>NC_060282.1:67737137-68046868 GCF_021613505.1 Equus quagga | reverse complement strand
CGCAGGCCGGCCGCGGTGGGGGCGGGGAGCCGGGGGCCGGCCGCGGCGGCGCCGAGCTGGGCTCGCCCCGGACTTAACTTTCTGGGTGCGGGCATGTGTGCAGGAGGCGCGCTGGGGCCGGGGCCGGGGGCGGGAGGCGGTCCAGGAGGTTCCGGGTTGGCTCGCCAGCGCCCCCTTTTCTCTCTCCCTGCTCCCCGCCCCTGAGGAGACAGGCCCGCAGGGCCCCAGGCGGGAAGCGGGAGGTGTCCTCCCGGCCGGCTCGCGACAGTCCCACCCCGGGCCCGGGGACACTTCTTTCTCGGGCCCTGAGGGCTGCCTGCGGAGGGGGCCGGGGTCGTCGCTGCGGGCCGCAGCTCCCCGCCCCTCCGGGGAGTCCCGGAGGCGCCTCTTCCGAGACCGGGGGTGGGTCCGTCCCTGGTTAGATGGTCCCTCCCTCCTCCCCCTCCCCCTGGTGGTTTCCGGGGCCTGCGGGACTGAGGGGCGGGAATCGGGGAACCGAGCCTCTTGCACTGTCCCGGAGCTGGCCTGAGCCTAACGCTTTCGGGGTCTGTCACTGGCAGGGGAAACTTTCCCCAACCGGGGACCGAGCCTGAACACCCTCCTCCGCCACCTCGTCCTCTAAGCCCACTCCCACTCCACCACCTCCGACGCCTTCCTCTCCCACCGACCCGAATCTCGCTGCGTGTGACTGATGGGGCAGTGAGCCAATCGAAGGCGGGGAGCTGACCTGCCGGGTGTGGGTAAGCCAATCGTGGGGACCGGAGGAAGGAGGGGGGCGGGGTTTCTTCCGGACCAGTTAGAGCGGAGTGGCACTCGGGGCGGGGGAGTCATGGAGACGCCAAGAGCTATCCACTCTTGTCCATCGCTAGTCACCCGCTCCTTGATCTGTGGGGTAGTGTCACTTAGAGGGGCTCTGACCCGGGGAGGCACGTAGAGGTCCGCGGGATGCTGTAGTTCTCTGGTACCACCAGAGACGTTGTCTTAGACACGACGAAGTCTAAAGCCACTTACGATGTGGCAGTAACTCTCCGAGGCCCGCTTCTAAAATGGCATATATTGGAGTGATCGTGTTCTGGACCTCAGCGCCCGGTTTCCGTGCTGAGGATCAGAGAAGTTACCTGTTTACCTCGCCCTCCGTTTCACTCGGCTACCCCAGCGTGGGGACGGTGAAATTTGAAAGTGTCCTCTGAAAAGGAAGGCGTCGGACAGCGTTACGTCAATTGATTATTGGGAGTGTAAAGCATCATTGTTTATAATGGCTTCACTGGTTCCTTGTTTAATTAGACCGCCAGTTCCCAAAGTGCACTTGAAAGTTCGGCATTTGGGGATGACATAAAAAAAAAAAGAAAACTTGTGGCTTATGGTATGCATTTTTGGTTGTTTTGTGTTTTTGCTTTTTCTTGAGTAAACGAAATTAAGTTAGGAACCAAAGCATCACTTTTTGAAACATAAAACATTGGTATTTAAGGAGCAAGGCTAGTCAAAGAATATTTGTCTACAGAAAAAAAGTCTGAGTAAATGTAGTTGCCAGATTACTCCCACCCAAAAGATTCTTAAAAATAAATTATTTTCGTTCTTCTTAAACACTGCTGAACTGTACATGTGTGGGTACTTTTCTGGTTTATGCAAGGTTAGGAGACATCTTGGGTTGTTTTAAGCTGTTTGTTGGGTTCTGTCTGGTGACTGTCTCAACTCTTGACTGTTAAGAATAGGGAGGGTAGGTCTTGGGTTCTCTAGAAAGATCACAGGTTGCTCTGCAGGAAAAGCAGTCTTAAAAAGACAGCAGCTGCTACAGTGCTTTTGTGTGTGTGTGTGTGTGTGTATGTGCTCCTGTTCTTTGTTGGTGAGGGTAATGCTTACTATCACCAGCAAGGCTCCTTTTCCCAGCTGGAATTTGTAGAATCTTTGGGAGTTCAAAGAGGGAATAATATTAAATTGAGAATGAATCCATTCATTTTTTGATAAGTATCCCATGAATTTAACTCATCTCAGGAGGATTTTTTTGAGCTATTTGTTGTGCATGATATATATCTTATCTGTACTGGTTTCTCAAGCTTCTGTTAATATTGGGTTACTAAGAAAGAATTGAGGGGGACTGTAGCTTTAGGCAACAGTATTTACCACACCCTACAAATGTAGTCTCTTATAATTTACCAGTTCAGATTTATAATGTGAATTCCCAATCCAGTATATTTTTAAGTGTTCATGTAGACAAAAATTAATTGCATTTTGCTGTAACCCTTGAGGTGTTATTTTAATGATAAGAGAGTTAAAAACTGCAAAGATAAAACAAACATTTAGGTGCCAGAAGTAGGGAGTATTATAAATTAACACAACATTCAAAATTTGACATTCGAAACCCCCATCATTAGTTAATTTAGTTACTGATGGCCACTGACGTGTGCCCTTCTCTCTCTTTTGTATGCTCAAGAGCAAGCCATTATTTTACTTCATTGTCTACAACAACCCTTGAAAACATTCTCAGATTCTTGGTGGCAGAGAGGAGCAAGTCCCCTAATGCCTGGCTAGGGGGGGGAGAAAAGAACCCTCTCAAGCATATGGAGACATCTAGAAAAAGATGTGCATCGTCAGCTGTGATTCCATTGTGTGCTCTCAGACTGGATCTGAGCCTTCTTCCTCCTGGGAATTTCGGTCTTCACAGAGGAGTTCTTTGACTTTTAGATGTCAGGATACTGAAGCAGAGGGTAGCAAAGCGCTCACCAGTGATGAATTTAGTATTTTTTAGATAGTTTGGCTCTGATTTTAACCTTGCATTGGTTAAACATAATTTACCTGACTTTCGCTCAGTGTTAGAGGAGCATTTTAGTGGAAATGTAAAATGTAAAGATTGCAGGGGGACTTGGGCTGTGGTGTGAGAGTCCGTAGATGGGTAATGCTCCTTGGTTGGCTCCATCTGTAGTTATATCTTGTGAACGCTTTCCAGGCCTCAGAATCAAGGACCTGTGAGCAGGGCTTCCATTACGCACCCTATATTTAAGGATTCAGTACCTTCGCTGTTTCAGATCGCATCAGGTTGAAATATGACCCATAAGTTGACAGCTTGGATTTCTTAGAAAAAATTGTTTGTGTTGTATTGGGTTAAAAGCAATTCTTTTAAGCAGTCCTTGGGATGTTGGGCAGCGGGGGAAAAAAGGGTCTGTTTAAACAGTTTTTATAGAAGGTTAATTTTCTGAAATGCACAGTATGTCCTTATTTGATATTTTGACCATTACTATGTCATGGTTGAAATTATACTTAAAAGCATAATTAATGCTTAGCTATTTTTATGGCAAAACTGCTATTTAAGAAATTACTAGCTTTTCAATATTTTGTATTTATAGTTTTACGTTATTACATGCTCTATCAATTTTAAATTAAGAGAATAGGAGGGAGAGAATAAGTCACTGCTTTAAAGTATTGTTCTTTCATTGCAGTAAATCATAAAATCAGCAAATCAGAATCTTTTCCCCTAATGAAATAATGAGACTATATTTACATACCAATAATGAAAGCCATTTAAGGGAAAACAGAACAAAACCCTCAATTTTTTATACTCTTTTCACATCTCCAGCTAATTTTACCTCTGTGCCTTGTTTTTTAAATGAAAAAGATGTTCTTACCCTTTACGTGTTTCTTTTCTTTTTTGTTTTAAAGGCTTGTAGAAGGGTTTATGAATTGCAAATTGTAGCAAGAATATTGTGTCATATTACTCTTTAAAATCTATTAAAAATAATGTCTGGAGAAGCTATAAAATACAATTTCAGTGTCACAGACCCTCGATTCAGTTCGCATAAAGGAAAAACACTTTATGGATTCTAGATACTAATTTCTAAATAGAGGTGAGAATGTGACTTTTGTGGCTGTTTGAGAAACTGGTGTAGTTTTCCTAGCTGTTGTAAAACTCAGGCAGAACTGAGTATGAAAAGGAGTGGAAATCTTAAAGGTAAACTTGAGCTGTGAAGGTAACAAATTACCGGATGAGATGGTCCACAGGGGTCATCATACTCTTGGCTTTTAGGACAAAGATTTTATGTGTTTATCCTATGAAAAGTTCATCAGTGACCACATTTCTGGCTTCCAGTGGCTGTGATGACATAATGCAATTGTGGAAACATTGATTCCAGGATTTTTCAGTTGGTTTCCTAGTTGGAAGTTTCTAGAGAAGTATTGAACAGGGAACCCATGGTGGTATTTTACTTAGCTGCTTTTGAGGCTTCTGGACATAGAATCTTAATTTTAAGTAAGAAAGAGAGGAAAGCTACGTGTAGGTAGAAGTTATTAACAACTAGTTAAAGGTTCTGAAAGAAAAAACCGGTTTTACTTTGGGTATCGCTTGACAGCTACGTGGAGAGTTGCAATTAGCAGGTTAGTTCTGGCAGAATTTACGCCTTACATAGGCAGCCAGCTAGGAAGTGTTAAGAGTTCCCAATGGCCAACTTAAATCTCAGTTTGGACTTCTTAGATCTTGTCTTTGCATTCTTGCCTCATTGAACCATTGTTTCCTTCATTCGTTTGGGTTTTTATTTTGATGGGTATTTGAGTGTCCCAGCTTTGGCGGTTTACTTTGATAGCATAAACCATCCATACAAATCCTGTGCTTAAAGGGAGAACACAGAGTGGCTGATGACTTTTTTTGGTGGGGGAGGAGGTGGAAAGGGACACGTTTGCCTTAATTTTCAATTTGCTTTGATACTAAAGATCTGTTCTCTTTTTCTGTGTAATTTTAATTATGTAATGTCAGAAAATTCTGCTTTGAGTTGGGTTTGGGTTTTTCCCCCCGAAAATGGGATTATAATGTTTATAATAAAAAAGGTTGTTAAATATCCTCTTGACTGATTAGCTTATGATTAAATAGATTCCTTTAATGAAGGTATGAATATTTATAGTTAGTTTTGTTTTATTTCCTCCCATATCATGTCTTGTGTTGTCAGGATGACAATCTTTACTCGGTCAAAGGGAGCAGGGCAGCGTGTCAGGGACCTCCCATTTCTGTGATGTCTGTGCATTGTTGCTGCTTTAAGACTAACGTATTCTGGGCCTTACCACCCTAGCTTGCTAAAGGATGGAAAACTCCCTTGCACAGCCTTTCACAGCTGTTCTGTTATTGTTGTCATTTTTTCTGGATGTAACTCATTTTTGCTTTGGACCAAAATATCTGTATTGGGAAAGTTACAACGCTAGCAGCATAAGTGACAACAGCTATCATTGAGTGCCAGCAACCTGTAATTGGCTTTTTGAGGTGTGCTCCATTCTTTTCTTCTGGCCACAACCTTGTAAAATAGAGTTTACCCCAGTTTTCCAGAAGGAGATGAAACTTAAAGGGGATTAAGTCATTGTCCTTTGGGCAAAACTTTGGGGGAAAAATTAACCTTGATCAGTGAGTGCGGAAACAAATCATAAATATCAGAGGCAGTGGTGAGTCTGAGAAAGTCTTCCTGTTAGGAATCTGGTAAAGCAAATGTTTGCAGGCCTTTGTAAGGCTCTCAGTCTGGTTGATTAGTCCATAAAAGGAATGAATTGATTTGGATAATTCCAGTCCTGCAAATTATGTCAGCAGGTATCTCCTGAACCCTTGCCTCCATGCAGGCCTCTACTTGAACAGGTGTTACTTATCCTACGACCAGCAGATAGTCTCCAACGTTTTTTTTTTTTTTTTTTTTTTTTGCTGAAGAAGATTTGCCCTGAGCTAACATCCGTGGCCAGTCCTCCTCTGTTTTGTATGTGGGTCACTGCCACAGCATGGCCACCGACAAGTGGTATAGGTCCATGCCCGGGAACTGAACCCCAGCTGCTGAAGCAGAGCACACCCAACTTAACCACTAGGCTCTCCAGCTTTTTGAGTCATCAGCCCAGTGTTTAACAATTCTAAAATTGCAGGATTTTTTCTTGTCTTTTAATCTTCAAAAAATAACAACTGTAATGGATGAAGTAAAAACAGGTGACATTTATTGAGTGCTTACTGAAGACCTGGTGCAGGGTTATGGTGCCCAATTTATGCTCTTGTGTATTTCTCGCTGTACCACAGTGAAGTAGGTGCTCTTGTTATCATTCCTCTTTTACAGCAGGAAGTGGAGGCACAGAGCTGTCAGATAACTTGCCAAAGGTCACACAGCCAGAGTGCTGGGGAGGAGTTTGAACCCAGGCAAACACTGCCCCTTAGCCCTGCCCCCTGACTTGTGTCCCTGCGAGCTGGTAGGCTGTGCTTCCTTTCAGCCCGGAGTGGCTGTGTCTTACCTGGTGCTTCATTCAGGTAACACAGGTCAGGAATTCTCCACGAGGGAAAGAGGCAGGAGTGAATTTTGAAAAAGCATATTCAGGTTGCCTATTGTTTCTCTCAATAAAAAGTGCAGAAAATAAGGTCAAGAAAGCTTGCTTGTGGGGACAGGTAGAAAATAGATTGAGCACTGTAGGACGTGGAAAGGATGGAACACTGATACAGATATTTGGCTTCTTACTCCTTTAAAATACCTTTAACTGTAGCGTGTGTAACTATTCGGTGGTGGGGGCGGGATGCGCGGTTGCAGAGTTTTTGCAGTCCACGTCACATGCGTGACCCGGTGCTGAGATATTGCAGTCCCCAAAGAAGGCTGCTGATGTATTCCGTTATCTGACTCCTCTTTACTATTTGTGGAATTCTTCTGTCTGCTCAATTGTTTGCAGGGAGTGAGGAGAGCTAGCAGGGAACTCCTTCACCTGTGCGCGTGTGCCATCAGCACAAGCTGCTGTCAGTGTGCCAGCTGCGGGGGACTGAAGACTTGTCCTTAGAGGAGCATATGATGCATGGATTTTCTCTTATCCGTTTAGTGTGTCCATATGAAGTGTGATCCCACATCTTCCGAGGCTTAACTTGGGGCATGAGTGAGTTCTGGAAGCTTCTGTTGTTGCCCATTGAAGTGCCTGTCTAAACGAGGGTTGTTTTTTCTAGCAGATGATTCCTGCTTATAAAATCAGCTCATGAATCAAACATGAAATGACTTACCTTGCTCTTGGTGGTACAGTAGCATTTGTAAGGATATTTAATATTAATTTATCTTAAAATTTCTAATTCTATTGTTAATATGCTTAATAATGAAAAGCTTTCAGTTTTTGTCAAAATGTAAATTAAAAAATTGAATGGCATATATTAGAGGAACCTCTATCTTTACTTGATTCATTTCTTGGCCATCTTGAGTTAAACCAAATGGAAAATTTAGATAGTTACATGGATAACAACTTTTTAAATACAATTTTTTTTTTTTGGGTGAGGAATATTGGCTCTGAGCTAACATCTCTGCCAGTCTTCCTCTGTTTTATGTGGGACGCTGCCACAGCATGGCTTGACAAGCAGTGCTAGGTCCGTGCCCAGGATCTAAACCTGTGAACCCTGGGCCACCGAAGAGGAGCATGTGAGCTTAACCACTGTGCCACCGGGCTGGCCCCTCTAAATATGCATTTTTAATGTGCTTGTATATATGTTTTTTAAAATAGAATTATTCATAAATATATTTATTAGGTAATCACCTCTGGTCATTGTTGGAACACAGATGGCTAATTCTTTCACATAGAATTTTAGATTCCTAAATAAGGAATACATAAATTCTTTACTAAAAATCTGAATGTCAGGAGTGTATGAATTTCTACAAACTTAACATAATAGAATTTATTGAAATTACAGAAGCTGGTTGTAATGGTTATGGAGACAGGCAGTGGGGGCTGCGGGTGTCTCAGGTGATTCTGCTGTCCTGTACCTGCCACCTTGTGCCCGCAGCCTGTTGTGGACGTTGTGTCGGGTGTGCTGTGCATTGAGACCAAGCGCCACCATGGCTCAGTACTCGAAAGTGGAGATGGAATGGAAAAGAGTGGCGCAACTGTGGACTGCTTCAGTTTAGGTATAAATCTTTGTAGACTTTTCTGCTCTGCCTCCTAGTATCCTGCTTCCGTAGCTTTCTCAATTTTCTTCTTAAAGTTGAAGATGGAAGATGGATGGTAGTGAAGGGAGCACAATCAAGATTATGGGGGAAGTCTGTTACTGTCATTAAGTATTTCATGTATGATCATGAACTACAGTTTGCTTCTTTACCAAACGGATTTGCTCTGCTAACAGCACTTAGTGAAGAAGCTGGCTATTTGTTAAGGAAGCCATTAGGTTGAAAACAGATCACTTAACACAGGCCCAGTGCGGTAATTGGCTGATTTGTTGTTGAAAGTTAGTCGGTTGCTGGACAACGTTGTGGTCCAGCACACTGGAGGGCTGAGCCTCTGTTCTCTAATAGGATTGAGGACTGCATTCCCTTTTATGTATTTTATTTCTCCCCTGTTTAAGGATATGGTTACAGGCTCTATAATGTTAGATGTCTTCAAAGTGTTAAGATTCAAGTGGTCAGAATGGTGTCAATTGGAAATAGTAAGATGATTTAAGATGGGTGAAAATTGTACCCAGATTCCTAAAGTCTTACCTACCTCTTTGGAGTTTCTGGCCCCATGGTTGTGTATTATATTTTCAATTTCTGTAATTTTATTTTAAGACTTATTTTATGTGTAGTGTTCTTGTTGCTGTTTTAAGTAATATTAATATCTTGATTCCTTAAGGTTTTTCTGTCAAAGTGTGATATAAAAATATTTATCCCATTAAAAAATGTCATTTTATTGTATTCTAGCACCACGAGAGTGTTTTCTAAATAAATGGTATGAATAATGGAACCTAGTGAAGGAAATGGAAGTCACATAAAGATCTCGTATTTATGCTGTGCTACCTTTTATTTTAAGCAAGAGGTGTGTACAGCTAAGAATTCCAATAAATGGAAAGCTTTAAGCTATTAGATATAACACAAGAAAATGGCATAATATTCATTGTGAACTGAACATATTGACAGTGACAGTTGACAGTGACACAAGTCAACAGAATGCCTGGACCCTGAAGGACATTAGAAAACAAAGCTGGAGCGTTATCCTTCTCTGGTGAAAGGACACTCACATAATAACGACAGCATTCTCGTAATCATTGATGATCTCACTTTAGTAGTAAATAGTCTCCCTTTGAGAAAGGCGTTCAGCAGAGAAGAGAGCCAGGAGATGAAGGGAACCCCAGATTTTCCACTCCAGGCGAGCAAAGGCTTGGGCAGGAAGGACCTGGGCCTTGGTGCAGTGGCCTGGCCCTGCATGCAGGCTGGAGGGCTAGCTGGGGCTCCTGCAGGGCTTTGACTCTCTCACTAGGAGTGGCCCTCAGCTGCTGCCTCCTCTTCTCACTGTCACTGGAGGCCAGGCTGACTCCATGGCGGGGAGGGAAGGGGAGAGAAGGGAGAGCCTGTTGTAGGCTGAGCATAGGGTGAGTCCCAGGGCGTTGAGGTCCCACATGTTCCCCTGGACAACAGTTGTCTACATCTCATCCCCCATCAGGAGCTGGCTGGCTCTCATGTAGAGAGTCTTCTAATCTGCATCTTTAATTCTAGAACAGGATGGCAGGGCTGATGGCTGCTCCCTTCAAGTACCACTGAACCCCAGCCCGTCTCTCCCTGTGCTCTGTATTACCAGACAGAGCATTTAGCCGATGTCTTCCCTTCTGCAGGTGAGGAGTGAGGGGACTGCTCCACCTGAGAGCAGGTGAAAGACCAGGTGAGGCAAGGGAAGGCCTTCCGGGGCTGCTGATCGTCAGAGCCGAGCTCCAGGCTGCCTGGCGGGCCCCCAGAGGAGCAGGGAAGCCGCTGCCTTCTCCCCGAGGGCTGAAGACTTTCTTGGCTGTGCAAGCCCTTTTCCATTCCCTTCTTGAGAAAGTTCCCAGTGAGGTTCAAGTGTCTCCAGCAGCCTTATCCCAGATTTTCTGGGCCTGCCTCAATTGTTCATAGATGTATACTCTCTTCAAGGAAGGGATTGAGTGTATAATGGGGGTAAAAAAAAAAGGAAAGTGCTCAAAAAGAAACTGGAGGTGGCCTAGAGAGGAGTGGCGGTGCCGAATCTGGGCTAAAAAGGTTGGGAGCATGTGGATGGGAAATATCTGTGCAAAAGCCTTGACTGAAATCCGTAAATTAATGAAGGTGTATATAGAATAAATCCAGAGCAGCAGGTCCATGCCCTTGCAGCTTGAAAGATTTTAAGGACATACCACTAGTTTATCAACTTGATCAAACTGAGTTGTCAACTTATAGTACTTGTTACTTTAAGTGGAATAGGCTACTTATATAGACTTTTTTTTTTTTGGTGAAGATAAATGTATGGAGGATTTGTTCATAACATGTTAGTAAAACAAATTAGGATTTTGAAATACATTCTTTGGAGTTTAATATCAAGGAGAAAAACCATAAACTAAAACGCTTTGAATAGCCTGGCATTAAAATTGGTTTGTCTATTGTGTTCTATAAATATGTTTAAAATGATTGTATGCATTGGCTTGTTTGAATGAATCAGGTACAACAGGAAATTGTACCTGTTTTCTTATTGCTTAGCTAAAATTGGGGGAAATAGTAAGGATGGAGTATATTTGTGTGTGTGTGTGTGTATACATGTGTGTATATTTTCATTCATTCTCCTCCTCCTGCCAAATAGTACACAGAACTGCTTAAAGGCTTTCATTTTTAAACTGTATTTTGATTTCAGCTGATTTAACAAATTCTCATTCTGTGCCATAAGTCATTAATAGATTGATCTTCCCCAAATATCCTTTTTATAATAGTATAAGTTCCCACTCACTGCCAAATGATACTCCCAAACACTTACTAGATAGCTCTGTCACAAACCCATTTTTCCCTATTTCTGCTCTTTAACCAGACTTTGTACCTGTTAGTCCATTCTTCCTGGCCTCCTGTGAACATGTGTTGACCATACAAGCTCGTGCTCTTTGCTTTGCCTGGAGAAAGCTAACGAGTTACTCTAAAATTCCGAAAGCAGTCCTTTCATATAAAACTCAATTTATGGGGAGTTTATATTTCTGATCTCAGTTAATAGCAAAGTATACAATCAAAACAGAGATGGAGCCCCACAATATTCAAAGGTTATTATTCAAAAGTTGCTTATAACATCGATTCCAGATTTTACAAAAAAAATGTTCTATGGAAAAAGAAGAAAGTCCACTTACCTTCAAATCAGAAACAATAAAGACTTTTGGGCTGTGTTGCTTTAGTAAAACTGAACATTTTTCACATCCAGACTTACTAGCTTTTCTTCTGCAGAATATTTTGACACTATGGTGAGAAGAGGGATTAATAATCTCAGTTTATAGTGGAGAAAGGAGAAAAAAGGTAAAGAAAACCTTGGGGAAATTCAGGAGTTCTAGAAAGGTAATAAAACAAAACCAAATACTACAAAGAGAATATACCAGGGTTAGCACTTAAAATCCTTCCATTGAAGAAGTGATAAAAAAGAGAACCAAAGTGTCACCGGAAAGGCTGATGTCTCAATAGATAAATAATGAAATTCTACAACTATCCAAAGGGCAAAGCCTTTACAGTCCACACATTAATATATACTCGTGACAATACCTATAAAAATGTTCTCAATCTTCTGCCCAGATTTCTACTTGAACAATAATTCCTTATTTTGTGGGATCATTTTATTTGCAGAATAAGTCAGAAGGCTATCTATCTGTCATCTATTCACATTCTGTCACCAACCAATTATATATTAAGTAGTAGAAACAGTATACAACTCGGGTGGGAAAGTGAGGCGGTGCTTCATGATACGCAGTGTCATGTGTCTCTCTTTTTCTTAGCTCCCATGGCGCCTCGGTCGTGGTAGAAGGAGTGGCGAAATAACCACCATTTCAGTGCTGTATATGCTTTGTCTTTCTCCCTCGTCCCCTGTGTGTGTGTGTGTGTGTGTGTGTGTGTGTGTGTGTGTATTGGATGAACTATCTGAAGGTAAGTTACAGATGACCCTTTATCTGTGAAATATATTGCCTTAAAACAAAGTCATTACCTTTTATAACAACATGCAATACCACTATTAAACCTAAGAACACTAATATCATCAAATATCAACTATCTATTTCAGTTTTCCCAGTTGTCCCCCAAATGTCTGTGATAGCTTTGGGTTTCAAACCCGGAGCTGATCAAGTTCACTCATTGCATTTGGTTCTGTACTTATCTGCTGTGGGTTTGGAAACCAGGTAACCAGGTTTGTTTGTTTATTCAGCAAGGATTTAATGAGCACTTCATATATACCAGATATTTGGAATACAAAGATTAAAAAAGAAATGACCCCCATCCTCTGAGATCTCACAGTTCAGAGAAGGAAATGGACATAAGTATTTACAGTACAATATATGCATTAGAGTAGAAAATTGTATTAGTGGCTGGACAGATATTTTATAGAAGCAAACTTCATTTTGTGGGGTGAGGAGAGGCTGCACAGCTGCTGTGGTGTTTGATTTGAGCCTCAAAGGCTGACAGATTTCGTCAGAGAGAAAAGGCGTGCTAAAGAGACACGTGCATAGATGAAGAGAGAAAATATAGGAGGATTCTACTTCCTCTTATTTTGCACGCACTTTTAATAAGATTGGCGTGAGAATCTGAGAGACTCTTACTGGTAAAGCTTGTATCTTTAGAGCACAGAATTTGGGATATTTATTTTGAGTATTCAGAAAGAAGCCTTTTATTCCCTGTTTCCTTTTCATTTCTTGCTTGTGTTTGGATTAGAGGGTTCTGTTTACTGTTGCTGCATAATATACCACCTGAAACTTGGTGGCATTATGCTCACAAATGTGGGTCAGGATTGGAATACGGCATGATGGACGCAGCTTTTCTGCTCCATGATGTTTGGCATCTCAGCTAGGACACTCAAAGCCGGGGCTGGGTGAACTGCTTGCTGCTGGAATCAGCTGAAGGCGTGCTCCCTTTCGTGCCTGGTGTTTGATGTAGGCTGATGACTGGGACCTCAGCTGAGGCATAGGCCAGAATACCTGTGTACGGCCTCTCTGTGTGCCTGCTTGGGCTTCCTTACAGCATGGTGGCTGGGGTTCAGAGAGTGAGAGTTCCAAGGAAGCTGTATCTCCTTTTATGACTTAACCTCAAAAGTCACATGTGGTCACTTATGCCTTAGTCACAAGCCTCCCCAGATCCAGAGCATAGATCTGGGAACACAGATCCCAGCTCTCTTTGGGAAGAATGTTAAAAGTCAAATTAAAAGAAGAGCATGTGGGATGGGAGGTTGTGGTCATCTTTGGGAACCATCATGTGACACAGGCTAAATTGTAGAAAATTGAAGTGTTGCTGTCCTTTCCTTTAAAAGCACAGAAGACAGGAGGATTTATTATTTCTGATATATGAAGTGATTCAATATGAGATATAATGAGCAGCAGTTTTTTAGTCCCACAAAGGGCAGTGTTCTTAAACTGTATGTAATGGGATTTTAGTTAGACTTTTAGAACTTTCTGATAAAAACTTAGAGACTTTTATTTTTTTTTTTAAGATTGGCCCTGAGCTAACATCTTGCCAATCTTTTTTTTTCTCCTCCCCAAAGCCCCCCAGTACATAGTTGTGTATTCTAGTTGCAGGTCCCTCTAGCTGTGCCACGTGCAATGCCACCTCAGCATGGCCTGACGAGCAGTGCTGGGTCTGTGCCCAGGATCTGAACCAGCAAAACCCTGGGCCACCGAAGTAGAGTGTGTGAACTCAGCCACGGGGCCGGCCCTTGGATTTTTTTTAACCAGAGGAAATTTGTGTGATTTAAAAGTTGAATGATATTAAGTATATATTGCCTAGGGATGGACTTGTCCTCTTGAGCAAGCGATTTAATGTTTCTGAGTCCCAGTTTCCATTTTTTGTTGAATGGAGGTAATACTTGTTTGCCTCACAAAGTGGTCAAGAGCAACTAAGTTTTATTACTAATGAACTCAGACTGAATTGGATGTGTTTTTTGGTGAGGGAGATTATTGCTGAGCTAACAGCTGTGCACTCTTCCTCTGTTTCGTATGTGGGACGCTGCCACAGTGTGGCTTGTTGAGTGGTGTGTAGGTCTGTGCCTGGGATCCGAACCTGTGAACCCCAGGCCATGGAAGTGGAGTGTGTGAACTTAACCACTTTGCCGCCGGGCTGGCTTCCTGAATTAGATGATTTTAAAGAAATCACCTGGTAATGAATTCTCTGTTTATCACTAAGGAGAATTGCAGGGCATTAATCTTTCTAAAATTTGTCTTTAAATTCCAGAATTCCTTTTTTTCCAAATAGAAAAAGATGTGGCCTCTTTGTCTTATTTTTCTTTTCTATGCATGTATTTACTGTGTAGAACTCCTGATTAAATGCTGATGACATATGTTTTTGGACTGTTTGTTTTACCAGAAACATTTCTAGGGAGTTAGCCCTGAAAGCCACTCCTGCTGTAAGTAATCATTAACACAGACCCTCTGACAGTGCCCGTGTGGTGCTGCTTCAGCAGATCCTTGTCTAGATTAAGGCAGCTTTTTGTCAAAAAGGTGCTGCTTTCCATGTGCTGGGAGCATGGATGATAGAGTTTTTATTCCAAGTCTTTAGTCCAAATTTTAGAGTGCATAAATTGTCTACCTTGCTTATCAAAATTCCAAGGTCTCATTGAGATTTAGAAAAATGTGAGTGGGTCTCTGCTTTTTAAGAGACTCTTCAAGTGACTGATAGAAATGGTGGGGAGCCAACCTGAAGGTTTCTGGTCTGGGTCCTGAGCCGAGGTGGGGGCGTGGGACCCTCCTTGTCACGAGGAATCCCAGTACCTGGAGAGGACGTAGAGGGTTAGGCATGGTCAGCGTGGAGGTGGTCAGGCGGGACTATCCGTTGTCAGTCTGGGTACTATTTGAGCTCACTGTTCCATATTAAGAAGTTTCTCAGTAGCCGAAAGATAAGAAAACCACACCCTGAACTAACTAATGACATTTAGGTACCACCAGCCGCAGACTTGTCTTTTGGAAAAGGCATTTCAATTTTAAGGATAAAATGAAAGTAAAATCTTTCAAGTTCTTGTCACTGGTTTTTCTTCCTAGTCACTCTTATGAAATGGTGTCACTAAAGGGCAGAAAGGTTGTAAAATTTTTTTAGGGAATCTGCAAAAATTTGTGGAATGTTCTGTTGGAAGAAGTTAATATTACATGCCAGCAAACGCTGGAGTTCCTTGAATGCAAGAGTCTTTTTTTTTTTTTTTCTTGATTCTCTGAAGTCAATTTGGAGGAGCACTTCAGAGCCCCTGCCTGGATTGCGGTCTGCCTCCCTCACTCCAAGTGTGAACTTGTGCTGCAGTTTCCTTAAATATTCCCTGTCGTTATTACCATTCCTTTGAATCTCCTTCAGCCATCAGTAGTTGACGCTTAATTGGTGTTCAATAGATGTTGCTTGGTTATTTGGGATTGCGGTTCAGTGTAGATTATTTTAAGTGCAAGTTGAGGATGATTCAAGGAACTATTTAGGAAGTTAATTCTGAATACTAGAACCACCTATGTATTCGAGATTATTTGTGTCAAATTTTTTTAAACTACTCTTCTTTATGAATTAATGTCGCAGGAAGGCAACGGGTCAGGCATCACTCTGTGTTATAGGGTCTATAAGGATCTGCTATAAACTGTTTTGATACAACTGTTTAGAGTAAATGTGCCACTACTCGGATTACAGAATGATTATTATTGTAACACATAACATTTTAGCACCTAGTAGGTCTAATTCAGTGATTCTCGAGGGGTGGGGGTGGGGAGGGAGGACAAAGATTCTTGGACGTATCATTCGCTCTACCAGAATTCTTGGGAAGTCCTCGTGGTTCCAAGGTGCTCGAAGGTGAAGCGGGTAGTGCTGGTTGATGCGGAAGGGTGAGAGGAGGGTGATTGAAATCAGTAGAGCTAAAGTTCCTTATATTTTGAAAAAATTTTGGGAATATTTTTAAACTACTCAGAGGTGGTAGAACATTTTAATTATCGTATTGAAAATATCAGAAAAATAAAGTGCAAAATCTCATTTCATTAACCTGAGAGATTGAATGCTTGTTTGACGTATCTAAGTGTTGGTCTTAGAAGTGGATAATGCTCTTCTCTACAAAGCAATTCTACTTAATTTCTCAGCAAAATATCTAATGGGACCTCAATGTTGTAATCATTTGACTGGTTTTGATTATAATTTAAAACCCCCTTTCTTTTGAGAAAATTACTGCATAAGACTTGAGTGCTATTTTTGACTAGTTCAGACTGTAGCTTAAAATACAATAATTTTCTCAGAAGAAAATGAAGCACTTCCTAAGAATGGTTGGACATCATTCACCAGAATCAGATACTTGTTTTTCTTGGAGTGTGAGTATAATCCTGTAAGTAGGTGCTACAGAACCACTTGAATTACTAAGGAGAGCAAGTCTCTTCACGTCCTCCCACCTCAGTGGTCTTCCTTGTGCAGTGAATTAAATCTCATCATCAGTAATAGTTCTGTTTTCCGTAGGGATAAGTTGACTCCCTGAAATTTTCAAGATCTGGCCTGTTGCATAGATAAATTCACATTGCACAAATCATAACGGAGGATGCCTGCATTCAGTTGTGTTTGCCCACATTTACTACACAAATGGAGTACCCTACGACCGTTTACCCAGAGACGATGGAAGGCTTTATACAGCTGAAATCCCTAACGGGGAGTTTCTGGAGCCACAGGGAGGGATGAAATAGGTGGATATAGTTACCAATGGAGAACAGTTAGAAGGTCCGTTCATGAAGTTCGAAGGAATAAATGCGTTCTCCTATTAGTAGAGTTATGAGCAGAGCATTTGTGAATAGTGTAAGGGAAATTTCTAGGATGATTGTAGTCCACCTCTACGTATAGAAAATAACCATTTACAAATGTTTGATTTAAAGGAGTCCAATTTAAATATGATTTATAAATCTCAGTGACACCGTTATACTTTAGACTGATATACATTGTTTCACTTCCAGTCAAGCTTCTGGCCATGTGTTGACCTTCAATGAGTAAATACCGATGAAGGCACTGAAACAGAGGGAGATGATAATTCCAGTTCTGGCTGTTCCTTGGTGAGAACTTTTCCGTTTAGGCCTGGCTGTCGCACGTTTGCATGGGAAATAGCAGAGCTTCATTTACTGCCTGGCCGTCTCTTGGTTTCCCGGCAGCCTGGTGGCTTGACAGGACTCTTCTGGAAGCTCACACTTTTCTGGAAGCGCACACCTGTGTGCACCAGCATCCGAAGGAACTGTCTTACGATCTGGTGCTCTCGCTAATGTTTACCCTTTCAGATAGATGCCACTGAATTGGATATGAAAATTCACCGTCTTCTTACCATTTTCCTTAATTTTTCATGTTTGTTTTTAATCTTGAAATAGGAACATTTATTAGTAAGTCAAATGAGCTATTCAGTCAGAGCTGTGGAAATTGTGGAGTACCATCTGTATAGTTTGTGGTGTGCCATATCAACTCATATTTGAGCTTTTAGCAGGAAAAGTGGTAGAAAATTGCGGAGCGTGATTAACACAGCTGATCCTACAGTGAATCAGGGTGAGAAATGGAATCTCTGGGGGACAAACTGCTTTTCTGAATCAGTTCTATTAACCCTTCTGGAGCATGTGATATTTAGTAATTTAGCAATTGGTACTCACCAATTTGCTATCTTGGTATGTTGAGAAAGATATGCATCCATGCTCTGACTTGGATCAGACTCGTTTTTGGAAATAAACTGTAATTTTCATTCAGAATAGATATGTGCTGACTTCCTTCCCTGGTTCACCTTCTGGAATTCCTGAGCAACAATATCTAATAGCTTCATTTTATATTCTAGATATTGTTGATGGGCCGGGGGCGACAAATACTCAGGCTTTCCCAACAGGGAATATTAGTGTTTCCTGGTCTTCCATGACTTCATCACACTGGGGCCAAGACCTCTTTGTTCCTTTCTTCCTTGTTGAAATAAAACAAAATATGTATTTAAAATGTTTTTCAAGTTTTGAGATATAACTGACATATAACATTTTATTAGTTTCAGGTATACAACATAATGATTTGAAATATGTGTATGTATATCATGCAAAACGATCACTACAGTAAGTCTAGTTAACGTCTAATCACCGCACGTAGTTGCAGATTTTTTTGATGAGAGCTTTTAAGATTTACTTTCTTAGCAACTTTCAAATATACATTACAGTATTATTAACTGTAGTCACTATGCTGTACATTACATCCTCAGAAGTAATTTATCTTGTAAGTGGAAGTTTGTACCTTTTGGCCACCTTCACCCCTTCTTTCCCCTAACTCCCACCTCTGGCAACCACTAATCTGTTCTCTGTGAGTTTGGTTTTTTTTTTATTCTACATATAAGTGAGATCATACAGTATTTATCTTTGTCTGACTTATTTCGCTAAGCCTAATGCCTTTAAGGTCCATCCATGTTGTTGCAAATGGCAGGATTTCATTCTTTTTTTACGGCTGAATAATATTCCACCACATCTTCTTTCTCTATTGGTCCATTGATGGGCCCTTAGGTTGTTTCCATGTCTTGGCTATTGTAAATAGTGTGGCAATGAACATGGAGGTGCAGATATCTTTTCGAGATAGTGATTTCGTTTCCTTTGGATATATACCCAGAAGTGGAATTGCTGGATCACATGGTAGTTGTATTTTTAATTTTTTGAGAAATCTCCATACTGTTCTTCATAGTGGCTGCACCAGTTTACATTCCCACTAGCAGTGCACAAGGGTTTCCTTTTCTTTACATCCTTGTCAACACTTGTTATCTCTTCCCTTTTTGATGACAGCCATTCTAACAGGTATGAGGTGATATCTCACTGTGATTTTGATGCGTTTCTCTGATGACTAGTGATGTTGAGCACCTTTTCACATACCTGTTGGCCATTTGTATATCTTCTTTGGAAAAATACCTATTCAGTTCATCTGCTCATTTTTTAATCAGATTTTTTTTTTTTACTATTGAGTTGTATGAGTTCTCTATGTATTTTGGATATTAACCTCTTATCAGATAGATGATTTCTAAATAGTTTCTCCAATTCTGTAGGTTGCCTTTTATTTTGTTGATAGGTACCTTTGCTGTGCAGAATATGTAGGTTAAATGTAAGCCTCGCAGCATGTTTTCTTGGCCCTTTATTCTAGCCAATTAGCTAATTATTATAATCCAGTTAAAAACTTGACAGTGTCTTGATTGTGAAAGATTGAAAGCCGCCCCTCTGTTCTGTCAGGTGGGCCTCCGCATGGCCCCCATGACAGTCGCTCTTCTCAGAGACCTGCTCCAGTCGCCTGTGCCCGTGCATGCTCCCTTCCTGATCTCCGCCAGTACTTATTACCCAGACCATGCATTTCACTATTCATACCTTATCTCATTCTGTTTTTTTTCTGTCTGTATTTAGGCTCTGTATCTTTAATGAAATTACAAACTTTCAGCAGCAGCAGCAGCAGCTTGGGATAATGGAAAGTGAAAGGAATTTGGATTTAGATGTTTGAAGATGAGTTCTGGCTCTTCTACCCATGATTTGGAGGCATAGGCAGATTCTGAGCTTTTAAAAATGTTCTCCTGTAACTCACCTGCCTCACAGATTTCCTGAAGAGTGAATGAGAAAATATAGATTCATTGCTTTGTATCCTGGAAAATGCTGTTACAAATATTAGGATTTGTTAGGGTTCTGGGCACGTTTAAATATAGCCATGAGGTCTTAAACTGTACTGTCGCTGGACCAGCTGTTGACTCTAAATGAGAGCTTCAGAGGTTCTTTGGAAATGTCAAGTAAAATGTGTTATATTTTAAAAACCACGCAGCTTTGATCCCTCTACCATATACTCCATTATCTCAGCTTCAGTCCTGTGTTTCTGTCATCACCTCTATAAGCTTGAATAACATGAGAAATAGTATTTTACGCTTGGTAATTGTATGTTTCAATAACAACCCGTTTTCACCTATTAGGCTGGAAAAGAAAAAACGAAAATACTTTTCTGTAAGTGTTGCTGGCTATGTAGCATTAACATTGTACCTTTGTAGGGTTCTCCATAATAACTTTTATCACAGAATCCTCATATTTTCAGCGAGATAGATTAGCAGAACTACCTTCAGTTTAACAAACAAGCAGTTTGAAACAATGGAAACTTGATATTTGTAATTGGGTGAAGATTAGGATTCAGGATCCCATGTGGATTAAATAAAGTGCATTGAAATACCCCCATTTGGGGCTGGCCCAGTGGCAGCAGTTAAGTTCGCAGGTTCCGCTTCTCAGACGCCCGGGGTTCGCTGGTTCGGATCCTGGGTGCGGACATGGTACCGCATGGCACGCCATGCTGTGGTGGGCGTCCCACATATAAAGTAGAGGAAGATGGGCACCGATGTTAGCTCAGGGCCAGTCTCCCTCAGCAAAAAGAGGAGGATTGGCAGTAGTTAGCTCAGGGCTAATCTTCCTCACAAAAAAAAGAAAAAAAAGAAAGACCCCCATTGTTCTTGTGCTGTCTTTCTGTGCAGCTTCCTGAAATTAATTTCTTTCGTATTGGCTAAGTCTTTTACAGTTAAAAAAAATTATCCTGGGAAAGTTTAAATCCATGTAAAAGTAGACAGAATCATATAATGAACTCCCAGGAACCAACGCCTCTATGCCTTTACTGACTACACCCCCTCCCCAACTATTTTGAAGCAAATCCCAGCTGTTGCTTCATTGCTATTAAGCAGTTTTATAAAGACAGAGTTTCATGTGTTATGTATGAATTAACAAATGCTGACTGACGGAGCAAAATCTTGGGCTGTTGAGTCTTTTAAAATGTTTGCTTCCTGGTGGAGCAGTGGTAGGACGTTGCTCCTGGGCTTGGCGAGGGAGCTGATGGCAGGCTGGCAGTTGGGCAGGGAGATGGGAACTCATGGTCATGCTGAATTCTTAGCTCTAGAGGGCAAGGATCTGGTCTTTTTGCCTAGCACAGACCTTGCACACTGCAGATGCTAACTAACCTGTTGGTGAATGAGAAAAATTAGTTTGAAAATGGAATTCTTGTGAAAATGAGTTTTATTTGTGTTTAGTGTCATTTGGAATTTAAAGTGGGCCTGGGGGTGGGGAAAGAGCAGAGAGCGAATTAGAATTTGCCTTGAGGGAGAGAGAGAATTCAATTTGTCCTAAAAGGGATTCCTGAAGCCTAGTAGGATCTCATTTTAAGAAGTTATGTAAAGTGTTTAGGTAAGTGGTAAATAATTCATGTGACTCAGCTAAATGAAACTAAGAATAAAAGATAACTTTAAAGTTTGTACATATAGTCATTTCTTCACTCTTTAGGCTACAGTTGATTTATGGCATTACTGATACTTTCATTTTTTTCTCACATTAAGAACCTGCTTGACACTCGTTTCCTATCTTATTTATAGAAGTCGTAAACCGTATGTTAAGTGCTCATGTTTGCATATTCAAAACACTTAGAACTAATCCGACCGCCTCTTTTTGACACTTGGTGAGTTATTTATAAACTTCATAATCATTGACACTTGTATATCCTTCCATGGAAAATTTAATGTGAGAAAACAGCATTTCGATCTGTAACCAGCAGTTGGCCATCTTTATTCGAGTTTTAGTTGATATGCAGGCTAATAACTAAATCATCGTAAGGGAACAAGTGATAGAATCAAAAGTTTAGTTGCTCAAAGTTTTACGTAGAGGATCAAGACAGATTACTCTGTTTTGCCAATTTTGATATGTAACTCATTACGATTTTCAGTTGGCACAGAGAAGACTCTTCTCTTGAGGTGTGCTATATATAACCAGTAAATGCAGTTCGTTTTTTTCTAGCGACTGTCCCCAATAAACTAAAATTGAAACAGATAAAATGCCAGTGATCACATGCACTTCTGATATGTGGAGGATAGGCAGTGCAGTGGCTCTGTCAAGCAGTATGCCTTTGTCTGAACCCATTCGTAAAAAAGACACTGCTGCTAGGGAACCGGAGAGGTTGCGTGGAGCCACCTCATCAATCTTTTTAGGGATTTTCAGAACTTTGATTCTCCCTGCCCCTGTCGTCTGCTATACCTGTTTAATAAACATTTCTGAAAGGTAGGATTTCTCCTACACTCATCAAATTAAGTATTACACTGAAAGATGATAGACAATTTCCTGGATAGGAGATGGGGATAATGCTTTGAATTTATGCAAATCTTTTAGGAACTAGGAAATTGTTCCTAAAACTCTTTTTGATAATTTAGCCTTATGTGGTGTTACATTTTAGCTAAAATAAGGAGGAATTACGATATAATAATTATTTTCTAAAATACTTCTTAAAACATCAAGAAATTTCTCTAGGGAAGACTTCTTCCCACATTTTGTAACTGTATCCTTTAATCTCTGGTTCTCATGAGGTGAAGTTAGCTGGCATAGCGGTTAGGGGCAGAGACTAAGGAGCCAGAACTGCCCGGCTTTGAAGCCCGGCTCTGCCACCTGGAAGCGATGTGGTATCTTCATAACCGTGTCTGCGATTTGGTTTTATTGCTGTGAGTATTGAACGAGGCACTGACAACAGTGCCTGGTACAAAAGTAGAGTTGTATAAATGTTCGCTATTATTATTAATATACTCAGCATCATCAGGCTGCCTTTAGCAAAGTTGATTGAATAACAGTTTCTTTATTTTACATTGTCTTTTTTTTAACGTAGCAGCTAAAAGAGCTGGGACTTTGGAACCAGAGTATCTTGCATTCTCATTTGCTATTATTTTCCTAGTTGTTGACCTTGGGGAAGCTTTTTAAATTCATTGAGCCTCAGAGTGGTTAAGTTCGTGTGCGCCACCCACTGTTTCGCTGGTTCAGATCCTGGGTGTGGACCTAGCACCGTTCATCAGGCCACGCTGAGGTGGTTTCCCACATAGCACAACCAGAAGGACCTACAACTAGAATATACAACCATGTACTAGGGGGCTTTCAGAAGAAGAAGAAGAAAAAAGAAGATTGGCAATAGGCTCAGGTGCCAATCTTTAAAAAAAATAAAATTAATTGAACTGCAATTTCCTCATTTTTGAAGTAATAATACCTTACAGGATTATGATAAGAAATCAGCTAATTATTTTTTGAGTTGCCAGATTCCTTTGAGATTCTACCAAAAGCTATGGACCTCCTCCACTCCACGTATCCCCATTTCATTTTGCCTACTACTTATGCTCTCTGTAGAGACAGGCATGGATCTCCCGCCTTATAACGGCATGGAGTAGGTGTTCAGAACACTGATGTTCTTTCTCATCTCTACACGTGATTCTTTTTACCCCAACTTAGAACCAAATTTCCCTGTCAAATTTTCAAGATTTAAAAATATTTTATATGCTATATAAAATGTTTGAAATATTTTAAACTGTTTCATAACAACAAAAGTCTGAAGGTCTGCCTATTTAATCATTGCTAAATAATTATTTGGGTCTTATTTAGAATCTGTTTGCGGCTATTTTATTCAAGGCTGTTGACATGGAGTGTAAGCAGGATCTGTTATGGCGTGGTACTGACCCAGATCTTCCGGGAAATAGATAACCAGGGAATCCATTTTATTTGATAGCTTGTGGTTCCAACTTGGGTCAGAATTTTTTGCATCCTGCACAAACCCAAACTGTGGTTTTGGTACTGATAATTAGGCCACTATCAGCCTCAGGAAATCAGTCGGGGTTATCATTGTTAAAGATTGAGGCACTGACTCTCAGCCTTGTCATTTCCTTGGAAAATAAGAATTATTAAAATTCCCTGCTTTTTTGCCCATTTAATTTAGATTTATAAGCTTCTTTGGTAGCAGCTGTCTGGTTTTAGATTTTGTGCAAGCACTGTCACATTTTTGGTGCTCAATTAATGTGTTTTTACTTTTCATCTAAATTAATGATTCTGCCCATGAACTAATTTACATATTTCCACAGTACTATGGAAATGGGAAATGTTCTTTTCAATTCGGTGCCTGGAATTCTAGACTAAAAATCCAGTTCACCAAGCAATAGCACCAAAGACAGCTTTGTTTGAAAATAGGTGGTAAAGGGGTTTTTTTTAAAACTGTTTGATCTGTTTTGCTGAGAAAGGTGGCTCAAAATTGCCAACTCGATTAAAGATATGGGAAATTTAAGAGATTTAATCTTTTGTAATGGATATTTTGGATACTACTACTAAGTGTAGCTCACTAAATACTAAATTTTTTTCTTATTTATGCTGAATTAAATTCACTATACAGTCCTGTTTCTTTTTAAGTGAAGTTATTTCAAAGAAATACAAATGTGTTAGAATTGTAGATTTCTAATAGATGGGAAAAAAGATTTTCTTTAAACAGACAGGCTGATATTTTTTAAAAAGTTTCCGTGTGATCAGGACTTTAGTAATACATGTTATCCACAATGTTAGAATGATTAGAGGTGCTTCATTCATTTTTTTATGTTTTGGCATGGATTTTGACTCATTATGAAGCTTGGTTGATTGATAGGTCTTAAAAATAGATAAAGCACTTCTTGATTCTTTGTGTTGATCATAGTCTTGGTGTCTAGAAAGAAACATTGTGTATGCACATTCACCACAGAAAAAGGCATCATCATCATTTGTGGAAAATCAATATATGTTATTCAAAATTTAGATTGATGATCGTGTGCCGTCAACGTTAGCTGAAGCTTAGGGCATGCTCGGGGTCAGGAGCAGGCCAGCTGAGCTCTTGCATCGTCAGTGACTATGAGATTGACTTTCCCGGGCTTCTCTTTCCCAGTGTGGGCCCCGAGTTCCTTGACCGAAGATGAAAGATATACCTGAATAAGATTTTGGCAGGACATAGTCTTAAATAGGTGTGCATTTATCTGTGACACTGCCACCTTGGGCTCAGGCGAGTAGATACTGCCTTTGTGAAAACTGAATTTCACTTTTCTGTTTTTTAGGAAGTTTAGTGTAAAGTAAACCATCCAACGGTAGACCTTTAAAATAATGTTACGTTTGCACTTGTTTCATAATCTGACAGAATTCAAAGATGTTAAATCTATTCATGTCCTTCTCTCTTGCTTCTAAATAGGGTTTTTCAAACTGTAGGTCATAGCCCATTAGCAGGTTATCACTTTAGTGGGTTGTAACCAGCTTAAAATCAAAACTAGAAAATAGGATAGGAAAACGGCAGAGTGCACCGCACAGTGTAAAGGTAGACGTGTGTGCGCACGTGCTCCCGTGTCTGTGTGTGTGTGTGTACTGGGTTACCCTGTGAAAACTGTTTTTACTGTGGGTTCTGCTCAGAAAAGTTAGGCAGATATGATAATATCAGCTACTCCTCCTGAAGGAGACCAACTAATGGCCTATTTAAATTTTGAGGGTGCTTCTTCCTAAAATAGGAAGTGACAGTGTGCTTACTGGTGGGTATTGTAAAATTGTCACCGCATTTTGTATTTGGAAATACTTAATCTAGTCCTGCCCTGTTTCTGCTTCTTTGCCTTCTTCACTAATGGTACGTTATGGAACAATAGATCCCAGACAGTGTGCCCATGGACTGAGGTATTTCATTGTTAAAATCGAGTGGAAGGGTGTTTTCCTAAATATGTTGATAGAATTTTCTCAGCTTAAATTTGTTCTCCCATAATTTTTCCTTAAGTTTTGGTGACTCTCATCACTTGTCAGATGATAAAGTGAAAATGAAAAGAGCAAATGGATGTTAGTGGGAAAACTCATGCTTAATTCACCAGTGCTCTCTCTTTCATGAACCTATAAGATTTTATGTTTCATGTATGTAATAGTGTCTTATTTTCTGCTAGTAAAAGGTTTCTTGTTTATAGGGTGGGCTAAGATACAGTGATACTTCATGCTATTCTGTAAGGGCAGAGTTCCTAAAAAAGTACACTGACTTCCAGGAAAGTCATGGAGCAAGTTGGAGAGCTGTCCTGGGTGTGTAACGATTCCTAACAGGTTCACCTGGATTTACTTACTGATCACTCCCTGAGTCTGAATCAGGATCACAGAATGTGGGCCGAGTACCAATAGTAATGGCAGTCACCTGGAATGTCGTTTATATTTAACAATACTATCACAAGCATATTGAATTACAGCCTTTATCTTCTAAATTGCTTTATTTTTCCCTTCAGTTTTAATTTCTAGCTACCTTAGGGGGTTGTTAAAACAGCATATTCTGGTTGCTCCTGATTCTCAAGGACACACAATGAATCCTTTTTGGGTTTTCTGAAGCAGCTGTCTCACCTGATCCCATAGGCAAATTCCTAGCCAAGCAAAGCTTTTCTTTAACTCAAAATTCAGATGACACACGGAGTTGGGAGTGTTCTTCTAGGATGATCTTTTCGTTAGTGCTTCAATTCAACTAGCATCGTGATACGTATGTTTTATTTTTATTGATGAATATTTTAATTTTTCTTAAATGCATGAAATATGGTCATTTTAACAAAACAATGAAAAATTAGAGAAGTATATAAAAAAGTGGAAGTCTTTTCTTCATTCTTCTTGCAACAATCCTCTCTTCTGACGAGAGTTAATAGTTTGTAGTTTATCATTTCATACGTTTTTTTGCATTTACAGATAATATGTGAGATTAAGGATGAAGAAATAAGATGACTGAACATCAGTTCTATTTCTTCTGCTTAAGTTATTGTATAGGCTTATATTTGTTAATTATATATAACTTTTCCTTAGAAAATTGTCAATTTTGGAAAATAGACATCAGTAAAATTAAAAAATAGTCTTTTGTAACGTCACCTTTAGAGAGAATTCTTTTATGTATTGTTGTATATGCTTTCAGGGTCTTTTATTCATGTATCTTTATAGATTTGATTGAACTAAAACGGGATTATATTTTTAATATTGTTGGCCAAGCTACATTTTCCCCACACAGGAGTGGAAAATTATATAAATTGACAAGCTGGTGCTAAAATTCACATGGAAATGCAAAGACCTAGGATAGCCAGAATTTATTTGGAAAAGAAAGAACAACCTTGGAGGTCTCACACTATCTGATTTCAAGGTTTATTATAAAGCTTCAAGAATTAAGACAATGTGGGGTATTGGCATAATGACAGACATAAGGCTCAATGGAAAGGAAGAGAATCTGCAAATATACCGATGCATATCTGGTCATGTGGTCAGTTGCTTTTTGATCCATGAATGGTGTTAAAACAACTGGATATTGGTATGGGGAAAAATGAATCTTGTCCTCTTAAGCTTTTCCTCATAAAATATGTAAAATTTCATTTGAAATGCTCATAGGCCTAAATATAAAAGCTAAAATTGTAAAAGCTTTAGAAGAAAACAAAGGACAAAATCATATCATCTTTGGGATAGGCAAATATTTCTTAGAACACAAAAAGCACTATCTATAAAAGAAAAAAATTGATAAATTGGACTTCATCAAAATCAAAGCCATCTGCTCTTCTAAAGAAACTGTTAAGAAAATGAAAAAGCAAGCCACAGACTGGGAGAAAATAATTCACAGCACAAAAGACTTATCTAGAATATGTAAAGAACTCTTGAGTTATAACTTAAGAAATCAACCTAATTTTTAAAATGTTCGAAAGAGTTAGACACATACTTCACAAAAAATAGATATGCAAATGGGCAATAAGCACATGAAAAGATGCTTAATATCATAAACCATCAGGGAAATGCAAATTAAAACCACAATGAAATAGAATAGCTAAATTAAAAAAACCTGACAGCACCTAGTATAGGGGAGAGTGCGAAACAAACTAGATTGCTCATCCTTTGCTGGTGGGAGGGTTAACTGTACGATCACTGGAAAACAGATTGGCAGTTTCTTAGAAAGTTTCTTGTGAAGTTTAACATACACTTACCATATTACTCACCATTTATCTAAGGGGAAGGTAAGCATATGTCCACCAAAAGACTTACACATGAATGTTCATAGTGGCTTTATTCATAACAGCCCCAAACTGGGAAAACCCAGATGTCCCTCAGCAGGGTAAATGGTTGAATGTATTGCGATATTCTCACAGTGGGATACTATTCGGCAATAAAAAAGGACAAACTAGTGACAAACATAACAACCACGTGGGTGGGTCTCAAAAATGTTATGCTGAATAAAAGAAGCCAGACACATACTGAATATTTCTGTTTATACGAAGCTTCAGAACAGGAAAAACTGTGCTATAGTGAGAGAAATCAGAGAAGTGGTTGACTGGGGTGGGGGTGGTAATTGACTGTAAAAGGTCATGAAGGAACTTTCTGGAATGATGGAAATATTCGGTATGTTATAATAGTAATATGTATTTGTTACATGTTAAAACTCATCAAAGTATACATTGGTGGTGTACACATTTGTACGTATTAGTATATTTCATAAATAGAAGCTTTGGTGTAGCTATGCTTGTGGATACTTTTTTTTAAATGATAGAGGTAGAGCCCATGAGAAGAGTGTGAATTCTTCGTGCCCCCTCCTCCCCACCACACCCATGTGGCATAGAGTAGATCATGAAATGATTTAAAATGAGTATTTGTGGCAGTTGGCGCGGGGGCTCTGACTTATGAGTTGCTCCTTTGGAACTGGGCTGTGTGCACTCAGTTCTCTATAACCCCTGACTTAGCACTTCTGAACACGTGTTAAAGAAGTAAATTCTAATTTCTATATTAAATATAGTATTCTTTTTCCTTCTTTTCCAGTAACTGAGAGAACTTTAGTAGTGAGTTTTGTATGGGTGGGTGACCTTTGAGCTCTTTTAAAATTTTAGAACAGAATCTGATTTCCAGAAATACAGTTTTAAATAATACTTGGAATTTTTTGTCTGTAGGGTTTCAAAATGAATGTACTTTGTCTGTTTTTTTCTCTTTCGTCTTGTTTTATTTTCCTTCTCCATTAACTTAGTAATCTAGCTCACTAATTTTTCCACTTCTTTTTTGGCCTAATAGATTACAGTTAACATAACTTTTAGCCTAATAAAAATGTTTTCGTAATACTTTAGGGTTAAACAAATTAAATGCATATATAACATATATTTGTGAAAATTTATTTTTTTAACCTAATGAGTTTTACATGCTAACTGAGCATTAAAGAAATTCGCTTTATTATATTATCTAATAATGAACTTTAAAAAACTTACAGTTTTTATAATAGCTCTCTTAAGAGGTCGGGTGATGTTGGCCTGAAGTGATAGGGAATTTCCTTTTCAGGGTTTTGAGGAAACCGATGCGATGGATGTATTTTAAAAGCTGCAGTCAGTCTCATGTCCTCTTGGGACTGATGTGTTTCCCCAAGTGTAGTGTATTTATGTTTATGTGGCTAAAAAAAACACAACAAAAAACCCAGCTCTACAGATTAGTACTCATAGGATCAAAGTTTTCATTGCTAGCCAAGATAGTAAAATATCTATCTTTTTATCAGAATATCAGGAATTTCTATAAATCACTCAACACTTTTTTACTATCTTTATAAAAGTGAAATTCCTTGTTCATTTTTTCCCCCACAAGATCAAGCTATATATTTTAAATAGGAACTCCTAAACATTTGGTGCCTCTATTTTATGTATATGAGAATCCTAGATTGTCCCATGCGATCCTTACCTTTATTTTATTGTATATTTTTTATTCTTGTGGTAAAATTTACCATCGTAACCATTTTTAGGTGTACAGTTTAGTAGTGTTAAGTATATTTACATTGTTGTGCTTCCCTTTATTTTTTAAGGTAACTTAATTTAAATCGCAGGTATCATTACCCAACACAATAAAGATCATGAGTTTTAGATTTTTATTTAATTTTAAATCACTATTCTAGAGTTTTAAAAAGTTGATCCCCACACCATTTATTCCTGGTAAACTTTCTTCAGTTGTTAGTCTATTATCCCGGATTTTCTCTCATTCTGTACTTCTGTTCCTTTAGGGTACTTTGTTCTCCTTTGTCATTCTCACTTTTTCTTTTTTTTTTTTTTGAGGAAGATTAGCCCTGAGCTAACATCTGCTGCCAGTCCTCCTCTTTTTGCTGAGGAAGACTGGCCCTGATCGAACATCCGTGCCCGTCTTCCTCTACTTTACATGTGGGACGCCTGCCACAGCATGGCTTGACAAGTGGTGTGTAGGTCCTCACCTGGGATCCAAACTGGTGAATCCCGGGCCGCCGAAGCGGAACATGTGAACTTAACCACTGTGCCACTGGGCTGGCCCCATCACTTTTTCTTTTTCTTGTGTTTTTACAATAATATTTCTTAGAAACAAAGAATAGGCAACATAAGTGAGGAAGCATATGTTCACCTTAAATCCATTATTTTCCCTGTAACAGTTTAGATTTTTTTTTCTGGAAGAGTTGATCTTTTCACATATGAATGAAACATGTTCTCTTGGGATGTGTCCAGGTGAAGCAGTTGCGGCTGAGAACCACAGTTGTAATGAAATGACTGCGTTTGGAGGAACACAGGCCACGTCGGACTCAGCGAGCCACTTGTCCTACTGCCTCAGTTGTTCTTTGAGCTGCCACAGATCTCTTGTGGAAATGATATAAACAGACATAGATCGAGGGAAAGTAAGGTTCTCTGGAAGTAGGGTGTGTACTTACGGTAGTACAGTAGGCTTTGATTTCGTGGTTGGCACTATTTAAAATACAATTTCCTTACATAAGTGGGAAATAATTTCTAGAAAGCTCCATGAAAGGAAGCCTGAAATTTTCTGACATCATATTCTTCATTTGTCTGTTTTCTCTTCATAGCTCTCACCTTTTCATTGTGTGTGTGTGTGTTTTAAAATACTCAGTTTATAATCCTGAAAGAAAGATGAATAAGGTGCCATTCTGCCTTTAACACTTTGTAGCTTCTTGTTTTACTTCTCAGGCAAGCACAGAAGGTGTAAAGGGCCTGGGACAGAAAGGGCCTCCTGTGGGTCAGAACTTTCCTCAGGTTGTCTTGTTTAAACCTCACAGTATTCCTAGGAGGCAGGTGACAGCACCCGTCTGTCTCCAGTAGACATACATTCACCATTTGGAATGGTTGGTGATATCTCAAACTAATCATTGGCAGAAACAGGTTTGCAACTGCAGGGTGATTATAATGACTGGGTGTTTTCTGCTGTATCTTGCTGCCGGAGAGCAAGCATGAAACTCATTGCAGATTAATTGAGTCCATCCTACTCAGCACCATGTATTCACTAATCAGAAAACTAAATTCTAATATATCACATTTCTCTGATCTATTATGATGGGAGTAATTTCAGTACCATGTTTATAAGCCAGTTTTCATAGCACTATCTAAAAAGAGCAAACCTTAAGAAAATACAAAAATCTCAATTTAGAAAACCAGATTAATCAGTGCTGATATATATATCGAGATACATCAGTCTATGTCAGTTTTATAGAAGAACCAGTTGTGCTCCTGGCTTCCTTAAATGGACATCTTTAAAGTATATTTAACCTATTTGAGTTACAAATATTGAATTTGTTTGGAATTTTTCAGAATAAAGCAGTGTGTCAAATGAACTTGAGTTTTAAGTGAAATCTATGCATTTTGATAATGGATAAAAAATTACAAAGCATTTAAATTGTTACTGAAATTTATTATTTTCGGCATACTGTTAAATATAAAGAAATTAGTAAATGTATAATGAAGTTGCTAATGGGACAGAAATGGAAAGTGTAAACATCATGAACTGGTTTTTTTCTTTCTTTGGGACTTTGTTATTTTTGCAAAGTGTTTAATGATTTTTACTATTTTAGTTTAGTAGTCGTTATGTCGGAGATGCTAATTTTGTTTTTGTATGGTATGTTTACAGGGTACACAATAAAGTAGACTTCCCTACCGGGAGGGACAAAGCAAATTGCCCAATTTGAGGAGGAGTTAGTTACATTGACCAATAAATGATTTCCTCTAGTGTCTAAATGGTACCCTGATGCCTAATGGAATCAACGAAACTGTGAAGCAGCATTTATTTCCTTTTGAGAAAGATTTAGGGCCAATAATAACCACTGTCCTAATGTTTCTAAATTAAAGTAGATTTTTACATAAATATAGTTATGTGACACTTTAGAAATACAGTGAAAGGTTTTAATCAAATAAACCATCTAAACTGTACTTAACCTGTTTTATAAGAAAAATAACGTGAAGCGTTGGTAAATTTCATTGGTGTAGATAGAGTTACTTCAGCCTCAATAGTAGATTTTGTTTGACTTGAGAAACCTAAATATTTCTTTACTTTATTTATCACTTTTTTGTCTTTCATCTAATCCACCCCTCAGTCCGCTTTGAGCGTAAGCTTCTCAAACTCTGCCTTTCATTCCTCCCTTAGCTTTTTAACGTCTTGTAATTGCCTACAGGTCGAAGTCCTGGCCTAGGATATTTTATCGGCTCGTCACTATGAGCACGAGTCTTGTACTTCAGCCAGACTTCTTCAGCTCGTATTGACTGATCTTGCTTGTGGCGTACTTTGTCTTTCTGCTAGTCCAAATCCTATGCACGCTTTACAGTTTCTAGAGGATTAAGCCACATTTAACTTTCCAGACCACGCCAGCACGCTTTTATTTCACACTGTGATGGAATTGTTGCTGCTGCTTTCCATCTCCCATTCGGCACAGTATAAACTATCGTATCTCACGTTGTCTTATAACATTATTAAACTCCCGTATTGCCTCACTTCCTGGTCTTCATTTGAAATCTTCCTGAGAGCAGAGGAATCTATATTGAGTTCATTTCTGTAGCATCTACTTCCGTTTAACAGTATTTTGCACATAGTGAAACTATAAAGAACATGCAGAATTCATAATGTCATAGACTTTTAGAGCCAGAGGTACTGGTCAAATGTCATTTACAGTTGAGAATACTGAGTCATATAAATGTTGATTTTGGGGAATAATATCTTGAAATCATGGTATGCCTTGGGCATGTTTTATTGTTATCTGTGTTATTTTTATTCCAGCAGGGTCTTTATAATAGTGTTTTACTTGAGTCTCTTTTTAAAAATAGCTTTAAAAAGTCCTTAACATTCAGATATGTGATTAGTTCACAGAGAGAATTTTCAAACACTTTGAATGGTACTACTTAACACGTGGAAACTGATTATCAAACATTTAAATTGAAACTGTTTGTACCTGTGAACTGGTTTTTACTAAAAGCTGGAGTACTGTGATTATTGGTCCCTCTGTGGAGTGACTCCAAAATCCATGTTATACTCTCAGCAGTCCTGTTTATGTATGTTATTGGTGTAACTATTACTCTGTTGGTAGTCTTTTCACTGTATCTGGAAATGTAGTCCACCTCCTGAGGAAAAAAGAGAAAAAATAGTAGCACTTAATACCATTATTCCCACAGAGCTTCAGAAATCGGCACAGAAGTTTTCATGTTAACCTCACAAATGCTGTTATTTTGAATTTATTTCATTTCAAAACAGTATTCAGTGTCTTTTAATGAAACACAGAAGCTGAAACAAGGTCAGCATTACAGAAGAGGGAAATGAGAATGGTTTTAGGAGGTTGTATTAAAGGAATAGCAACGGTTGAAGGGAAAATCTGAGCTAGTAAAAAAGAATTTCTGAAAAAGCGTCTGTCCTTGTCACCCACGGAGTGGTCTAGTGTTTTGAAGGTCATGCATAAAGTCAGATGTGCCTGGGTTGCTGTTACTGTCCTTTAGGAGAAGCACGTATAGAAGATTTCTCCTGTGCCCTCTCCATCACAGAGGGCTGCGTATAGGTTGAGAGTAGACTTGCCCTGTTGATCTGCATGAGTCTTTTGCCTTTATGAACCCTTAGCGCATTTAAGGGTAAAGAGTGTCTCTTATCTTGGAGCGACAAGGTCAGAGTTTTGACTAGTATTCTGCCAAAGGGTGTGAATTGTAGCCACTAGAGTTCTCCTGGGATCTCATCTTGGCTAAAATCAGAATTCTAGGAAAGAACGGCAAGCATTTAATAAGTATTCCAAGCTTCCAAGTAAGTTTTTTTTTTGTTTTTTTTAAGCCAGTGGCTGCTTAATTTTGTAGAGTGGTTTTTCTTGCTTGTTTCTGAATGTGATTTACAGACATGTACTCAGGCAGGCAATGGAAATATCATTCTGAATCGAGTGCTTGGGGAAAAGCCAACATAAAGAATTAAAACCTCTTTGATAGAAAAAACCCATTTGTAAATTTTAGGTCGACAACTGTCATTTTTAAACACACACCTGCGTTTTTTCTCACCAAAGCCCTTGAGTATTGGGCTGAATATTTTAAGTTGTGACGAAAGCCGTGTTAGAGCCAGTTCACATGGAAACGTTTCCTATCCTTAATTTTATTATTTCTTAGAGTCACAATTTGTTAGATATTGTGCACATCCTGCTGTAGATGCTCTCTGGACACATGCTGTCAATACTTCCCCCCTCCCTGTTAAGAGTTTAGAACAGCCTGCTTTCGCCAACCTGTGTCCTTCTGTCGAATCCTCGTATCTCACTCTGGATGCCACTCTTTTCCCTGGAACGTGGTCACAAGAGCATTGTGGTGGTATCAGGGTCTCACGGGATCTCTGGAAGTTGCCGAGATTGCTGTAGAGGCCGAGCCGGGTCTTGTGGCTTTTGAGGCCGGGCAGTGAGGAGAGTGCTGCGCTGGTGCAGAGGCACATGGCTCGCGGCCTGGGCAGCTGTTGTCATAAGCTCTTTTCCCTGACTAAGTGCAGACTTGGGTAATTCAGTTCAGTGTTGGCTCATTTCGTTCTTTCCCCCGCTGCCCCTCCCCTCCATCTTTCATTAAAATGAATGGGGATTGTTTTTTTCTTTCTTTTCCCTTTATGTCTAATTTTTGTTTATTGTAAAGTTATACACGATGATAAACCCTCAATTTTTCTACTAGGCTTACTACAAACAGCAGGCACTGCCAGTGACCGCTGTCACCATTGCCAGTGTCTTAGAGGCAACCACTTACAACTCTTCTGGCTTTTTTTTTTTTTTAGTATAGAAGCCAGATACCATGTTGATAATGATACCTATGTATATTTGAGTTTGATGCATTGTCTCTGAATATCTTACTTGGGAAAATGAGGATTTAGGGCAGTCCTCCTTCAGCATTTGATCCCTCCTAAATTAGTTATTTCCTTTTTTAAAAAATTATTTTTCTATCTTTATGTTACTTTTATATTTTGTATTAGTTTGCTAGGGCCAATGGTGATTGTTCGGGGCCCTTTTGCCTCATGATTTTACTGGGTAGTATCTTCTACATCTTTTAATGTAGCCTCTCCTTTCATTGTCACATTTACTCATTTTTGCCCTTGCTTTTCTTCCTTTCCATTTTGAAAGAAAATTTAGAGAACTATTTTCTCTTCTGCCACCAGCTGTGGCTTCTGCAGGCAGAAAGAACGAACATTGGTGTCTGTAGTGTGGAACGCTTGAAAGGCGTTTTAAAAACGTTTATGCGTTTATGTCTGTGACTGAAAAAGGGCACCATGAGAATATATGAGCTTTAATTGTTAATATTCTACAAATCCATAAGATGAGTGTGTTTTCTTGTGAAAGAATACTAAATGGGCTAAAAAAGAAGAATATGCTACATAATCTGGTCCTGAATTAGATGATTTGGAAACTATATATAGATGTTCAGAGAAAGGAAAAAATAAAATCGGCTGTACATAGAGATTCTTTGTTTTCAGCCAGAACAGGACTTCATTCTTTGGGTTTGTTCCTACGGCGTTGTACCTGTTTCGTAGTCATCTGTGGTGTAAGTTGGTCCTCCATAAGCATCCATTGGGTTGAAGTCAATATAGTTTTCTGTACTGCTTATTATCTAGCCCTGCTGGATAAGTATTTGCCTCAAAGGAGATAATGTGTGTTAAAATGGAAAAAACTGGAAAGTGTTAGGCCAGCATAAGGTGGTGTTAAATAACCACATCATTTGGCCATGGTACCGACAGTCCTCCCAGACGTGCAGTAGACGCCTAGAACCACAGCAGAGGACACAGACAGAAAGGATCCTCCCCCCACAGAATCCCTGTGCTGATGTGCACACACTGCCTGAGAACCTGGAACTCCATCTACTTTATAGAACCAGTTACTGAATATTGCATTGCTCTTTGAGTTCATTGGGGTAAAATTGTTCTTTAAGTATTATTGGGAGATGGAATAATATAGTGATCAAGAGAGCTTAGGCTGTGGTTTTCGATAAATTGGGTTTCAAGTCTTAGCTCTTCCATTTATGGCCCTGTGACAGTGACGTCTGTGGGATTACCCTCGTGGCCTGAAAGTTCTCATGTTCATTGTTTATAGCTCAGAGAGGGTATAATAAAATGACATCTATTATTAGCATTTTTACACTTCACCATTTATGGACTTCAGTATATATCTTTCGATTTAGTTTTCCAAGGTCCCTTGACTCTATGTTTTTTGCTGGTTCCAATTTGTCACATTTTCTCTCTCCAAAAGAAAGTATAATTTTCCTTAAAAAGTTAGAATTGCTATCTTTAAATTAAAGTTGCTTAAACATTTTCCCCAAGTATTTTCTGTTTTTTGCTTATGCTGTTCCTTCCCTCTCCTCCCCTTTCTGCATACTGTATTGGAGGAATGAGTTTTGTAAGTGTGCTCTCAGTCCTAAATGTAAAACTCAAAAGTTTTAAGCAATAACCTTTTTCCTAGTGTTCTGGGATTGGCAACTAAGAATTCTGTCTCCATCTGTGTTCTTCCCAGTAACACAGACTTCAGGCACATCTCCTTTTAGTCCTCGTCTTTCTGTTTGGAGTGAGTCCTGTATAGCAACACCCTTACCCTTAATCATTTTTGTGCCATCCTTTGAGTCTTGGCTATTTAAGTTTTTTCATTGTTATACCCGACAGTACTGCATATAATATTCAAGTGGTGGAAAAATATAGTTTTATAATAAGGTAAACAGGGTTTTTTTTCTGGTATACTCCTGACGATAGGCAGCATTTTCTTGACTTTATGTTGAGCATTTTTAAAATTTATAAATTAATTAACATGGAGTACAGTCCATTTTTAAGATGTACAGTTCTGTGTGTTTTGACAAATACCTACAATCAGCTGTATACAGACCAATATATAGTCATGTAACCACTATATGTACAACAGTTCTCTTATCCCCACATTTTACTGTGCTGCCTTTTTAGTCAGCCCCAGCCATCACCTTTGGCCCCTCACAAGCACTGATCTGTTTGTATATAGTTTTGCTTTTTCTAGAATGTCATGTGAGTGCAATCATATAGCCTGTGAGTCTGGCTGTTGTGTGTATCAGAAGTCCATTCCTTTTTATTGGTGATAATATTCTGTAGTATGGTTGTACCACAGTTTATTTATCTGTTCACCAGTTAAAGGACATTTGGGTTTGTTTTCAGGTTCTGCCAATTATGAATAAAGCTGCTATAAACAGATTGTACCTAAATTTTCGTTTCTCATAAATATCCAGGAGTGGGCTTGCTAGGTTGTGAGGTAAGTTTCAACTTAACTTGTTTACTTGTAAACTTAACTTGTTAAACTTTATAAGAAACTGCTAAATTATTTTCCAAAGTGGCTCCACCATTTTGCATTCCCACCAGCAATATATGAGAATACCAGTTGCTCTGTCTTCCCATCAGCACTTGATATTGTCAGGTTTTTTCTTCTAACCCTTCTAATAGGTGTGTACTGGTATATCTAGTTGCCATTGGAGTTTGCGTTTTCCTGATGACTCATGATGTTGAGCATGCTTTTGTGAGCTTATTGACCATTTGTATGTATTCTTTGGTGAAGAGCCTGTTAAAATCTTTTGCCCATTTAGAAAGATTGGTTTGTTTTTTTTTTTATTACTGAGTTTTTAGACTTCTTTATATATTCTGGTTAGAAGTCTTTTATCAGATATTTTGATTTGTAAATATTTTCTCCCAGGGTGCAGTTTTTCTTTTCATTTATCAATTTTTCTTTAATGGATTGTTCTGAGCATTGAATTTAGTATTATACAAAAAAAAAAGCTTTCAAAATGAGCATCTAAATATGCCTGTGTGCATTAATGTAGAGTTTTGGTTTTGATTATTCTACTTTGTTGTTTTCCTTATTTTCTTTCTCGTTGCTCTTCCTTCCTTCATCCTCTCCCCCCCCAACACACACACACACACACACTTTCCTTATTATTTTTTAAATTAGTTCCTTTAGGACAATACAGTAAATATCTATGTTCTGAAAAAATCAATCTTGTCACACTTAATGTTTAACGGACGTTGAGCCAGCGCAGCTGTGCAGGGGACGTGAATCCTGCTCTCTGTCACAGTGGTAAAGGACTGCTTGTTGTAATGGCTACTGACGATGGAGGCGTTTATGCCATGGTCATATAGCCTGTCAAAACTGGATATGTTCCTGTGTTTAAAATATTTGGGATTTTCCAAAAGTTACCATTTCCTCCTTATCCTTCCTAAGGAGGGCTTGGTTTCTAGTTGCAGTTAACCCCTCCTTTGCTGTGTAGTGCCTCTGAATAGACTGAAAATGTTTAGTCCATTTAGATAAATGGTTGAACTTCCTAAGTATTAGCATTCCATTTGCAAATGGTGGACATTTAGAAATGTATTTACTTATATGTAACTAGATTATTTCGGATTTCTGTGTTAATAGAAGAAGTTGGTTCTCAGGTTTGTAAAAATAGATTTTCAGGGAAAGCTGAAGTCAGCAGCCCCTGCTCTTCTTTTTGAATCAATGATAGGAGATACTATATGTCAAAAGGTCCTCATTTTTACTCATTAAAGAGCTAGAATTTATATACACACATCTAAAATGAATTAGAATTCCATAAAGATAATTTAACTTTTTCTATTCAGTGATTTTCGTATAGCTAAAGTTCTTATTATAAGTACATGCCTTTAGAGACATAGTTTTGTTATGAAGAAGCTATTGTTAAAAACTGATAAGGGATTAGGATCAGGGTCATTTTATTTAACAACTGCAAAGTTATTAGCAGAGTGGCTTTGGGCATAGAATTTTAATTTCATCTTTAAAAAAATTTTTAAATTTGGCCTTTCTTTAAAAAAGTAGTTTTTGCTATTTAAGTGATGTTTTTGACCAAAGGCCATATTAGAATCAGTATTTTAAAAATAACATACTAGGATCAGTATTTAAAAAATAACACTTTTAATAGCAGAGGTTTTTCAATCCTCTGATTATGTGGAAATGAATCGTTTTGTGTTGACCCTGACTTTTAAACAGGTGTGTTGCAAGAAACCCTCTTGGTGGGACGAAATAACTATGAACGTGAAATCTTCCACTGACCTCTTTTAGAGTCTCGTGTGCTGTAATTAACTACCCTTTAAACATAAGGGTTCTGTTTATACAGCTAATTAAATTCATAGTTAAGACTTGTAGGGCAACATTTAATTTATGTGTTGTTTTGTCTCGGGACTTCAATAACTTGAAAGGTGATATGAAGGTATAAATAGTGAATTTTCATTAAAATGTACTGGAAAAATACGTGCTAAATTCTCAGATAATAACTAACTTGTCTAAAAACCACACATATGGCTAAAAGAGACAACTCAAAATTCCTTATTTCCCTAGCTATTTACTACTGTTTTACTTTAGGCTCTGTGGTTTACCCGTTGATACTGATTTGACTTTGGAGACATTTAAAATGTAATCAGCTTTGCTTGAATACAGCAGCTAGGTTAGTTTATTTAGTGTAGGATGCTGATGGGCATTACAAATAAAAAATTAACTGCAATTGTTAGAGTTAATTCAGAGTAGGGATAACTTCAACATGTGTGTCTTAAAGTTTTGGTATCCATTTCTCTTTCCTAAAGGATTCCAGGAAAATTTATTTCAGCAAAAATAAAGTTTTAGGGGCCGGCCCCATGGCGCAGTGGTTAAGTGCACACATTCCGCTTCAGCGGCCTGGGGTTCGCCGGTTCGGATCCTGGGCGTGGACATGGCACCACTTGGCAAGCCATGCTGTGGCAGGCATCCCTCATATAAAGTAGAGGAAGATGGGCACGGATGTTAGCTCAGGGCCAGTCTTCCTCAGCAAAAAGAGGAGGATTGGCAGCAGATGTTAGGTCAGGGCTAATCTTCCTCAAAAACAAAAAAAGTTTTAGAGCAGAGCATATGTATTTGAAATGCAAATAAAATATAGAATTATAAGCACAATATTGATTAGAGGAAAAGGATTTTATTTAGCACATTAACAATATTGTATAACCACCACCTCTACCTAGTTCCAAAAAATTTTTGTTAGCCCAAAAGGAGACCTTGTGTCCAGTGAACAGTTCCCCCCATTTCCCCGTCCATGCAGCCCCCACAAACACCGTGTGTTCTGTCTCAGTGAATCGACCTGTTCTGGATCTTTCAGTATAAAAGGCATCATTCAAGATGCGACCTTTTGTGTCTTGATTTCGTTTTGCTCAGCAGAGTGTTTTCCAGGTTCTTCTACATTGTAGCATGTATCAGTACTGTATGCCTTCTTATAGCTGAATGATATTCCATAGTGTGAATGTGCCACAAGTTGCTTCCCCATTCTTCCATTGATGGGCGTTTGGGCTGTTGCCTCTTTTTGTCTAATTTGAAGAGTGCTGCTGTGAACACATGTGTCCATGTATTTGTTTTTGAGGTGGAGTACTTGCTTTTACTTCTTTGGGTGTATACTTAGGAGTGGGGTTGCTCGAGCATATAGTAATTCTGTGTTTAACTTTTTCGGGAACTGCCACACTGTTTTCCACAGCAGCTGCACCATTTTACATCCCACCAGCAATGTGTGAGGTTTCCTGTTTCTCGACGTCCTTACCAACACTTGTTATCATCCGTTTTTTTTATTATAGCCATCTTGGTGTAAAGTGGTACCTCATTGTGGTTTTGATTTGAATTTCCCTAATGAACAGTGATATTGAACATCTTTTCATGTGCTTGTTGACCCTTTATATAGCTTTGAAAGTTCTGTTCAAGTTGTCTGCTCATCTTTTAATTGGGTTGTCTTTTTGTTATTGAGTTCTAGTAGTTCTTTATATATTATGGATACTCGACCCTTATCAAATATATGCTTTGTAAATATTTTTCTCCAATTCTGTAGGTTGTCTTTTCATTTTCTTGATAGTATCCTTTTATGCACAAATGTTTTAAATTTTGATGAAGTCCAATTTATCTATTTTTTGTTGCTTTTGCTTTTGGTGCCAAATCTAAGGTCATGAAGAGTTACCACTATGTTTTCTTCTAAAGTTTTATGGTTTTAGTTCTTATATTTAGGTTGTTGATCAATTTTGAGTTAACTTTTGTATATGGTGTGAAGTAGGTGTTTGACTTCAATCTTTTGCATGTGGATATTCTATTTTCCTAGCACTATTTGTTGAATAGACCACTTTTTCTTTTGAGATCAGAAAGTGTGAGTCCTTCAACTTTGTTTGTCTTTTTCAATATTGTTTTGTCTATTTGGAGCCCCTTGGAATTTCATATGAATTTGAGGATTGGTTCTTCAATGGCAAGAAAGGCTATTGGAAGTCTGATGAGAATCGCATTGAATCATTACATCACTTTGGGTAATACTGCCATTTTAACAATGTCTCCAACGTGAACACGGGATGTCTTTCCATTTATTTAGGTCTTCTTTAATTTCTTTCAGCAGTGTTTTGTAGTTTTCAGTGTACAATTCTTTCGCAAGTTAAATTTATTCCTTGCTATTTTATTTTGGATGCTGTTGTAGATGTAATTTTTTTTAAGTTTCCTTTTTGGATTGTTCATTGCTGGTATATAGGAACACAACTGTTTTTTGTATGTTGATCTTGGACCCTGGCAGAAGGAGCATTTAAAATAAATTTTGAAGGGTAGAATTTGATAGCCAAAATAATGTGGGAGAAATGTATATATATTTTTTAAGCTATGCTTTTGTGTGTGTGTGTGTGTGTGTGAGGAAGATTGGCCCTGAGCTAACATCTGTTGCCAATCTTCCCTACCCCCCTTTTTTTCCTCCCTAAAGTCCCAGCACATAGTTGTAAGTCCTTCTGGTTCTTCTATGTGGGATGCTGCCACAGCATGGCTTGATGAATGGTGCGTAGGTCTGCGCCCAGATCCATACCATCGAACTCTGGGCTACCAAAGTGGAGCACACAAACTTATCCACTCGGCCATGAGCCGGCCTGGGAGAAGGGTATTTGAAGCACAGGGAACTCAATTGAGCAGGCATTTGTTAATCTGTCTTCACATGTGGTTAGTAGGGGAAACAAAGAAGAACTATATCAGGGAAAAAAGGTGTATATAATAAGTCTAAAAGAAAACAGATTATGAGACGGGAAACTGTAGGGAGAGGGCAAAGGAAAGGTGCCTCTAACCCAGGTTTAATGATGCTCCCTGATTTCTGAAAACAAGTAGCCTTTTTAGTCATGCCATCAAATATTGTATGGTTAAATGAAATAATGTGAGAATACCTCAAAACTGGGCAATGCATTATAGAAATGTAAAGTGAAGGTATTAATCCTATAGTGTTGGTTTTCATATCAATTTGTGTAATAGTCACCTAACAGGGAAACCAGTTTGTTTTTAGGACTTTGGTTGGTTTTAAAGAGTTAATCAGCAGGAAACTGTGACCTACTTGCTTTTAGGAACAAAGCTATTTACTTATAGTTATTAAACACACCTTGAGTATTGAAATATGTAGTGTGTGAAACTTTCTAGCCTTTTTTCTTCCCATTTTCACATTTTAAATCATTGGTACAATAGTTTGTATAATACACAGTTCCTTAGGAGCATAGCTGTTAGGGCTGTGTTCCTGTCCCTATACTGCTGTAGGATGATTAATTTAATGTTTGTGTTTGTGCTTGCTACAGGGACATTTACTGAAAAGAAAAAAGAGATCAATTTTTAAAAGGAGAGACAAGGTCTATAAAATAATCTTCCCTGTGGTCTGCTGTAATTGTCTGTTTAGTCAGAGAAATATAAAAACACTTAGCTCTTGTGTAGAAGTACTTTCGTTTAAATATAGTCTTCCTCTGCTTCTGAAGTGGCGGTAAATCCAGTCCCATTCAGAATCACAAAAGACATCAATAGAGTTTGAAAAACTTCATATTTTTAGATTAACTTTTATGCAATATGGAAGTAGGACAGAAGGATGTAAAACAATTCCTTAGAATTAGGGGATGGCAGATTGAAGTTTCCACTCTCTCTCTCACTGTCCGTCGTTTCCACAGCGGATACTGCTAACGCCTCATAGCTGGTCTGTGGCGTTTTGGATGTGACCGGAGAAGCTTTCTCAGCCTATGGCTTCAGGCCGTGATTCCGAGGTAGCCTGTGACAGGGCACCTGTCTGCATCTTTTATCGAATGGAAGTGTCGGGAGGGTGGTCTTCTCCTTTTTCATTTTATTCATCCCTCTGTCCCCAGTGCCTAGAACAGTGTCTGTGACACAAAGTAGAGACTCAACAAATTCCCAAACAAATAAACGAGGGGATGACTGTGTGTCTTAGCAAGTGTTTGTAAGTTAGTCTTGAGCACTAACTTTGAGAGCTTTGTTTAGGCCTCTGTTCCTCTTCACGGGGATGTGTGTGTGTTTTTATCAGCTTAGGTCAGCACAGGCTCTCTTCTGGCTTTGAATGTTCTTGCACGTTCTTCGTACTGAGCAAGGCTGCTGTGGACGTGTGCCACACATATGGTTGACATCATATAGTAACAGATAGGAGTACGTTTGATAGCTTGATCAGTATTCATTTCCCAATATATAATAGCTTAATTGTGTTGAATTTGCATTTAAAATATTATAGACAGTATGCTAATTACTGCGATGTCAGTGTGGATTAGACAGCTGACAGAGCAAGCATTTGAGGACCAGCATCTGTGCCAAAACACCTTTAATTACAGTAGACTTTGATCTGCCTAATTTTTCCCATAAATAAATTCATTATGTTGGAACTGTTCAAATCTCTGAGAATAATAAACCGTCAACTTCTTTTTCAAAATCTGTGCTACATGAAGAATAAATGCCTTTTCCCACCTTTGGTTAAGTTCTGTTATTTTTTAAGATTGCTGCTAGGTAAACATTTTTCGTAGAATCCCTTAGCATTAAGTAGATGCTTGTTTTAATTATTATTAATATTAAACTCTTAATATTATTCATCTAAGAGATTCCGGTATTTTTCTGATAGATACCACCGTCAAGAGATTTTGTAATTGGAGTTTAGAAACGTTAAATTTTATCAAAGATGGAAGCCAGGTGTCCCTAGTCCCTGAACTTTTGGATTAGGTCTATGTCGCATTTTTTTAATGTATTTCAGATTACCATATAGAAGAGTACAGTTATTCTGTGCTAAGAGTGTATTTACAAAGCATCTGTCTTTTGAGGAATATGTTTGTTATTGCCTACAAAGGAGAAGAATGCACGGGTCATCTGAATTTTCTCCCAGAATGACCTTTGGAAGAGTCTGTAAGAGAAGGCACAGCCTTCTCATTAATGTGTAGTTGAATATGAATTTTGTTTTTTGTAGCCTTTAGGATAACTTAAGCTAGCTGTATCAACGAAATACGAAAATAAAGTTCAGTCAGATTTATTATCTGGTTTTTGAAAATATCACATGGTTATATAGTGCTGATTTTTAAAAATAACTGTTTAAATCATTTTTATAAAAAACAATGTCCTGACAGGCTATGAACAGATGAAAATGACGTATGTTTTCATATTATTTGTGATGCTTTGTAATGGGTTTGAAATTACAACTGCAACCTTTGTCATACCCTTGGGAGAGGGTAGATTGTGCAAATAAAGAGAGCAATTCCTTTTTTTAGAGGAGAAATGGTTTTCTTTTGATGCTTACAGCAACATGATGAAATCCAGAGCTAAGGTCTTGGCAGGCATTGTGTGCAATTAAGGAGATTAAAAATGAAACTGATTTTCAAGTAGTTCTATGGCTAAATTATATTTACCATGTTTAATAGTTTGTAAGGGTCAGTTTATTTATAGGACATATCTAAGGGTCTTATTGAGGAGTTAAAACATACACAGGAATCAATTCAAGGACAGTGCACAAGGTTGCATAATCAAGTATACTTCAGTTGTGTTGGTCAAACCATAATTACCTTAGAATTTTAGATAAGGGAGATGTCAAGGTTGGCTGCTCTTATTGTTGGTAGTGGTTTTTGTAAGGTGTGGACAATGTGTGGCACAGTGGAAAGAGACCCCACTGATAGACAAGCGACCAGGTTCTAGTCCAAGTTCTACCATTAAGGATATTTATAACTTTGGTCAGCTCTCTTAACTCTCTAATAAACCTTTAGTTTTTTTCATTTTTGAAATGTGTGTATCATAATTTTTATTTCTAAGGTCTCTTCCATTCATTATACCAAAAAAGATTTACCAGATTAAAAAAAAAATTAAAGAAAAAGTTGGCTTATCTAAACACAATTTTTTTTTTTTGAGTGAGATTAGCCCTGAGCTAACTGCTGCCAGTCCTCCTCTTTTTGCTGAGGAAGACTGGCCCTGAGCTAACATCCGTGCCCATCTTCCTCTGCTTTATGTGTTGGATGCCTCCCATAGCATGGCTTGACAAGCAGTCCTATGTCGGCACCTGGGATCCAAACCCCAGGCCGCCAAAGCGGAACGTGTGAACTTAACCGCTGCGCCACCGGGCTGGCGCCTGAACACAGTGTTTAAGGATGATTTGGCTTTCTTCAAACACCTCAGTTGGTTGGTTTTCCTAAATATGTTTTCTTTAATGATAATAGACTGTCACTGTGATGTGACTTTAAGCTAGATTGCTGCAGTTAATTTGTTAAAAAATACTTTTAAAGTAAAATTTTAGCCTGCATTCATAGTTTGGATCTAACAACCTAATATTTTCAGATTAGGAAAAATTTGAAGCTTTCAAAAGTAGTGCATCATTAAATATGAGGACGTATTCAAATGTAGGGTGCTTTAAATGATGTATTGTACTACTGCTAAGTATAGTAGCAACGCAAGCCCGTATGGCCATTACCTGCTGTGAATGCTTCATTTGTAAAGGATGGCCAGATGGAATTAGAAGCAGAAGTGGAGATTTTTTCTGGTCAGCCTATTTTAGGGGACAGTGTTTTACAGATCGGGGAGTGTGACCTGTAGGTGGGTTGTAAAATTAATTTAGTGAGTCATGGCCAGCACTTAGAAAAACGTAATAGATGAGAGTATATCACATGTAGTAACAGTAAATACTTTTTTGTGACGCTTTGGTTTGTTACTGTGTGTATTGGGTCGTGATGTAAAATGTATTTCTTAACTGCCCTCCATCTTGACAGTGAGCACTTAGCACGGTACATAGTGCATTCAAGGTAATAGACAGTCAATAAATGTTTAACTGCACAAAATTTAATTTAGTAAATATATATAGGAAAAACCCCAAAATACTTTCAGAAAAGTTTTCTAATATGAAATGGCATTAGGAAAATTGATAGAGCTCACATGTCCAGTTGGGATTATTTACTTACATCTCTCTGACCTTCTTGTGTGTAGGGGCTGTGTCTCCTTTAGCTTTATACGAGTGTGCATCGTGGGAAGACCCTAATGTTCAGAGCCAGAAAGACCTGGGTTCTACTTTTGACTTTTGCCCATATAAACTTTGGGACATTGGGGAATTTTTTTCAGCACTCTGAGCCTTTTATTTAAAAAGGAGAGTAAAATGGGGCCAGCCTGGTGGCGCAGCGGTTAAATTCACATGCTCCGCTTTGGCGGCCCGGGGTCTGCTGGTTCGGATCCTGGGGGCGGACATGGCACTGCTCATCAAGCCATGCTGAGGTGGCATTCCACGTATAATGTAGAGGAAGATGGGCATGGATGTTAGCTCAGGGCCAGTCTTCCTCAGCAAAAAGAGGAGGATTGGCAGCAGTTAGCTCAGGGCTGATCTTCCTCAAAAAAAAGAAAAAGTGACACGAAGGTCTTCCTTAGTGTCGGGTAGAATTCAGGATTTGATGGAACGCTGACTGCACAGGCAGAGTCTGTTCCTGTTAAGCCTTGGGGAGTAGAGTCGTCATGACAGGAGACCACCCGGAGTGGACGTGGGACTCTCACTGCCCTTTATCAGCTTAAGGAAGTCTGCTTCTGTACCTTCCGAACTTCTGTGCTAATAGTTTTTTCTTTTATTCTAATTTGCATCTAGTGGTGTGGTCATAATGTTTTTGCTTATTTTATCTGCTAGGGGATCTCAGATAAAAATTCGTTTTTATTGGTTATTACAGGCTTTTAATTTATTCTTGAGGCAATTTTGATAATGTATGTTTTTCTAGAATATTATCCATTCTCTATGTTTTCAAATATTGGCATAAAGTTGTTCATAGTATTCTTTTATGATTATTAAAAGTCTCGGCTGCATCTGTAGCTATAATTCTGTTCTCCTGAGTTCTTTTTGCAGCTGTTTTTTTTGCTTGATTTTCTTGACATCACATTTTTCAAGTTGGGGCTTTACTGTTTCTTCATCATTTTACCTCCAGTATAGTGCTCACGTGTAACAGGCCCCGGGTTAACTTCTGCTGACCTGAACCGAGCATGCCTTCGTTCTTCTCTGTCCCTGGCCAATACTCTGTGTCTGTTGCTAGCTTACCCCCGCCCCCTTCATCCCCTGCAGGTAGGCATTGTCAGACAGTTTTTTCTCTTCTATGCCGGTATGCTCTTTTTGTTAGCGACCTTACCCAATCCAAGCTTTTGCCGCCACCTTTATTTAGATACCTCCCAAATTTATAACCCTAACCTGACCTTTCTTCTGAGCTTAACTGCTTGCTTGACATTTCTCCCTGGGTATCTTGCTTACACCTTCAAGGCCGCACAACCAAAGTGAAACTCCTTACTTCCCTCCACCCAAACCAGTTCTTCCTCCAGATTTCCTGGTTTCTATTAATTGGCACTGCCACTCACCCAGGCCGAAAACAGCAGTCACTTTGACTCTTTTCACTTCCACTGTTCCTGCCTCGAGCTGTGTACAGCCTGCCTTCACGGTGTCTCCCATCTGTATCTGCGACAGCCCTTTGTGTTGCCTCGATCACCCCCTCCACGCAGACCTGCAGTCCTTCGTGCCCGGGCTGTCGTGAGCCCTCCCTACCTTTTCGGCTGAGTACAGTTCATCTTGCACATGGAACTAAGATGGAACTTGCTGGAGCATCGTCGTCAGCCCACTCTGCAGCCTCCGATTCCTTCGCCCTCCCCAGCCTTCTCAGATGGCTCCCAGCACCGTAGCTCTCTGGGGCTTCTGTCCTAAGGCCTGCATGTGCCTGTCCTGGCTCTCTGCCGGCCTGCCTCCCCATCCTGTGTCCCAGCCTGAGGCTCTGCTCTCTGTTCTGCTTGCCTGAGTTTTTGCTCGGCTCTTGCTCCTTAAGGACTACCCTTTCCCTCACCTCTCTGCCCCTTGAAAGGAAGCTCGTCAAGGGTAATCTCAGGCATTCTTGGCAAGGGTTAGTAACCCACCGAACGCCTTCCTGTGTTCTTTCGAGGGCACTTATCTCACTTTGTATTAATAGCCATTTGTGTACTTGCTTAGTGTGTCATGCTAGATTGTCACCGCCCAGTGGGTAGGAGCTGTTTCTCACTCAGCCTTTGCTTTTTATTGCCTCAGCACTTAGCACAGACAGACAGGAAAGACTGACTGAGAATAATTAAATGGTTCCGGTTGCTTATAGTTCCCTTCAGTGAAACTTCTTACGCTGTCTTCCTAAGAAGTCTAACTGCTCCAATGTGAGCTCACAAGCTAGAGGCCCAGGAGACTATGCCCTTCCAGAGGCTTGGCGGCAGGTGCCCACGTCCCGCTCCTGGGGACTGGGCCCACCTTTCTCACAGCTGCTGTCTCCACAACACAGTCAAGCTGCTGCCCCAGGTGAGGTCAGAGGCGCCACAGAGACACCAAGGGATTTCTGCTATAGCACAGCGAGCCTGTATCTTTTTCCCTTTCTCTCTTTTTTGGTTCTTTTAAATAAAAGATTTCAACAACTCATGATATTTTAAATTTTAAGATAAAAATGAATACATGTAAATTCAGTATGGATTTATAAATGTAAGAAATAAATCCTACCTCTTTGTCCTTTAATGTGTAGAATCAAGATGATTAAAAAAGAGATTAAAATTTATTCATATTTAAGCAAACCATTTTAGGCCAATTTAATGTGAATCTGCCAGTATATTTTATTGGTTGGTATTGACAAATATTAAAATCATGCTTTTGTAATTGAAAAATCATGATTAACCTGTCCATCAGACTGTCAGCAAATTAACCGTACACAATTCCATCATGGCAAAAGATTTGGGCATACAGTGAATAGATGTACGTAGAAATTATAGTAAGCGTTAATTTGCTACCATTTATAAAAGTTAGGTTTCTCTTCAGCCTAAACAGCTTGAAGTACAGAGATGGACTTGCTAGCCCAGCCCTGGTTCCCTCGCTCCCACCCCTCTGTCCCTCCGTGCCTTCCACGGGTCTTTTTGAGTTCTTGATATGATCTAGGCACTGGGCTAGCGGCCAGCAGAGCAGTGGTGAGGAACGCAGACCCAGAAGCGGCCCGCTTGGAGCTTCTAGTCCAGTGGGCCTTTTAGATAGAGATATACAGGATAAATGAAGTTCCTTATTTTGTAAAAGAAAGTAATTTCTTATGACAGTGTTTAGCTTTTTAAAGGAAAAAGACAGGCATCTCATGTTGAGATTGATAGTCATTTCAACGATAATCAGAATTTTGAGCTTTAGCAGATGAAAATATTGCGCTTGGTGCAGATACAGGCCTTCATCTGATCCTCTGTTCGCTTACCTCTGTACGTAGGGATGTTACGGGGAGGAGAAGTAATTCATGTTTAGCAAGCACTTTGATATTTACGCCCAGTGGCTGTAAACAGTTATTAAAAAGTCACCGTACAGGTCAGAATGGCAGGTGCAGTGATGTGGCCAGAGTGAGGGCCGGAAGAGCAGGGTCTTTGCAGCTTTACAGAAAGAGATACATGTGAAAATGTTCTACTCCTGATTAAACATTTTATTATTAATCGTTTACAGTTAGGATTCCATCTGTAGATTTCTGACATTTCAAAACATCACAAGAGACCACGTAAGTTCCGTTTATGAACACGTTGATTATTTCTTCGTAGAGTAGGCTGTGTGTAACACCACAGATTCTAATTCCCCAGGGTAAGGGTAACTCCCGCAGAAGGAGGTGTCATTTCAAGAGAAACAGCCAGCCCTGCAGTTCTTCGGCCGTGGATGTGAGTGGTGGGGTGGGGTGGAAGCTGCAGTGTGGGTGGGGAGAAGATGGTTGGGCAGGGAGCCCTGGTTCTCACTGCTGTCTGGCCTCAGCTCTGCCTCTGCTAGCTGGCCATGTGAACTGGAAGTCACTTTTTGCTCGTCCTTTGGCGCTGTTTGACCTGAGGCAAATCACCCAGACTCTCTTGCCTCAATTACTTAAAAACTTTTGAGGGTGTTGGAGTAGATTCCTTTCAAGTCCCGGTTAATAGTAATACTAAAAAATCCGATTTGGAGAGGAGTAGCAGAAAATACCAGGCAAGATAAGTTGGCCTTTATTGTAGGTTATCTCTGAGAGCGATTTAATGCTTGTGCTGCATTTAGGAGTTTACAGCTAAAATAAACCTAAATTATGCGTGATTGATCCTTTGAATAGGATTTTACAAGGTACTTGGAATGGCTTCAGGCGTCATAGGCATTTCTTTAAGTCAGGTTTTGGTGGTCTAGTGGTTAAGATTCGACGCTCTCACTCTTGTGGCCCAGGTTTGTTTCCCGGTCAGGGAACCACACCACCCGTCTGTCCATTGTCCTACTGTGGCAGCTGTGTGTTGCTGTGATGCTGAAAGCTATGCCATCGGTATTTCAAACACCAGCAGGGTCACCCGTGGTGGACAGGTTTAGTGGAGCTTCCAGACTAGACAGACTAGGGAGAAGGACCTGGCCACCCACTTCCGACAAAATTGGCCATGAACACCCTATGAATAGCAGCGGAGCGTTGTCTGATCCAGCACCAGAAGGGGAGAGGATGTCGCAGGAAGACCAGGCCAGGTTCCACTCTGCTGTCCACAGGGCGCTAGGAGTCAGATCGACTGGTCAGCACTAACAGCAAAGAAGTGAAGGCTTACTTGCTGTCACGCTGCTGAGGTGACTGTCTTTGCAGCCCCTGCCCCTGTGAAGAGAGGAGATAGTACACGTTGGGGCAGGGGTTGGGTGCATGTGCTGTTAATCCTCTGGAAAAAAAATTACAGTAAGTATACTTCTTAAAATATGCTTTGAAATTTTATCTGCCCATGAAATTACGTTTCTAAATTTGAAGACAACTTCTGAACGGAGAAAAAACTTATAAACCATGCATGGCACTTTTGCAAATTCTTTGAAAAAACTGCGTGTGAAGGTCTTTGGGGTAATTGTTTATCCCTTTATTCCCATATGTCACACATTGCCTTTTCCCCCTGGGGAGCCACCATATTGCGTTATTTGTGATCCTCTGGAGTTGTATGAAATGATAATTTAACTTTTCAGATGTGGTTAATCTGCAGGCCCTGCTTCCTAACTGTTAACATACGTGGCGTGACAGGCCTAAGTGTTTCCAGGTGCGATGGGAGAACTTGGATGGTAAATTCTTCCTAGATTTTGGCCGCTGTAATGTACTGTAAAACTGCAGCTTTGGCGTTGGCAGTTGAAACGAGTGTAAGATGGACTTCACTGGAGACACATTTTACACAAAATAAATTGTCTTCCTGAGCCAGCTAATTGTTTACTTGTTATAATACTACTTAGAACTATGTTTTGTGTTTCGGATGGTGGAAGCTTGTTACTGACGGGCCTTGATTGACATAGTCTTGCCTTGTTTTCTAAGATGCACTACGGTTTGGGAGTTCTCTGTCCCCCCTGCTGGGTCTTTCCTCCCCTCGGTCCCACGTCTGTCCCTGCCCTGGTCCAGGAAGAAGCCGTCAGGTTTCCTCCACTCCACAGCTTGTCCCAGTTGCTGGAATGGAGTCTCATTTTCGTCCAAAAGAAGCCTAAGAGGGCCCATTTAATGCTCTGTTGTTGTTATTAGCAGTAAAAGTCCTTGGCGATCTCAAGGGTTTGTTGTTAATGGAGACAAAGAGGCTCTGTTCTCTTTTTGTAGCGGGCAGAGGAGGCGTGAAGGCCTGGGCCGAGGTGGCAGGTGAGGTGAGTTGAAAGCGAGGCCGCAGGCTGGCCCCTGGCTGGGAATTGTCCATGGGTTAGCTCTCACTGTTCCTTGCTCATGGCTCTAGGCTCTTAAGCTTAGCACCTGCCCGCAAACTTCCAGCCCCTGTCCTGGTCTTCACCCATTCTCGCAGCTTCCCCGCCTCTCCCTGCCTCATCATCTTTCCTATAGAACATTTCCTACATCCCCAGCATGCCTCCCCTCCCACCCTCGGGAGCCCTGCCCCGCTGAGTGGGAGGCACTGGGTTGTCCTTGTGCTGTGCCGCAGTGGGGAGGCACGTCCTTTGCGCCACTGCACAAGGTGCAGGGGAGGTGGATTGCTGGCACCCCTGATGGACGTTCTGAGTTTTTCCATTGAGATGTTCTTACTCCTGCCACTTAGTTTCTACACAACTGTAAATGTACTCGAGTGCTGTACAAATAGAAGATATGAATTAAAGGGGCTTTTGTGCTGATCTCAGGCACCCTGATAACTGTTTATACCACTGTTCCCATGAGACTGTCCCAGGTTCCAAAGAGTCAACCATAAAATGGGTTTTCAAAACATCTTTTTCTAGGAAGATGATTTTCTCTCGTGGAACTCATGTTGAATGTCATCTCTTTCACTTTTTCTTAACTCTGAATTAGAATGAAAGCTTCAAATGACACAGATTCTTAGTGAAAGAGAAGATAGGGCTCTTCCATCCTCGGTTTCATATCAGTCACCCATTTTAACGTGCCAGTGTAGCTCATCACCAATTCCTTGAGCTTTTGCATTGTCTTTGAGGTGTAACGGTATGGAAAGATTCATCCATTATTTTAGTTATTTGTGACATTCTAGGAAGGATATTATGTATGGCAGAAGGAGACTTAAGGGCCAGAAAGGGCATAAGCAGAAATTTTGCACTGATTCATTTATAAAAACATAAATTTTAAAGGAATATTTAATCTGAGGCATTGACTCATAAACTTCAATTCTCCTAGTGACTTTCTCCTTTGAAAATTGTTTACTAACCTATGGGGTCATAACTATAGGCATTTGCAGTGACTGCTGAAATAATTCAAATTTATTGACCATAGGAGGATATTAAATATTTATCTTTTCTGCTTAGTGCCTGTAGTAAAATAGAATATAAGTTAATGGTTAATGGCTGATAGACAGTTATTTCTGAAATACTAGCTTCATGTACTTTATCCAGTGGCACAACTTATATTCTGTGTGTGTTAAAAGGCGTATTTGGAATCGACCTTACCTAAATTTTGCTACTTTGCTAAACAATATTCCAGAAGAGATTAAGTATGTAGAGTGTGTGTGTCTAACTACAAAAGGAGGAAGTATGTAAATTGTGGGCGAGAAAGAAATCTGTCTTTTTTGGTAAAACAAATAGAATGAAATAATAATGTTATGAGTATTGTATTGTGTGTTCTGGCACACCTGCTGTATCTAAGGCATTGTAGAATCTTAAAAGTTGGCAGTAATTCAGCATATGAAACTCTGGCAATCGTGTTAGATTAGTATTAGGATGATCAAATAAAAATATATTTATAGATGTGGAATCAGAGTATGAATCTCATTTATTTGGGTTTCCTTCAAAGTAATGATAATGAAAGTAATTTTATTTGAATTAATATAAACATTAGGAAGAACACAAAGCAGTATTTGCAAGTTTCCAACTTTAAAGGAAATAATTTATAAAATTATTTTGAATTTTCCAAAAACTGGATCTTCAAAACTGACTTATAAAAGATAATTAGTAAGAGAAGCTCTGATTTTCGAGAGGCCCTAAGGGACTGTCTGAGGGTCTTTTGTTTTGTTTTGCTTTCTATTACATTAATTTTTAAGATCTTAAAATTGACTGTATTAGTGGTTAATTTAAAAAAATCTAGATGCTTTGAGTTTTCAAACTACAAGCAACTTAATTTAAATGTAATTAGTTTGTCAAAACAGGCAAATCATTTAGAAAAGGTTAGTTGGTTGAATACTTCTGTATGTGATGTTGTTTCATGTGAAGTGTTAGGTATATTATTGAGCTCTATAGTAGTAAAGATAAACGTTAAAAAAAAATTTCAAATCCTAATGTCATTGCAAAAAAACTCATTTTTTTTGAGGGATGAGAATCCTAGGAGTTTTTTTTATTAGTTGTTCTTTGGAAGTTACTGTCATAGAAAAAAAGAGATCCATATTGAATTAAAAGTTTTTATGTGTAAGCATACCTCGTTTTATTAACAGCGCCTCACTTTATTGCCCTTTGCAGTTACTCTGTTTTTTACAAATTGAAGGTTTGTGGTGATCCTGTCTCCAGCAAGTCTATCAGCGCCATTTTTCCCACAGCATTTGCTTACTTTGTGTCTCTGTCACATTTTGGTAACTTTGCAATATTTCAGACTTCTTCAGTATTATTAGATTTGTTACAGTGTCTGTGATCACTGGTCTTTGGTGTTCCTGTTGTCGTTGTTTTGGGGCGCCATGAACTGCACCCATATGAGAGAGCAAACTTAATCCGATAACTGTTGTGTGTTCTGACTGCTCCACAGACCACTTGTTCCCCTCTCTCTCTCCCTCTTCTTGGCCCTCCCTGTTCCCTAAGACACAACAATATTGAAATTAGGCCAATTAATAACCCTACAGTGGCCTCCAAGTGTTCAAGTGAAAGGAAGAGTCGCACATCTCTCATCTTAAATCAAAAGCTAGAAATGATTAAGCTTAGTGAGAAAGGTATGTTGAAAGCTAGGCCTCTTGCGCCAAATAGTTAGGCAAGTTGTGAATGCAAAGGAAAAGTTCTTGAAGGAAATTAAAAGTGCTACTCTAGTGAACACAGGAGTGATAAGAAAACAAAACAGCCTTATTGTTGATATGGAGAAAGTTTTAGTGGTCTGGATAGAGGATCAAATCAGCTACAACATTCCTATAAGCCAAAGCCTAATCCAGAGCAAGGTCCTAAGTCTCTTCAATTCTGTGAAGGCTGAGAGAGGTGAGGAAGATGCAGAAGAAAACTGTGAAGCCAGCAGAGGTTGGTTCATGAGGTTTAAGAAGCCGTCTCCATAACATAAAAGTGCAAGGGGAAGCAGTAGGTGCTGATGTAGAAGCTGCAGCTGGTTATCTAGAAGATCGAGCTGAGATCGTTAATGAAGTGGCTGCACTCAACAACGGATTTTCAGTGTACATGAAACAGCCTTCTATTAGAAGAAGATGCCATCTAGGACTTTCATAGCTAGAGAGGAGAAGTCAATGCCTGCTTTCAGAGCTTCAAAGGACAGGCTGACTCTCTTGTTAGGGGCTAATGCAGCTGGTGACTTTAAGTTGAAGCCAATGTGCATTTACGACTCTGAAAATCCTCAAGCCCTTAAGAATGATGCTAGATCTACTCTGCCTGTGCTCTATAAATGGAACAACAAACCCTGGATGACAGTGTATCTGTTTACAACATGGTTTACTGAATATTTTAAGCCCACTGTTGAGACCTACTGCTCAGAAAAAAGATTCCTTTCAAAATATTACTGCTCACTGACAATGCACCTGGTCACCCAAGAATTTTGATGGAGATGTACAAGATTAGTATTGTTTTTGTGCCTGCCAACACAACATCCATTCTGCAGCCTATCGATCAGGGAGTAATGTCAACTTTCGCATCTTATTATTCAAGAAATACATTTCTTAAGGCTATAGCTGCCATAGGTAATGATTCCTCTGATAGATCTGGGCAAAGTCAATTGAAAACCTTCTGGAAAGGATTCACCATTCTAGATGCCATTAAGAACATTTGTGACTCATGGGAAGAGATCAAAATATCAACATTAACAGGAGTTTGAAAGAAGCTGATTCCAACCTTCATGGATCACTTGGAGGGATTCAAGACTTCAGCGGAGGAAATAGCTGCAGATGTGGTGCAAAGAGCTAGAGAACTAGAATTAGAAGTGGAGCCTGAAGATGTGACTGAATTGCTGCAATCTCTTGATAAAACTTTAACGGATGAGGAGTTGCTTCTTATAGATGAGCAAAGAAAGTGTTTTCTTGAGATGGAATCTACTCCTGGTGAAGAGGCTATGAAGATTGTGGAAATGACAAGAAGCAATTTAGAATATTACATAAACTTAGTTGGTTAAAACAGCAGCACAGTTTGAGAGGATCAGCTCCAGTTTTGAAAGGAGTTCTGCTATGGGTACAGTGCTGTCAGACAGCATCGCATGCTACAGAGAAATGGTTCGTGAAAGGAAGAGTCAATTGACGTGGCAAACTTCAATGTTGCCTTATTTTAAGAAATTGCCACAGCCACCCCAACCTTCAGCAACCACCAACATGGTCAGCAGCATCAAATGGAGGCAAGACCCTCCACCAGCAAAAGACTACAACTCACTAAAGACTCAGATAATGGTTAGCATTTTTTAGTAATGAAGTATTTTTTAATTACATAAGGTACATTGTTTTCTTAGAAATAATGCTAATGCACACATAACAGAGTACAGTATAGTGTAAACATAATTTTTATATACACTGGGAAACCAGAACAATTCGTGTGACTCGCTTTATTGCAGTATTCGCTTTATTGCGATGGCCTGGAACCAAAACCCACAGTGTCTCCGAGGTGTGCCTGTAATTGAATTGTAACACTTGCACAAAATACATTGAGGAGACAGCATGGTATTGAACATGTATTATTAAATGGAATGCATTGGAGTATTGGAAAATTTGGCCTGAGGTATTTCTTTTGTCCCTTGTGTGTTGATCTGCCAGTGTTGTGGAAAATCATGCAGCTTATTCCCTGTACTCTGTTTCACCAGAAGTCAGAATTCTACTCATTAAAAGAATATAAATAAGTATGAAGCTAGCAAGCAATATTTTAAGTACTAAGTAGAAACCTTCATGAGTATTATCTGTTTTCTTTGTTAAAATAATATTCACTAGTAATTAAATCAATTAAGGCACTTTTTTTTTCTGGGCATGCATCATGCAATACAGCTTTACTGACTTTTTAGTTATGGATAATTAAATTTGTGGTTATGCATGTGTATACTGAGCAGTGTACGCCGTTAAAAATTGTTTGACGTACCAGGACTTCATTGTGCCTTTGCAGTGTTGGCCATTTTTGTAGAACTTAAACCGTCTGTTTAGTTTACAAATACTTGTGTAGTGCTTGCCATGGAACAAGCATTGTTCTAAGTGCTTCATTAATATCACTCATTTACTTAAAACCTGATAGCAATACTGTAAAGTGGGTATGATTGTTCCCCACTAGCTGAGGTCCCACAGCTAGTGTGTGGAGAGCCGCCATTCGAATCTCATCCGGCTGCGGCCAGAGTTTGTGCTCTTAATCACTATGGAGTTTCCCTGTCCGGACAGATCTTTCTTGAAAAGTTGGGTCCAAATTCTTTCCTTGTCATCAGACCGCTTCTTCCCATGCTTTCACTGATTGGACAAGGACCCTAGGAGGGGCATGTTGACAGGAGTCACTTGCTCTTCTAGATATTTGGGAGGCGGGCAATGTGACAGCGTCTGACTGTGAGTGACCCTGATCCAGCTTTGTGAGCGGGAGTTTGCAAATCCTCATTCGACAGTAGAAACTTGACGGTATCAAGAAGGAAGTCTACCCTTTCATCCTGGAGATCTGGGGCTAAGAAGGAGGGCTCCGTCCAAGTTTCTGGGAGAACCGGGGAATGTGGAAGAGGGAGAGAGACAGTACTGCTGCCTGATGGAAGACATGAGCTGCATCTCGATTATCACAAGTGCCAGTGATCAAGGAGCTGCTGTTCGCAAGGACAACTTTTCTAATAATGCTCCAGGCCTAGCAATAGCAGGGACTTATTTACTTGTTTGAGTAAGATTAGTGATTCTCCTCAGCAGTGCCAGGGAGGCCAGCATGTGTGTGCGGGTGTGTGTGCGCACACAGGTACATAAGCCTTACTCTTGAAGTTGTCAATATTTGGTCCGTACCAGATATTAAAAAATATTAATGCATTTATGTTGGCACCAAGCACAAATTTTTTTTGTGAGCAGCTCCTGGTCCAAGGTGTCTTTATACATTTAAACCTTTCTCCATCATTGTTTGTAAGGAATACTTGTTTTCTCTCAGTTTCAGCTGCTTTGTAAGATGGCTTTCCCTTTGAGGTACCTTCATCCTCTCTCCACACAGCCCCTCCACAGTGACTTTTGAGTTATCTAAAAGAAACCCTTCATTTGTGCACCTATGTTCATAGCAGCATTATTCATAATTGCCAAAAGCTGAAAGCAACTCCATGTCTATTGACAGATGAGTGGATAAACGAATTTGGTATATACATAGAATGGAACACTATTCAGCCTTAAAAAGGAAGGAAATTCTGACATGCTACGCCAGGGATGAACCGTGAAGGCAGTACGCTAAGTGAAATAAGCCAGTCCCAAAAAGACAGATACTGAATGAGGCCACTGGCACGAGGTACCTAGAATAGTTAAATTCTTAGAGACAGAAAGTGGAATGGTGATGCCTGGGGCGGCGGGTGGTGAGGACGGGCGAATGGGAAGTTTAATGGATGTAGAGTTTCAGTTTTGCAAGGCAAAAAGACTTCTGTAGTTTGGTTGCACAACAATATGAAGGCACTTAAAACTACTGAACTGTACACGTAAAAATGGTTAAAATGGTAAATTTTATGTTATGTGTGTTTTACCACAATTACGAAAGCATCAACAAGCCTTTGCATTTAGTGTGGTGCTTTAATTGACAAACAGACACTTATTGGTAGCAGCTGGCTGTACCATGGTTGAGAGCAGCTAGCTCAACTCTCTTTCCAGAGAACAGAGTTACGGTCTGAGTGTGAATGTGTTTACATCATTCCAGAACAAGCTCATTGTGGTCATTGAAGAAAGGGGTAGTGAGCTGGTAAGGGGGTCAGTGTGAGCAGAGCTCATGGAAACAGGAATGAGTGGAACAGGTGCAGGGTGACTAAGAAAATGACCGTGGTTTATGTAGGCAGAGATGACTGCTCTGACCAGAGCAGAATGAAAATATTAAGTGCTGTCACAGCCTCCAGTTTTTTAAGTTTCTACTTTTTGATAATCCAAATTTTGTCATTTTGCGCATATTTTATTTCTCACTGCATCTACCAGGTAGAACATTTTGATGGCTTCTATCAAGGATCTAGATGCATTCCATTTGTGGGTATTTATTATAACAGGTATTTCAAGGAAGGTACTGTGCTACAAGTTGTTAGGATTGATATAAAGATCAAGCCGGAACTCGCTGCCCATAAGAGCTTCAAACTCTAAAAGCGAAGATAAGATGTGTATAACTAAAATACAAGACAGAGTCTGATAAAAACTATAAGGAAAGTTTTCTGGAAACACAGACGAGAGAGATCTAGTTATCAGAAGTGCAGTCAAGGAAGGATCATGAATAGGAGCAGAACCTGGAAAGATGGGAAGGATGATAATAGGTAGAGACAGTGGAGATGTGGATGCAAGGTGAACACTGACACAGATAGAGACAGGAAAGGCCAGGGTGATCTCTGTTAGGAAAGGTGAAGAGCTCGGTGTCATTAGAGAACAGGTTTGTGCTGGTTGTAGTAAGAAGACAGCAAAGAGAGTTTGGGGCCAGATCATGGAGAATTTTGAATGTCTTGTTGAAGAATTTGAACTTAATTTTGTAAGCAATGAGGGGCTGTTGAAAGTTTTTTAATGTGGGAATGACATGTGTTGACATCATCAGAGGTCAAGCTGACAAATGCAATGTCAGGAAGCAAAAGGGCTGACTTGGTCCAATTTGTGATTTCTTAGTTATAGAGGCTGATTCGTTTGGTTCTTTGGTGTCCATCTGAAGTAGAAAATTAGGTTGGAAAAATAAATAGGGAGGATGGAAATTGGGTCTTAAAAGTTAGGCAGAGGTCTTAAGAATTGATTCAGTTCACAATATAGAGCCATTGAAAGAGTTTGACACGATAGAAGCTATTTTAGAGATTAGTTAGGCAGCAGTGTATTGAAAGGATTATATAGACGAGAGAGACTGGTTAGTTCAAAGGTTACTGAACGGTGAAATTATGAAGACATGGACTAGGATAGTAGCAGCAGAAACAAAAAGAGGAGAGGATTGACATAGAGGAAATGGGCAAAGGAAGGAAGGAAGAAGTGAAATTCACAATTAATAGGCGTATTTATGTACAAAGTATTTAGTGCATGACAGTTTAACTGAACAGTGAAGTGCCTCTAAGTGCTCTTAGAAGATAGGAATGCCACATTTGTTAGGCATAGGGCTTGTTGTCATGAAGTGTCCTGAGTGAAGAATCTTGGCTTGAGCGAGCTGATGGAGAGTCCTTGGGTGCTTTTAGGACTGCAGAATTGACAAATGCAGATAATGGTCCCCATCAGTGTACTGGCTTTGTTGGCTGTGTCCTTAGATGTACTTACTTAGGCCGGTGATTCTCAAACCCCTGTGCCTTGGCACGCTGATGAACTAACTGCCAACCTTTGAGAAGTGTACTGGGCAGTTTTGTGTAAACTTCTTGCTGCACATGGATATTCACATGGTCTGGCGATGTGTGAAAGAGACTAACTGGGCAGATTATTCTCTGTAGTGACAGAGAAGGGAAATGATTGCTGTTACTGAGCAAGAAGCTTAACTTGGCAGGCCAGTGCCGAGGACAGAGCAGTGGTCCTGCCTCACACTTGCCCCCTCAAGGTTCAGGAGACCCTTCTCCAGTAGCAGCGTAGAGCTGAAGGGATCTGGCACTGATGCAGCCACGTGGAGATTTTATGCCACTGGCACCCCAAGATCCGCATGAGTGTAGCAGTGAACACTTCTGATTATTCTTGACTTCGTTCGATTTGAGTTTGTGTCTCTTCATTCATTCACGTCATCTGTGAAAATAAAGTCCGGTCTTTGAACATGTCCTACAAGTGGCTGGAGAAGACCAGTTCTGCCAGCTCTTTGGGAAATGCCCCAACCAGATGTTGGAGTGGATACAGGCAGAGTGAAAAGAAAATGGCATTTGGAATAAGAAATCTGAGGTTTGAATCCTTGCTTTGTCATGAACAGTGAGACCCTAGGCAAATTATTGACACTCAGTTTTCTCCATTTCTTTGTAAAATGAAGGTAATAATGTTTACCTTTCAGTCCTACTCTGATGACTTGAGGTAAGGACTGTAAAATATAGGCACTGTACTCTGTGAATAAAAACAATTTATTCCCCATCTCCAATATGTGATTTCAGTGCTTTTTCCTCCTCTCTGTATTAAGCAACGACATCCCAGCTTTTGTCCAGCCTGCTTCTCTGAACTATGGACTCCTGGAGTTTGATCTTAGAAGATTAAATACTTATAGCATTCAGAGCACCAACGTGAGCACTGGTCACTTGTGAGTTATTTAAAATGGAAAAAAAACAATTAATTTGATTGAAGCCTTTAAATTTGCTGTTGAAGTCTGTTTAAATTGTAATATATCTTATATATATTAATATACATTATAAGGTTTCTTTTTTTTTAATAAAAGCCCCTCCTCTCAAAAAAAAACAAAAAACAAAAAACAAAAAACCAGCAGCAACAACAAAACTTATGACTAAAATAGTCCTAAAATAGTCAAAGGGGATTTTGGCAGAATTTTCTATCTACTTCCATAGAAAAAGACTCATTTTTATATCTCGAATTAGGAATCAGCTGGGAAAAGGTTTTAGTCACCAGCCTTCTTGAAATGCACTCAGAATCGTATTGTAATATATTGTGGTACTGTAGAACATAGTCAAGTGTGGGTGGTTTTTTTTTTAATTAATGAAGATAGTTTTAAACCTGCTTACAAATCTAGCCATTTTAATTCACAGCAGGCTAAACTTGGCACAGATATTCTCTGCTCAAACACGGGTGTAGTTGTGTTTTTTAACTGAAAAAATGCACTAGCTTATTTTTTTAATTCCTAGAGATTTGAAAAAATTTGGAGTATTTACTTTGTCCACTTTTAGTTACAAGCAATTGTGTTGGCTTCATCCCCAGCCCTTGCTAATTCTGGTTACTGTTTACTATATACTTGTGTTTTCAGTCAAATCGTTGATTTACAAGTCTTAAAATGGCTTCCGTCATCACATAGTGACTGCTTTTCATAAGTATTGTTTTTTGAAGCGTTAGTAAAGGAATTTATGTAACATACATATAAAAGTAAATCTTGTTGACCTTAAGGGGACTTTGCATTCTAACCTTTTCAGCATCTCTCTTAATGTCATGATGTAAGTAATGGCTTATTGTTTAAAACTGTAATTTGTCTGTGTGTGTGAAAGTGCATTTTTTTCATACTGCCTTTACTGAGACTATAAGATCTTAATGATTTGGTTAACAATGTATTTGATTGCTGTCTCATTGAATGTGAGATTTTGCTTTAGAAAATTTAAATGGAAGCCTTTAAAGATAAAACTTACATGAAAATTAAAGCTTAGCTTAAAATGGACTTGGATAAAGTTTGATTTTTAACTTTGCTTTCTCTGGTAGTGTGTAGTTTGATGCCAGAAAAAATGTAGATATCAAAATAACATCAAAGTGTTATGCTTTTAAAAAGTTGACGCAAATTAATATATAGCCTCAATTTTAGACATGTTAGCTGAAGGAAGGAATATCTCAGTTACTTTTAGTTGTAAATTTTCTTAGTGAACTGAAGAGAACTGTAAAAAGTAAACATCTCTATATAATTTATATGGTTGGAATAATTTTTCAAATAGTTTAAAATTTTTAGTAGTGTTTTATATTTAAGCAAGCTATAATTTTGAATTAGAATAAATTCAAAGACCCAAACAAATTGTAAACATTCAAAGATTGGAATGACCTTTGTGATTACTTATGTTCTGTACTCTATTGTATTGATTATTTTAAGCTTTTAACTTTAATTTAGCATTCTGGCCTTAGATTGGTCAGTAAAAGTTATTCTGTTTTTTGTTTTGTTTTAGTAAGGAAGCTTTATGCTGTTGTGTATATATGCAGAAACAATTTATAGGTAATAATAATTTTACTTTTGACCATTATTATAAGAGAAAATCCAGGAAATAGTATATTAAAAATATAATACCTTTGCTAAAGTTGTAATTTAAACATGGAATTTGCTTTTTATAATTAAAAGCTGTGCTGCTATGAGTAATTCAAGATGTAAATAAAACCCTCTTTAGTGTTAAAACTATTTTCTGTGCTTACTGTTCTTAAATAAATGAGAGTATGAGAGGCTTTAAAACAAATTAGCTAATTGAAAGTTTTTATTTAGGAGAGAAAAATCACATTATGAATTTCTTATCTGTTTGCTTTGCGCAACTGCCTTTTCCAGATAACTGAAGATAACCATCCCTTAGGTGTTAGAATCGCTTTTATTTTATCTAACCACTTCAACTGGAAATCTTTCCTAAGTGTGTTGTACACATTCATGCCTTTTAAGATTACGTAAAAATAATTTATCCTTTTTTATTTTTTGACGTCACATGAGTTTTTGAGTTGTGTTCAACATTTTGCTTTTATACTATATGGCCTCAGACTTTTCCAGATTTTAATTTCCTGTGTCTGATTTTTTTCCATGACTGTCAGCTATTGCTTTTTACTATTGGCATTCATAAGTCTCTTCCCCATTTTCTTCTTTTGATGCAAATAAGAAACCAAGTAATAATAACAATTACCATTTTTTGAATGTTTTATAATCTTAATATCAACTTGAATCAAAGGTATACCCATCCTATAGAGGAAAAAAGTCAGGTTTAGAGAAGTTCATTAACTTAACTGAAAATCAAGAAGCCAGTACATGGGAAGGTGGAATATGACTGAGACCAGTTTTTATGTATGTGTAAATATATATATACACACACACCTCTGTAACTGCTACCCAGATCAATGCAACATTTCCAGCACCCCCGAAGGCTCTCTTGTGTGCCCCCTTCCATTAGTGTCTCCCCAAAGATAACTCCTCTTCTAGTCTCACTTGCCATAGATGGAACTTTATTCCACCTTGATTAGGTTTGCCTCTTCTTCAACTTTGTAAAAATTGAATCATATAGAATGTACTCTTTGGTGTCAGGCTTCTTTTGCCAAGCATTATATCTATGAGGTTCACCCATGTTGTAGCGTATAGTGTTAGTTTCTTTTCATTGCTTTTCATTGCTGTGTAGTGTTCCATTTAAAATGTATGTATTAATCTTGTCGATGGACATTTGGGTCACTTCCAGTTGCGGCTGTTATGAATAAAGCTGCTGTGAACATTCTGATACACGTTTTTAGTTTTATACGTGTTTTAGCGTTCACTTCTCTGAGACAGATACCCGAGATTGAAATTGCTAGGTTTGGGCATAATATATGTGGAGCTTTAGTAGATACTTCCAATCAGCTTTTCGAGGGTTTGTACAGCTTTACACTCCCACCGGCAGTGTATGGGGGTTCTAGAAGCTCTGCATGTTCGTCACATGTTGATAGTGTCAGTCCTATTAATTTGTCCCCTTTCCTTTTAATTTTAATTATTCTGGCAGAGTATCTAGTTTGGTATCAGGGAAATGCAAATTAAAAGTTATGTTTTAGAGTGAAAAAATATTTAATGTAAAAAGTATGTTCTTATTCATACATAGAGATTAATAGTTGTGTGCATGGTCTTGAATATTGCCAAGATTTTTTTCTGCCCTATTCCATGTTTTTGTAAGCAAGTCTTGTTTTCTTCTTTAATCACTGATATTAATAAGGTTTTTCTTATAATAAGGATAAGTGCAGTATTCTAGAAACCACTTGTTTCATTTTGAATTTTATTTAGGAAATTTTAAAAGGAATTTAAGATGGTGAAGATCTTTATTTGAGGAATCGCGTTTACAGATGTTGTCTACAAAGCAGACTTGGAGAGAACAAGAAAAATTGTATCCAGAAATGTCACGCACTTACAAATTGTCCTGCAGAAGAACTCAGAAAAGATCTTTGTAACTGAAAAATCAAGGTCTTTTTTTTTTTTACATCAAAAAGTGACAATTACCTATAATCAATAGGACTTTAGAATTTTATTCATTGGATGGTTTACGTAATCTTTACTGTAAATTAATCTGCTAAAAATTGCTTGAATTGATTAGTTCTTGTTTTCCCAAGTTCGTGCAAGTGGCACGTGTTTGGCTTTCCTCTCTGAGTCTCGGGTACGCTGATTAGTCAGGCCGTCTCATCTGAAACTAGTGTATAATAGTGCTAAGTTGTATGACTGGCCGTACCAGTTTCACAGTGTTTTTGTTTTGCTGAAGTAGATGAAAGGTTTATTTAAGTGTGACCACACTGGTATTGCATTCCTGGTGATCTTGGTAGGTTAATGACAATCTTTGGCATAGAAACCAGGAGATGTGGGTTGAGCCTCTGGGATGCGTGTAGTCGGTTCATTAACATGCTGTCTCCCGAAGGACTGGGGATTGTTGGAAGCACTTGGTAGGTAATACAGCTTTAAAAACCTATCTGTCTGTCTATCTTCATTTTGTTTTTTTTAAACTCTTTTAATAATCAATATTTAATCATTATACTGTATGATTGCTTTCTTTAGTAAGATTAAAAACAATGTTGGCAATCCAGGTACCTTTCTTTCTCCAGTTGAATAGATGAAAGAGTTTAGCTGAAGTGTTTCGGTTAGTTGTGAACACAGCCATGTTGTCAGATTGTACTGCTGCTTTGTTTAACTGCTTGGGTTTTAACTGAATTAACTTTGTCAGGGTTGTGACTGATGCCACTATTTATTATTTATTTATTTTTTGTTGTAGAGAATGGGTTGAAGAACTGTTTAGAATAAATATCTTTGGAATACAAACACTTAAAGCAGACTGGTACTCAGCAAGCTTTGAGGTACCCTCTGCACAGTATTTGAATAGCTTGTAGTATACTATGGGTTTTGTAGGAATTTCAGGATAAATGTGGGTTTGCATTTATGAGGAGAAGAGAGAGACTGCAGTCCTGCTCTCTGTTGAGTATTCTTTTATCAGGCATGCTGCACTCGGTTTGTTTCCAGTATATTCCTTAAGTAATACCATTGTTCAAAACGTGAAGGAATAGACGGCAAGATTGTTGTTCATTTGAAGAGTATTCGTGTGTGCCTGTGTGTAAGGAAGGAGATGACACAACGCAGAATGTACTCATCTCCTCGAGCAAACCAAGAATCTATGTAATCTTGTAATAGGAATGGAAAATTTTGACGTTAGGCAAGGGAAACCTCAGCAAAAGCAATGAAGTGGGTTAGCTGCTGGTAAAGAGCCATCCGGACTGACTGAGTGAGTTACTGATTGTCCTATCCAAGGGGGCAGTCTCTAGAGAAACCCAGTAAATAAGTTATTTATTAGAACCACAGTCAGGTAGCCGAGGCCGTTTGTTTCTTTAAGGCCATTTCTGCGTTTTGTAAGTCAGTGTTGAGTTTATGGACTACCACCAATAAACTTACTTTAAAGTTTCAAACCACGGACGGCCGAATATCTGTCACCTCTCCTAGTCCACCTGTGATGCACCTGGAGATGATGATGGTTGGGGAACTAGCTTGGAGCTGCCAGTATGTTTAGGAGTGAATCTGCATAAGGGGGAAGGACATGTCACTAACTTTTGGTCTTAAAATCTTCAACATTGGATCACTGAGGATACGACCAACAATCTTCATGATTCATCATATATAAGTGACATAAGAAATTAAAAGCTTGCTTTCAGTTTTCCTGGTGTGAACCTTCCGTATTATAGATAATTTTATAAACGACATGCCTTTAAGTTACTTAAATTCTCTATGGAATCCTGGGAATCACAGTGCTGACCCTCGCACCCCGCTTTCTCTCTCTCATGAAATGTGAAGAGCAGAAGGGTCAGTTTTCTGTAACTTTATTTGTATTAATTTTATTGCTGTTGCTGTTTTGAACTAATAGCAGTGAAACGCCTGTATCCTTTTACAATATGTGGGAAAATGTAAACAATAAGAGCCTGTGTGCTTTATACACATACATGTACAGACTAAAATGTATCTGATGGTAACTTCATTATTAAGGGTCAGAACGTGTGTACTTTATATGCACATGTACACAGACTCACAGTTTGTGTTATAAGTATGACACAGCTTTGAGAATAGTGCTGCGTTGAATGACATCATGAGTTCTAGGAAGAATTGAGAAAAATATTATTAAGAACAGTTAGAGTTTCTGTGGAAATTTGTTAAACCTTAACCCAGTATTTTTGGCTTGTCTTGCCAGTTTCTGGGGAGGTAAAGAGTAGTACAGGCTGGTTTTCTGGTGGCTCCCTTTGGGCCGGCTCTGTCACTGGAATGGTAGGCGGGTCCCGGGGAGAGCAGTCTGCTGCTTACAACGTTGGCGGTAATGGCCTGCATTTATGTGGTGATGAGGTACAGGTGACTAAGCTTTGGCCAGGAAGACCAGAATGCTAGGCCAAGTTAATGAGCCACCCATGTCAGAGATTCTGGGGGAAAGCTAAGTCTCATGTCAGCCTCTGTGAAAAATCGATTAGATTCTTAAATGAAAAATACAAGTGAAAACTACAGTAAGATGCCATTATTCTACCTGTCAGATTAGTAAAATGAATGACTGAATGAGAGTCTGCCCTTTGTTAATTAGGTGTGATTAAAGAGCATTTTCATGAACTACTGGTTTGTGTTATAAATTGGTAATTTCTGAAAACCACTTTGACTTCCTATTATCAGGAGCCTTATAGTCGCGATCGATCATATTTTTTGACCTAGGAATGCCACTCTTAATATTCTGTTTCAGGGAAGTAGTTGTGTATCCAGATCAAGATTTATATACAGAGATTTCCATCATACAGTTTCTATAAACAGTGAAACAATGGAAACAGTGCCGTTTAACAGGGAAGAAATAGTTAAGTAAATGATAATACATTCTTACAATGGCAACAACGATAATGGCCAGGGAAAATAGCAGAGCAGTCCGTTGTTATATAGAATTATATTTAATCATGTTTAAAGATATGGATAGAAAAACACCTGAAAGAAATGAACTCAATGAAACTATTAGCAAAAGGAACTTCAGGGTTGTGGGGGGGTAGTGAACATTATTTCCCTCTTTTTTATACTTTTCTCTATTTTCCAAAATGAACGTCCGATTCTTTTGTAATCTTAAGAAAGGAAATCTAAAAAGAACAGAGTATTAACTTGATTAAAGGGAGAAAGGGGGACCCGACTTCATTTGAAAGAGCTGCTCCAGATGGGAGCGCAAGTTTGGAAGCAGAAGACGTGTTCTGGCGTCTCTAGGGAGCAAGTTCCAGGGACAGCAGACTCTTCTTGGAATGAGTAAGAAAGGGGATTACTTTTCTTTTAGAGATTGTTGATCTGTAGCATACATCCCGTAAGGGTAAGGATAATATCAATACAACTTTTTTATACCTTTTGGCATCTGGTGCTTGAGAAATTCATTGGAAATAAGTAAATGAAAGTTTGCACTAGATTTTGGACACAAACTGACAAGCTAAACCTCAGCATATCCTTTTGGAGTTAGCACAGATATTGATAAGATGGAGAAGATAGAGAAAGTTGAAGTGGAATAGTCACCAGCTTACTTGGTATATTTCGTCCTAAGAATGTGTATGTTAGGCATATGCATGCCAATCTTGAAAAATGGAAGACTTTATTATTTAAGACAGATTTGGAGAGGGAGAGAAAAAATAGTTGCAGAGCTAGTTAGGCTGGTCTGTGGGCCCAGTGCTGGGGGCAGTGCGAGTCTGGGCCCGGGAAGTAGGACCTCAAATTGCTCAGGGAAGCTTGTTCATCCCCACTGAAGATCAAGTTTGCTCTGGGAATACTGTTAACTTGCCATATAATATTTGAACAGTCGTGTGTACACATACATATTTAAATTTTGGCCCCTTTGTATTTGTTTTTTTTTTATTTATTTTTTCCTAGGAAATCTGCAAGTTATAGACTAAGAGACTCACATCATATGACAGGAAGGATGAAGAGTGAGACAACATTATAATCATATAATCAGCAAAAACCCATTGTTTTATAGACACTTGGTCCTGGTAATAAATTAAGTATCCCCAGGCAAAGATTTTTCCCCCCCAGGTTGAATAATTAACAAAGAAGTTAATGTATCAAATACTCATTTTTTAATTTTATTAAATTTCCAAATTAGGCTATTATTATTCTAACATCAATAACCTTTTCAAAGTTGGCTAATTTTATTCTTTTCCTACCCCAGATAATTTTGCTTTTCGCTATGAAAATTACTTATGCTTCATCCTTCGTTGATATGCTTTCTTACTATTGCTACATTTGATGTCCAAATTGTAATTTATATTTGTAACTGCCTCTCATTTATTAGTCATCCATTATATTCTCTCCTGTTTTTAAAACATAGCAAAACTGACTGACTCAAAGAAGCTTTTCTAATTAATGTCAGTTTTCCACCAATCGTTCTACGTAATCATCTTTAGCCAACTATTATCCTAAGAATAGTGTATTTTCCTACATTTTGCTTTAATTTCTTCTTTGTTTCCTTTAGATGGTACACTCTTTGAGGGCAGGGATTAAGTTTGATCATCGATGTGTCTGCCAAGTTTCCAGTACACAGCTGTATACAGAGTGGACTCAATAAATACTCACTGACTAGTTGCTGAAAAATTTGATGCAGCCTCCCAAAGTGTTTAGCATAGTTTGAGTGGTTTATGTATTAGTTAAATCTGACTCAGTAATTGGCAGTCCTAATGTTTCGAGTAGTGACGGAATACCTGCCTGCCTCTCACTAACGTCAAGAAAGTCCCTAATAGAAGAGTCTTATGACACGGCCCAAGGACAGAGATGCTATCTAGACTTTGTGGAACCTAGAACTACAAGTCTGAGAACATCTTTGATACAAATTCTCTGAAATATTTCTGAAGGTCCTGAGCTATTAGTAGGAGTTCGTTGGTTGATCTCTGCAACTTTAATAATGATTATAATAATTGCTGTAATTATCAAGCGACTGCTATGGGCCAGGCCCTTCCATATGTACTTTACATATGTTTTCTTATTTACTCTCTTAAAGACTAACGTGGTATATATACTATTACTATTTTATAGATGAAGAAACTAAGGCAGAGGGATGTTAATTAACTTGTCCAGGTTCATACATGTGGTAAATGGCAGAAGTCAGTGTTTGAATTATGACCTGCTGGGTTCCGAAACTTATCTGAATTTTACTCTGTCATAATGCTTCTCAGGGATGAGGATGCTAGAGGAAAAACTGTACTTATATCCAAATATGGGAGCTAGCTGTCAACATTTAGAATAATAGCAGTAAATGCTCATATTGCTCTTACAGTATTGCTTATAATCATACAATAGTTGGTGTCTTGCTTATTGAAACCTAGTTTTCTGTACTTAGAATGAGTATTTTCTAAGTGAACAGGAAGCTCATAACATTTGTCTATATCATTTGTGTTATAATAATCACTGCTGTTTATCTTAAATATCAGCAAATCTTTATAATAGGAATGCACTCATATTAATAGTCTTGACCAAGGCCTAGAGGCCTAATGGCTTTGTTGAAAGAAGCAGATTTTCATAAGGACTGTGCTAAAAATACTGAGTTATCAGTGTACCTAGATTTAATGGAAAACATGATGATTTTCTTAGTGCTATATTTAAGTGATTTGATGAAATAGATAACTTATTGGTAGTTTAAGGATGGATTTATTCACTTGGTCATTTTACCCTCCCCTCAAAGCTATATTTTACAACTTAGAGGAAAGCATTATCTAGGAATCGAATTTGTAAAGTGTATTCTAGCTAAAAAAAAAAAAAAAAAGATTCCTGGTACAACAATAGAAAATGTCAAAGCTCACAGGAAAGAATGCTGGTTTACTTCCTGTTTGGTGAAGAGTGTCTGAGTAAGACTGCTTCCTCTGTGAGGAAGAAAATGGACGTGGCACGGCCAGCTCCTCGGGTACCTACTCAGATCTCTTTTGGATGAGTAATTTCTTGAACATTCTGAAAACAAAACCAGAGTGCTCTTTAAAAAGTTCTGTGGGGCTGGAGATAAAGCGTTTGGGATTTGTGTAGGAAGGTGTCTACTTCCTGGTGGTGGTCAAGGTAGTTTCATAGGGGACTCTCCCAGGGCCTGGTGAAAACGTGGTGCCTTGAAAACAGCTCATTAACAACCCTTGAGCCCTTGCAAACCAAGTTCAGTCTCCAAATCAAATCAGACTTTGTTTTTAACCACGTGGTGCATTGGCTTTGAGAGGGAACTAAGCTGATGTTCACACCAACATAGTTAGCCCAGCGCAGATTTTACTCCGGGCATTCCTCTAGATTATTTCTGCAAGTGGGGCTGTGTTCTCTGTGGTCTGCATCCCGTGGCTGACCCTCCCTAGAAAGCATCTACATACTTTTCAATACTTTGGACAGTTCATTGACTAAAGAAGCCCACATTCAAAGCAATGTTTCTTTAGGATTTTCCTGTAAAAGTTATAACCATCCGTTTAACTGAGTATCTGGCTGCCATAATGTTGTACCCCAGCAGGGCAGTGTTTCGTCAGAGTCAGAGTGGGGCTCAGCTCAGTCCTGAGACCTGTGGATTTCTCTTACCATCTTGGTTGCTATCTGGAAAGCTTTCAAGACTGCCAGCTGTGTGGCCTGTTTGAAAGCACGAGGCCTGTGGCAGGAATGTGGGTTTACCCTCTTAGTATTGTGAAATCACTTCTTCTGTAGAGAATCTTGCCCTTCTCCTGCCTCCTATAGTCCGGTTTTAAATTATTTTTCTTGTGGTTTTGGTTTGTAAGTGTGTATTCATGGCTTTCCCTTCCTTTGTTCCTTTCCCTTCCTTCACACAGACAACGAAGAAGGGAATAATTAGGAGATATTTTTGTATTAGTTTACATTGTCAAGCTATATAGGCAGCTTCCCTTTTGTCTTACAGAAAATAAACCCAGGATAGTTAAAATATTTGAAATCATTAGTTTTAACTTACTTTCTCAACAATTCTTTCATTGTTTTGGTTTAAATATAACTATTGATAATATGGTTATAATTTAGAATTGCGTGGACATTAAAGAATTTACCCACAATGGCAGCATCCTTACACAACCACTTTTACTGTTTTAGTGTATTTTTTTAGGTCTCTAAGAGCTTATTCTATTTGTTTTGTTTTTTAAATGCTTTTGCTGGGAATGAAGTTTATAGATCGGAATTTTACCTCATTTTCTCAACCCTTTTTTTCTTAGCGCTGTTGAATGCCCAAAGAAATAGCGAAAATAAAAGAGGAAGAAATCACAGATGAAAGGACTTCTGTATTATCAACAAGCTAGATGATCAGCCCTTTAAGTCAAATATCTTACCTGATTTCTGTAAGACATGATCAAGAAAAGATTGTGAGGCGCAATGCGTTGCCTTCCTTACCACTCAAAAACTTACTTACCTACCAGTATTTTATTGAACATGTTGAAGATTTGGGCAGTCAAATAAATGAAAAGGCTCCAATGTGTAGGAGTGAGAAGTGTCAGTCCACCTAGCGTTTATCGTTTCTGCCCTCCTTTTGGATAAAAGGAATTTATCCAAATTGAAGGACTTGAAGGAGATGTCCTCTGAGAGCACTGATTACAGAACAAAGCTACATTTCTGTAGTCTGCCTGAAGAGAATATGTCAGTGGGAAATGGTTACATTCTCAGTTAGAGGGTATGTCATTGATTATACAGCTGAGAAAGACAGTGGTTCTTCTTCACACGTATAATAATACAATTTTAATATTTAAAAAACTTAACTATTGATGAAAAAAAGTTTCAGAATGCTTAAATGTCACTTTTCCAGTAGATATTTTTTTTAAGATTTTTTTATTTTTTTCCTTTTTCTCCCCAAAGCCCCCCAGTACATAGTTGTATATTCTTCACTGTAGCTCCTTCCAGTTGTGGCATGTGGGACACTGCCTCAGCGTGGTTTGGTGAGCAGTGTCATGTCCGAGCCCAGGATTCGAACCAACGAAAAACTGGGCTTCCTGCAGCGGAGTGCGTGAACTTAACCACTCGGCCATGGGGCCAGCCCCTCCAGTAGACTTATTATTTTTTTTTAATTATATTTTACATTTAGGAAATAAATGCTGTTTGGTTCCATATTTAAAGAGAATTTCAAGACCCTCCCTTCCCAGTGTTTTCCTTGAAATGAACTGAAGGTAAATAAATATTTCAGGGTTTTTGTTCCATTTTAGCAATCTGCACAGTACAGATTTCTTCAGTTATTGCCCTCATAGAGGCTTATTATATCATGGAGTTTGGGTGGCTTTGTCTTTTTAATGTGACTTTCCAAAAAAAATGCTGCTTGGTGTTATTTCTTAAGTGGTTTTAGACTTGTGTTATTCCTTAATCTAACACTGGGAGTCTAAACTCATTTGCACAAAGGTGGCTTTTACTCCACAGCTGAAAATAGGGTAACTCGGTGAAGCATACTACTTTGATATCTTTTTGTGTGAGTCTTTTTTGTGGTATTCTGTGCTTTATTTTAAAATATGACTTGTTCATGTATTTGTGGACGAGGAAATGGCTTTTGAAATTTACTCTGTATCTGAGAGCTGTTTATGCCCTGGTTAACAGAATTACCTTCTAAATTCTAAAAGGATATGAGAGAGAGAGGGCAGAGAGACCTGTGTAAACATTTAAGGATTAGGAAGAACCGAAATATCTAAAATCTTCCAGACAACAGTGACTGCTTCAATCCCTAAAAAGAATTTTTTTTTGGATGTACCTTTAAAAACAGATACATAACTTACTCTGCTGTAATTTCTGTTATTTTTAAGCAGAAATTCGATTTGTGAATTCCATAAGCATTAAATTTCGTATATGTGAGGGGAGGGCGAGGCTTGAGACTAGAACCCACAATCTCCTATTTTCTCGAAATAGCTCTTTGCAGTCTCCCATGTTACCACTGTTAGCAGTGACAAGTCCTGCCTCTTTGCCTGAAGTGGTAAGTTATACCCCTTTTAAAATACCGTTACTAAAAACAGCTCAAGTTTCTAAGCTGCCTTACATTTTCAAAAGCATTTGAAAGTATTTTTGGACTTGCTAAACATTATTAGATGGAAGTAAAAAGAAAGTGTGTTTCGTTTAATTTGCATTAAGGAACTCATATTGTCTGGAGAAAGGGTTAGATATTGTCTGATTCCTTTGGGACTTAAATAAATTCATCTAGTATCATAAAGTCGTGAGCACTGGATGAATTCAGATTAGCTAATTAGCCTTTGCCTCAGAGTTTGCTATTTTATAAATAGGACAAAAACCATACTTTTGTTACTTTCATGCTACTGTTCGGTTAACTGGGCTCACTGGTTAAATAATTTGACTTACCTGTCACCTGTAAATATTTGCTCCTACTTTTAGACACAGAGCCCTATAATGATTTGAGATTGGTTCAAATGTTATTTCTCTGGTGAACATTTTCCCCCAGTTGCCTGGTTTTTTTGCTAATACGTGTTTAGAGTGTACACTTCCATCTGAATTGAGGTCTCCTCTCCGGTTCTTCAGTATCAGTTCTGGGTATTTGATTTGGCTTGACTACTCGAGGAAAGCTTTTAGTAGGATGTTGTTTGTGTCACTGAGAATAAACTTTAAGATTTTGAAAAGATTTTTACCTTAATTCCTCCAGTCTAGGTTGCTGTTGATTGTAAAGTACAATATTGGGCTAGCAACTTTTCAGGAAAAATAAAAAGAAACGCTGTCACGTTAAATGTACAAATTATAAGATACATCACCTTTTCAGAAAATATGAAAATATGTGTGCTCAGGAAGTAAGGAAAAACTATAATAATTTTGCATTTTATTTAACAAATGATTATATTTTAAAAATGTACAGAAGTATTTTCTAAGATGGGCTCATTGGAACAAAAGTGCTTTAGAATATCAGTTGGTATTTTTAAAAAGTCTGAAATCTATATTGATCTACAGATTTGTGAAATGCTACATTAAATTAAAAAGCTCATGTGCATTGTTAATCTACAAATATCCTGAAACTTATTTTACTACGAACCCTTTTTTGTCAAGGAATATACATCAATTTAGGAAACCTTGATATATAGTAATATTTTTATAACATGTTTAAGCCATTGGGATTTTCTTATTCCAGGAATCTTGAAAATAAGATTGAGACATATGGGCCTAAAATTGTGTTATCTTAGGGAACTTAACAATTTCGCATAACATTGCGAAAGAAACACTGTAGCTGTTTAAAAATAACACCGTATTATTATTTTTTTTCTTTCTTACTGGTATATAATTTATTTGGTAGTTCTTGTGGATTTAAAAGTGGCTTGTTCTGGAAATTTGAGCACTGAGCTAGGAGTCACAAGACCTGATTTCTAGGCTTTTTTTGGCTGAGTGACTTTAATCAAATTACATAACCCCACTGAGGCTCCCTCTTGACATTTGCCTACAGCACATAATAATTACAGACTCAGTCTACCTTGCAGAACTGTTGTAAAGATAAAGTAAAAGTAATCTATCAGTAGGTGTTTGAAACTTGTAAGTGTTTAGGGAAATAATTAATTGTGCCTTAATTAAGCAAATGGAAGTTGTGGGTGCCCTTAAACCCTGTTTGTTTAGACTAATGGCTCTTTTTTTGAGAATGGTAGAATATTTTAGAGCAAAAGTGGAATTTGGAGATAATTGTGCCACTCTCTCTTTTTATCATTGAGGAAACTGAAAAAACCGAGGGATGTTAAGTAATTGGCCTTGAGTCTCATAGGGAGATCCAGGAAGAGGGCCAGGTCTCCTGACGCAAGCTCTCAGGCCACGCCGGCCTCCAGACCAGCCTAGGAGAGGGGACAATGGGCACCTGTTAAGTCACGTATTGTTGAGTATCTTCCTCCCAGGTATTGTTACTTTTCATAGTGAAATGTTACTGTTATCATTTTTAAGTTCCTAATTATCTTCTTGTTCAGTACTCTGTTTTGACTTTAATGGTATATTTTGGATTAAACATTAATGAATTCTCATCAATGAGAATTTTTCCTTTTGTGTCATGTTTTAAAAAAGAAATTTTGACAAATTATCATGTAATGTGCTAAAATTTAAATTATGAGAGGAAAGATAGACACAAGGCCATTTATAGTCTAGGTTACTGTCTTATTGTCACTTACTTTTACTATTTTGACGTTTAGAGCGCTTGGAATTTGTTAACCACCCCCCCCCCCCCCCCCCCCCCCCCCTCCCCCCCCCCCCCCCCCCCCCCCCCCCCCCCCCCCGCCCCATCACCACCACCCCGTTCCTCTTTTAATGTTTTGAGGAGAAAATGAGAAGGTATGTTTCTTTGTGATTGCTTTTGAAAACATTATCCCTTTTTCTTTGCCTCAAGTATTTATGAAGACAGAAAAAAGCATTGCTTGTTTTTATTGGCTACAGTTCACACATTTATTTCCCAGTTATTTTTTATCAGTCAACACACATTTGCTAAGTGCCTTCTACAGAGGCATTGTGCTCAGTGCTGAAGATTTGAAGACATACTATGGTCTTTGGCCCAAGAGGCCGTGAACATAACTTATTTACTGTTTTATTCTTTTACAGTGTGAGATCAAACATTTTCCTGTATTTAAAAATACCTGGTGGAATAACTTTCTCTATTTGTGTTCTTTCAGCTTCTTCTGAAATTTGAATAGAGAAATACTGCAAATAGAAAAAGTGTGAATAATTTTAGAACCCTGAGAATAATATTATGAAAGGTTAAATTGTCTATGCTTTAATAAAAGAAGCAGTTAAAATTATTTTAGTCACTGGAATCGTAAGTGTGTTTGTTTAAACTGTAGCACACCTAGACAGAAATAAATCTTGTTAAAACAAGAGCTTCTACTGACCTTACTTGCTTCGCCCATTCTGGGTCCCAGAGCCTTGACTGCAGCAAAGTAGAAAAGGTCTACTCAGCATATTTGTAGTAATATCTTTAAAAGGTTCTTTAAAACCTGATACTTTATGAAGAAAAAAAAAAGAAGATTAGTTACGCATGCCTTGAATTTATAGTTGAAATAAGACCCCAAACATTTCATTAGACACTATAGTTAACTAAAGCGTATTTAGAGACTACAAACTACAAGTGACCTTTTGTGGGATTTTGATTCAGTTTTCATCTGCTTCTCATAGAGGAACTCAAACCCTAGTCACTCTGTGACATTGGTCTGCGTTTGGATTTGATCTGAATTGTTGATTATGCTATTTTTGTGAAAAACATTTAAAAGTATACAAGAAGACACTGTGATACATAGTACTTTCTAGTCTGTAAGTTCTTTGAAGTCACGACTTTTTTTTTTTTTTTTTTTAATCCATCTCCAGAGCCTTTGTATATCCCTCTTTATGGGTCCTGGCATTATAGATATTTGTTGGGTAAATGAATGAATGGATTTATATTTATCTTTATGCATCATATTTCTCTTTTGTGTCTGATGCTATTCTGGTTTCCAGCAAGTCTGCTTGAGACTTTTCTTTTTTGCTTTAAATTCTTTATTACTATTTATGGAAAGCCATTAGCTTTTATTCCACTTATCTATTGCTTAAAACAACAGCTTGTTATTATTGTATCTCATAATTCTGTGGGCTAGGACTGTGGACAGAGCATAGCAGGGACAGCTTGTCTCTGCTCCATGCTGTGGAGTCTCGGCTGGGATGACCAGGAGCTATTAGGGGCTAGAACAGCTGGGAGCCGGCCGAGCATCCCATTCTCTTTTTAACATGGTTTCTCCACATGGCTAGGGTGGACTTCATCGTAGAATGGTGGCTTCAAGGCAGTCAGATATAAGTAGCTGCTCAGGACTCTAAGATAAAGGATCCCAAAGTCCCAGGCTGAAGCTTCAAGGCTCAGAAGTTCCAGAATATCACTTCTGCCACCGCCTGTTGGTCAAGCCGATCACTAAGGCAGCCCCAGTTTCAAGGGGAGGGCAGTTGTACTTAACTTCTCAGTGGGGGGAGCAGCAGAAATTTTATTCCTTGTCATGAGTCTTCCATAGTTTCTGATCTTTATGTACTACTTGTCATCATTCTTATTAACTTGATCATGCTGTGGTTTATTGTAGGATGCTCAGCGAAATGTCTGTTGCTGAGTATTTAGGGGCCTGATGGTCGCTGCTCTCCTCCTGTCTCCAGGCTGTAGCTGCGGCTTGACTTCTGGAGCACCTTCCCCTAGCCTTGCGTGCACGAGAGGACTGTTAATGTTTCTTTGGGTAGAAACGAGAGCTTCTTGATTGGGGGTTCATGCCCCAAATTAATTTATCCCCTGGTGCCGGAGGGGAATACCTATATCTGTATATCTGTGTGTATATGTGTGTGTGTGTATACGATGGCACCTAGAGAATTTATTTTATGGACTATTAAAATTTTTCCCCCAAGTCTAGGGAACTGACCTAGGATTGCCAAATTTTGAGTTTTGTTAAGTCATTACATGAAAACATATGATCATCTACTATCACCACCATTTCAGAAAATAAAAAGAAAATTTAACCCCACAAAATAATAAGCTTCTAATCTAATAATAAAGGGGAATCCTCAAATTTAGTAAAATTTAACTGTAGAAAAATAAAGCACTACATTTTTCTCATTTATGTTTAAACCTGGAAAAACTTTATTCTTGAGCTACACTGAGAGACACCTTTTAGAAACCACTGGTAGGGCCTTATTTTGATTTGCTGGCAGACTTTTCTAAAAACAAAAGCTGTACATGAATGATTTTTTGGCGGCGGGGGGGGTGTGCTAGTGAGGAAGATTGTCCCTGAGCTAACATCTGTGCCAATCTTCTCTATTTTGTATGTGGGACACCACCACAGCATGGCTGGATGAGCAGTGTGTATGTCCGCACCCAGGATCTGAACTCATGAACCCCCCCCGGGATGCTGAAGTGGAGCATGTGAACTTAACCACTACACCACCGGGCTGGCCCCTGTACATGAACGATTTTTATCTACATTTTATAGTCATGTTTATTATGTAAATAGGAAAATTAACTGGCGTAACGACCCTTATGAAAAACATGTGTTTTTAGTATATGTTACTAGATTCCTTTTAAATGCAGAAAGATTTTAGTTTCATTAGGACCTATGAGACAAAACCAGATTTACTAACTAATATAAACTAAACTACCAAATCAATAAGAGTTAAATTAACAGCACTGTGTAGTGTTGTCTGGCTATGACAAAGTTTTTTCCAGTCTGCTGAGCTCACATTCCATTGAGTTAGCTGTGTGAAGATGTTTCAAATCTCTCCTATTATTTTTCTTTCCTTGAAGTTGTAGAAAACTTTGTCCCTTAAGACTTGATATCAAAGATGTTAAAATAATACTAGTCTCTAATCCAATTGTAAGCACAAATGCAAGTACTGAAATTAAATGGCAGTGAGTTATCGGCTTTATAATGGTCGTCTGTATGATTTAGCATATCCATATGTTAGGTAATTTTAGATTGTCATCAGAATGAAAATATGATAATAGAAAACTTCATGGATATTTATATACATTCTTGGTCTTTGGAACTCCTAGTTTGAAGAAAAATTCAGCCACAATAGGTTGTTTTCCTAGCTGTCTCCTATCTTAGGTTTTAGAATTGTTTTATTTTCTTTTTTAATGCAATTCCTTCTGTCAGACAAAGTCCTCATTTTGTCGCATCCTTTAAATTTCGTTCTTCACTTTTGTCTTTTATGCTACAATATCGTAGTTTTTCTTCCATTTTCTTGGCTTATATAGGCCCTACAAGCCAATAATTGAATAATCTTGTTATCAAAATGTTTTAGGGCAATTCATTGGGTTGTATCTTTAGGTGAATTGATGCTTGTGGCTGTTTTCATAATGGCAGGTTATTAGAAAGCATCTTCTTGATAGCAGATCCTTTTTTCTGGGGGGAATAAGGAGATAGATAGGTGGAGCCAGAAGCGCAGAGGAGTGGAGCCTGGCAGAAGGAACTCTGACGGAAAACAACAGGGGAACAGTGGAAGTCTTGAATTCTGAAAGACCTGGATTTCCCCAGCAGTTCATCTTGCTTTAACTTGAGTAAATCACTTCTCTGACTTTGTTTCCTCATCTGCAAAATGGAATTGATAGATGGCTGTTTATGGGAAATACAAAAATAATGCATGTGAAGTTTGTGGCGGAGTAACTGATACCTGATACCTAACAAAAGGTAGCTCTTTGTTTTCTGTGTGTTTAGGATGTTAGAACGCTCATCTCCAGATCTTTCATTTTATTTATATTTGTATTGTTAGATTTTTATCTATAAATTCTAGATTCACAACTAAGTTACAAGCCTCTCTCGTGCCTTTTCTAATGGGAAGGTTGACACATATTTGATGATGATTTCCATAGCAGTTAAGATATGATGGTAAGGCCAGCGTTTTTAGGATAATACTTATTTTTGGGTTCCCAGATACTCCCATTAGTCAGAGGATGATGGGAGAACCAGTGTCCTTGAGAGTAGAGGTACTAATCTCTTTGAGCCTCAGTTTCCCATCTGTCAAACTGAGTAATTAAAATAGATCATTTCTAGGTTTCTTCCAGATCTGAGTTTTTATTCAAAATGGTACCATTGCCATAGGACCCAATTTTCTCCAATATTCTTCAATATTTTTGTCAGAACCTAGACATGTAGTAAAATGAAAAATTGCATTTAAAATTTTTTAACAAATTGGGAAAGTATATAATGAATCAAATTTTTGATGAAGTATCTTTTTTGATAATATTTCTTCTGAGTGACACTTGGATCCCTGGGTTGACTCAGTGAAATCAGACAGAGACGGTGAAAGTTTGACTAGGTACTAACTGTGCTCCTAGGAGAAGCTCTCCGTTTTCCAGCTTAGGAAGTTGCAGAGCTTTCCTTCTAATAGTCTAGTGCTCATTTTTGGAATACTATATTCTCTCTAGAACTCTGTGAAATATTGCTACACTTAATTACCTATAAAATTGTAATTTCACTCAAAGAAAAAGACCTTCCTGTGATACAAAATTGCAGCCATGATCACATATTATACACACATGTGAGCTGTTTTCAACTTAAAAAAATACCATTTTTGATGCTTGCTCCTTTTTTTCTTTTTTGGTGGATTGGTGCTGCCTAGTGGACAATCAGAGTAGAAGGAACATGGCGGGTGGAGTCAGGCAGACGTGGCTTTGACAGCAGCTCCATCACACGTTCTTTAACTTTAGACAAATTGTGTTACCTCTTCTTGGTTATAAAATGGTGTTATATAAATCTCCCTTTCAAGAAGACATTGTCCTACCCTCCTTCATTCTCTGTGCATTTAAAAACAAAGAATGTTCTCTTTATTATGTTGAAGTGATGATTGTCTTAATGTGGTCACCTATTGCTGAAAGACGGGCCTCCCTGTAGAAGGAATTGACAGTGACAGTCACTTGGGGACGAGGCCAGTCCTCAGAGAGGAAGCAAACTCTGAAGGTGTACAGGTTTGTGAGGCTGGTGTTGAGGGTCCTGCTAGGTATTGAGGGTTAGAAACTGCCCCTGTGCTGTGTAGACACATCATCTAGTTTTCATGTTACTTTTGCTTCACTCCCTTTTGTCACCCCATAGTCTTGAGGTATATACTTGAGGCTTGTCTGTACTGTGCTCAGAGACGTCAAGGAACGAAGGGTTCTAGGCTCATTTAGTGTCATTGCAGCAGTAATTAGGGAGAAAAACCCAAAGAGGTCGTCAATTTCTGAGAGGAGGTCGCAGTCTTATTCCCTCCCCCTAAGTGGATTTTTTCTCTCTACTTTAATATTTGCAGGTCATTGGGGGCCGGCCCAGTGGCGCAGCAGTTAAGTTCACACGTTCTGCTTTGGTGGCCCGGGGTTCACCGGTTCGGATCCCGGGTGCAGACATGGCACTGCTTAGCAAAAGCCATGCTGTGGTAGGCGTCCCATGTATAAACTAGAGGAAGATGGGCACGGATGTTAGCTCAGGGCCAGTCTTTCTCAGTAAAAAGAGGAGGATTGGCAGTAGTTAGCTCAGGGCTAATCTTCCTCAAAAAAAAAAAAAAATTTGCAGGGTATTTATTTTATTTTATTAAGGAAAGTTGATGTTTCCTCTCCAACTGGTTTATTGTGAAAAATAGACTGATGATATATGGAAATCCTCTACTACTATTCTGGTGTATACAGTAGGCTTCAGTAACTGTTCTCATTTCACGGAGAAGGAAGAGAAACATCTAGGGCAAAAATTAGCTACATTATTGGGAGAAGAACGGTTAAACTTCTCATAGTGTGTGGGGCCTTTTATTTTGTGGGGACTGACTGGTCTCCAGGTTCGCATGTTCCAGTTTTGGTGTCGAGTTCTCCCTGAGCCTCTTGTCTCTCTTTAAGGAAGATTAGTGTCTGCCCAGTAACTTTTTTTTTACTCTTCTGTAGTTCTGTTAAAGACTCTTATTGTGTGAATTTTTGGCTGAGCACCCTAATTAAAACCCCAGCGCTTCTACAGGAGCATTGTTTCAAACCTGCCAGTCCAGCACCAGCTTGTCTCCTTAATCAGAGGTGGATGAAACCTCACCCTTGCCCTCAAGAAGCTCGCAGTCTAGAGGGCAAGATACATTTTGGCATGCGGTCGTAATGATAGCAGTCATTTGCACATGCTCTGTCCAAATCCTTATTTCCTATTACTTGTCAGCACTCTGACTTTCTCAGTCTGATTTATATCTTTATCTTCTCAGGGAAACTGTTCCTGAGAACACCGTCAGCAATTTCTGCTTGCCCAATCAAGTAGAAACTGCATGATTCTCAGTAGCATTGGACGGTGTTGACCACTCTTTCCTTCTTGGAACAGTCTCTCGGATTCTGTGGTACTTGTCTTTGCTGCTCTTCCCCCTGCCTCTTAGGTAATTTCTTCTCACTCTCCTCCGCCAGTTCCTTTTCTACATGATTTTTTTTTTTTTAAAGATTTTATTTTATTTCCTTTTTCTCCCCAAAGCCCCGCCCCCCGCCCCGTACATGGTTGTATATTCTTCGTTGTGGGTCCTTCTAGTTGTGGCATGTGGGACGCTGTCTCAGCGTGGTCTGACGAGCAGTGCCATGTCCGCGCCCAGGATTCGAACCAACGAAACACTGGGCCGCCTGCAGCGGAGCGCGTGAACTTAACCACTCGGCCACGGGGCCAGCCCCTCTACATGATTTTTAAATGTAGAAGCTCCTTACGGTTTAGTTCTGTACTCCCGACTCTGTTTTTTCTATTTTCTCCCTGCGAGATCTTAACTATTTCTATGGATATGAATGCTGTTTTTATGTTAATGAGTCCTAATTTGGTATCTTTAGTCCTCTTGCAGATTCAAGCCTTGTAATTCAACTACATACATGAGATTAATATTTTTTCTAAATGTGTCTCTGGGCAAGAACACTACTCTTCAGAGAGTTACTGTCTTATGGTAGTTGCTTTATTGTGTTGGCTCTGACCATGGTAGGTGAGAGACAGAATTAAAAGGATGGTCATGTGAGATCTGTGAATTCGATGGGTTTGTCATTTTTCACCATCACATACATATAAATTGCGTATGTGTACCTACCTATAGCTTAGCAATTTTTAAACTGATGATATATCCTTTTCTATGTATCTATTTTAATTATGGCTTAGGAAGTTTTTTACATTTAGTATGGATGAAAAATTAAGTTATAAATCTAAATCTGTACTTGTTTAACTTATGATTAATTTTACTCTTTTTTTTTAATTTTTATTTTCTTCCTTTTTCTCCCCAAAGCCCCCCAGTACATAGTTATATATTCTTCATTGTGGGTCCCTCCAGTTGTGGCATGTGGGATGCTGCCCCAGCATGGCCTGACGAGCTGTGTCATGTCGGCGCCCAGGACTCGAACCAACGAAACACTGGGCCGCCTGCAGCGGAGCGCGCAAACCCAACCACTCGGCCATGGGGCCAGCCCCTGATTAATTGTACTTTTTGAAGTGTTTTATTAAGTTGATGGGAATAACAAAAGGATATCTTAAGATTGCCTTTCAGTTAATTTTAAGCATTGGTTTTAGAAAACTGAAGATTTCTCTGAGTGAATTAAGTTATAATAGAATGAAAAGTTGTAAAGAATAATTAGAAATTTAGTTAATTAATGTTTATATATAAGTAATAAGAGCTGAATGCCACTTTAAGGGGGTCTTGACATGATACTGCTGACCCTCTTAAAATGACTTTGGAAAATGAAATTACTTATTAAAGAGTTTCATTAGTTAAGAGTCATTGTCTGCACTGGAGGTAGAGCCCTTTAAACAAGAAAGAAAGAAAATATGAAAAGAAAGAAAACTTGAGCTTGTCTGAAGTATACGTAGAAGTTAAGCAGTTAATTTATAAATTATTCTTCTGTGGTCTAGATGGTATTTTTAGCACCATCAACTTAATAATTGGTGAAGAATTTCACCTTGCATATATAGTACACATTGTTTACATTATTAAGACTTTTGTAACATAACAATATTGGGATTTTACTATTATGTTTTATTAAAAAATATATATGAAAGCTATATTTTAGGATGTTTTTATATTGTATAAAATGTGTATAACATATGTAAAATAAAAGTATAATGTCCTCTTCAATAATCTGGAAATAGTTCCCATAGTTAAGTCTTGAAAGTATGTATGACTTTCCTCTTGATGTTATATGATTGAAACATGCTGAGTTAAAGGTATGTTTTATGTTCAATTGTTTGGAAGTTTTTGTGCTTTTAAGCAAAAAGTGGAAAAATACTGTACTAATCATGCATTAGGGGTGTATGCTTGCAATGGGTATGTGTTCAGATGTGTTTGACTGGAACTGTTGAAAAATGTTAAGTAATTTGAGCGGTCCTTCTAGCTTTTTCTTCTTTTCCCCATGTGTCCTCTTCATTTCTACAGCCCGTCTGACTGGCTTGATGACTGAGGTGGTGCTGCTTACATAACAAGAAGACCCATGAGAGGACCGTGTTGGAGCATGAAGTGTGGCAGCTGTAGGGCTCCCCTTTTGGTTCGTCATCTCTTTCCAATAGCACGTGCCATAGGCTCTGTTGTCCATGGGAAATCAAGTTAGGTGTTCTGTTGGCAAATACATTTTCCTTTGCATACCCATGCTGATGTCTTGGTGATGACTTCCTTTGATTGGTGGCAACTTGGGTTGAGAAAGTTGTGAAGCTGCATTTGGATCAGGAAAAAATAATGTCAAGATTCATGAACACTGTCACCCAGGGGTGGATGATATGGCGAATATACTTTGCTTTTCTTGTTTGTACCATACCCAAAACCTCAAGAAGGCAGTTTTTGGGTTGATCACGTTTTTGCCATCTTCTTTTTCAAATCAAGTTGGCAAAAATAATAGCAGCATCAAAACAGTGAACTTCCACAACCGCCTAGTGGGTCAGACCGTGCATGGACTTTGCACTCAGACTCTGGATTAGAATCCAGGCTTTGCCACTGGCATTAGCTTTGTGACCTTGGACAAAGTGCTTCGCTTCTTGGGTAAGTTTCCTGTATCTGCAAAATGGAGATGATAGTAGCAGTACCTACCTCATAGGGCTGTTAGGAAGATTTAATGAGGTAACACACACAAAGCCCTCCACCCGCTGCTCACAAAATAAGCCTTCAATAAATGATAGCTAGTGATGTTGGTGGTGGTGGTGGTTGCTTTCTCTGGCTCTGTTCCTAACTGTTTATTTAAAAAATAAAAAATAATAATAAAGTAGAATAAAATATTGAGCGCATCTCCTCCTACTCTTCCTCCACCTTTTAAAAAATCACCAACCCGTGCGGCCGGCCCCGTGGCTGAGTGATTAAGTTCGCGTGCTCTGCTTCGGCGGCTCAGGGTTTTGCTTGTTCGGATCCTGGATGCGGACACGGCACCGCTCATCAGGCCACACTGAGGCAGCGTCCCACATGCCACAACCAGAGGCACCCACAACTGGAATATGCAGCTATGTACTGGGGGGCTTTGGGGAGAAGAAGGAGGAAAAAAAAAAAAAGATTGGTAACAGGTTAGCGCAGGTGCCAAGCTTTTAAAGAAAAAAAAATCATCAACCTATACCTTTAATGCTGCCAGAAATCTTTTTTGTGTGATTTGGGCTCAGTCCTGATATTTTATAGTGATGTGTTACCTGTGCAGCTAGTTGCTGCCCTTGTTGGCCAGTGTTCACACCACCATCTGCTGATAGAACTACGTGCATGCCTTAGAGGCCACGATGCACAAGTAACCTGAACTATCACACAGAAGAGCAGGGGCAGTGAGGTACATTTTAAAAGATCATTTAAAATTTTTTAACATTTAAAAAATTGAGATATAATTTGCATACTGTAAAATGCACCCATTTTAAGTGTATTAAAAGATTAGTTTTAGTAAATTTTTCCAGTTGTGTGTGTCTCATGCTTCTTAGGCATGTTTCTTTAGCATCACCACAATCCAGTTTTAGAACAATTCTGTCAGCCCTAAAAGTCTCTTGTCCGTTCAGTGCATTTTCACTTCCTTTCCCTGACCCAGGACACCACTGATCTGTTTTCTGTCTCTATAGTTTTACTTTTTCTAGAAATTTCAAATAAGTGGAATCATACAATATGTTGTCTTTGTGTCTGGCCTTTTTCATTTAGCATAATGCTTCTGAGCTTCATTCATGTTGCATATGTCGTAATTCCTTTCTTTTTATTATTGAGTAGTATCCCATTGTGTCAATGTACCACATTCTAAAAAGTCCATTCTCCAATTGGTAAACATTTGAACTGTTTCCTGTTTTTGGCTATTCTGAACATAACTGCTAGGAACATTCGTCTACAACTCTTTTTATGGTTATCTGTGGCCAAGAGAAATGAAAACAGACCTTGGTGTGAAATTGTTGGGTTATATGGTGAGAAACTTCCAAGCTGTTTTCCAAAATGGCTGTACCTTTGTACTTTCCACCAGCAAGGGATGTGATTTGCGAGTTCTAGCTTGTTCTTGTCATTGTCAGCACCTGAGATACTTTACTGGATGTCTACAATGTTTCATTTTGGTTTGAATTTCCATTTTCCTGATGACTAATGGTGTTTAGTACTTTTTTTTGTCTTTTTTCCGTTGTATATCTTCTATGATGTTATCAAATAGTTTGCTCATTTAAAAAAGTTGAATTATTTGTTTTATTGTTGAGTTTGAGTCCTTTATATATTCTAGATAGACATCCCTTATCAGATAATTATTTAACTCTTTATATATTCTAAATGCATGTACTTTATCAGATAATTATTTTGCCAATATTTTTTCCCACTCTGTGGCTTGTGTTTTCATTTTTAAAATTATGTCTTTTGAAGAGCAAAAGTTTTAATTTTAATGGAGTTCAACTTAGTGTTTTTCTTTGATGGTCTTTTTCTTTTTATGTTTTTCTTCTTTTATGTATTTGGTGTTATATCTAAAAATTTTTTGCCTAATCCTTGATAATTTTCTCCAAATGCTTTCTTCTACCACTTTTGTGGTTTTAGGTCTTACTTTTATATCTATCGTCTTAGCCATTTTGAGTTAATTTTTGTATGGTGCAAGGTCAAGGTCAGGGTTCCTTTTTACCCCCTCCATTTATGTAGCCAGTTTTTGCACCACTTGTTGAGAGGACTGTCCTTTCCTTGCTGAATTACCGTGCCACCTTTGTTGAATATGAATTGATATGAATGTGTAGGTGTGTTTCTGGACTCTTTCCTCCTCTGTTGTTTATCCTTGTGCCAATACATACCGCAGTGTTCTGAATATTGTAGCTTTATAGTAAGATTTGAAATCAGGTAGTATCTTTCAACTTCTGATGCAGCTTTAAAGCAGCCCTAGTTCAAAATTTTTCAGCAGCCTCTGTGTTTATGTGTCTCTCTGGAGGATTATGGGCAGGTAAAGTCGTTAGGACATGCCAGGAAGTCACTTCTACCTTGGGGTGGGATAGGCCTGAAGCTTCTATTTTTCATCACTTTATTGAGTTATGCGTCATAGCCAGCAGCATTGAACAGGGTCATACTTGGCAGGATCATGATTATTATGCCTACTGTGTGCCAGGTGCTTCATGCAATTATCTCATTGAGTACTTCCAAGGTGCTGCAAAGAGCACATCATTATCCTCTTTTTATAGTTGAGTCTGCAGTAACATTTCCTAGGTCATATACCTAAGCTGCTGCTAGTGATGTAATAGTGTTAACAGTGGCAGTATTTACATGGTAAAGCCAGATTCTGAAGCCTGGTCTGTCTGATGATGCTTAAAAGATGACATGTATCCCTCTGCTTTTCTTGCAAGGTTTCTGTCTTTCCTGCTGTCCCCTCTCCTTCCCTTGAAATGCTTTCTATAGGAGCTTTGTGAAAACTGTCAGGACTGATAGAAGAGTAGTGGGATGTTTATTTATTACAGAGTTGTTATTGCCTGTACTACTGCTTTAAATGGCTATTATTTTCCCTTAGTAACTTATAAAACGTTTTGTATTCTATGCTTTAAGTATTTTATTAATTCCTTTTGTTTAGAATGTTACACCAAGATATAATATTACACTGTGGAAATTATCCTCATCTTCGTGTCTCTTATATCTTCATGTGTCATTTCTCTGTCTTTACCATGAATGCATTGGCACTTTTTCCTCATATTAGCACATTAATACAAACTTACTGAATAGTATCGATCAAGCAGTAATAGTTTAATATCATCATTCCTATGAAGATCACAAGTTTTAGCTCTTGATTGTTGCATAGCATGATGTCCTTGAGGAAATTAGTTGTTGGTATGGAATTACAATGGCCTTAAGTAGGCCAGCTTAGTGAATACATTCACCCAGGGTGAGTGACGGGGAAGAGCTGACGAATCCTGTTACGTCACAGTTTATTGCATTCTGCTCACTGCCACTTGAGGAGAATCCATTTGTTTTACTTAGTGGGATAACTTATTTGCGTACAGATTTCCTTTTGCTTTTCATGAATCGTCTCTAACACCCTAGCTGCATTTCATCACATGTGGTGATCTCTAGACCGATCAAAAATCAAAAAGCAATTTTTTTCCTATTTGTTTCCCCTTTAGACCACTTAGATTATGAAATCAGATGTTTCCAGTGCCCTAGAAAAATGGTAATTTGGATATTAAATTAACATTGGTTTTTTCCTACTATTAGGTTGTGTTTATTATTCTAAAGAGTTAAGGACTCTTAAGAGAGTTAATACTGTTTTAAGTTTGATAATTAATTGAAGTGTGAATTATTACAGATTGGTGTCACCTGAAGGAAAAAAAATCTAGTAGCTCAATTGTAAAAACATTCCTCGAAGCTGATTAAATCTAGCAGTATATAATAGTTTTTAAGAAAAAGACATGCTAGTAGCAATGAAGCATTTTTCTTGGGCCCCTCAAATAGTAGTAAACACGAATACACGTAAAATAGCAGCACGTGTTTGTTGTGTTCATACTCCTCACTAGGCATCTTGGAAACAAACTTCTTTGGCGCAGTGGAAGTGAGCCTTGTGTGTGTCAGAGAAAATGCCGCAGGGTCCTTCACAGTTAAGCCCTTTGTTCTCAAAGATACACACCCCGAAGAAACTTGGTGAGCGGTTGCGCACATTGTTGAAAATGTCCGGTTCCTTTTCTTGTCCACATTTGCTCTTGCAGATTGTTGTATTATGAGGTAGATTTTTATTTGCAAAATTATAAGCCTTTCGATTCTGTATAGATCAAGTGGTAAATCACAGCAAATGGAGATCACTGTGTGCATTTTACTCATTTCTTTATTCAGCAAACACCGATGTGCACTGTTATCGGGTGCTAGGCACTGGGCTAGCCCCAGGAGGGCAGTGGAAATGGGTCGCTCGAGCCCCCGCTGCTTTTACTCAGCTTTCACTCCTAGTGTTGGACAAGCATTTACAAGAAAGTGTGATAAGTGGCATGGTCGGAGCTCAAAATTTGTGTGTTGGACACCTCATAATGCGCAATGAAATGTGGCCTTACATAAGCCTGCTTCTTGATTTTAATGGAGAGGTGTTATTATGAGTATTACTTTGTATATTGGGTGTAAACATCACATCCACTCTAACGGGTCTAACAGGGTTCTGCGTTTTTAAATTCATGTTTCTTTGTTTATATTGCAGATTTCTCCTGGATTTGGCTACAAATTTATAGATCTTCTGCACTGTGTACAGGCACAGGTAAGTTAAAATTAAGCTTTTCTGTCTGAATATTTTGATTTTTAAGTAAAATCAAATACTTAAAAATTATTCTATTTTTAGTTTAGCAAATAGTATGTAAATAAAATGAATATAAATAAAATACAAAATAGTTGTGTACTTTTTTATTATGAAAATTCTCTATGACTGTGTTAGAGATGACATTCGAAGGTAAAATGACAGCTGTTATCAGTGTTTATATCTTTGGGAAAAGTTTCCGTCTCTACCCATTGGAAGGGATGAATTGTCATTTCATAGCCTGACAAAATGTTTACATTTATTTTTATGTGTAAGTAAAAGAATAGCTGTTATAGATTTTGGCAGCAAATTTTAGTCTTACGGAGGTAAATGCTTCACATTTAGTGAGCAGGCTTTTCTCGTCCAACCAGTCTGAAATAGCTTCCCAGTCTCTCCTTATCACACAATGCTGATTTATTTTTATCATAATATTTATTATCATGTGACATATTCTTATTTATTTCTTTCTTTATAGTTTCCCCTACTAGAATATAAGCTCTGTGAACATTGGGACCCTCTTGGCTTGTTAACAATAGTATCCCTAACCCTTAGGATAGGCCTGGTGTATAGGAGCGACTGGATAAATGTTTGTTAAAGTAACGATTGGGTAACAAACATCAAGAATTTATTTACGTTCAGAGTTACGGAGTGCTGCATCTGTAAATACAAACTAGAAATAGTTTCTTGTACTTATTTCTAAATGTGAGATTAAGTTATATCAGACACTTGAAGTATGTAGTTCTTAAATGTTATAAGAAATTATCTGTGTTGCATACTTTATGAACTCAAGTATGCTCAGTCAGGGTACAGTTCAGAGGCTCGTGCTTCCAGTTCTGTTTTTATTGTGTCACTACCCTAGAAGGTTCTCAGGATCCGGTGACGGACAACCTGCAGCAGGTGCCTCTCGCCTCCTCCCTGCATCTGGATCACGCCACCAGTGGATGTGTTTTGTGATATCTTTGTGGAGAGCAAAGTAGATTTGAAAGCTGTCCAGTTTTGTCTCTAAAAATCAAATAAGTTAAAATGTTTCCACAACTTGTCACTGTATACAAAATTTAACTGACTGAATTAGTTTTTCTGTTTCTAGATTGGGGGAATTTTTAAGTCATTTTTCTACCACCTTTATTTATTTATTTATTTAATTTTTATTTTTATTTCTTTTGCTGAAGATTTGCCCTAACTGAATACCTGTTGCCTATCTTCCTCTTTTTTTTTTTGGCTTGAGGAGCATTCACCCAGAGCTAACATCTGTGCCAATCTTCCTCCGTTTTGTGTGTGGGTCACTGCCACAGCGTGGCTGCTGCTGAGTGGTGTGGATCCACACCCGGGAACCCAGCCCAGGCTGCCGGATGCAGAGCATGCTAAACTTAACCACTAGGCCACGAGGCTGGCCCCCTGCCCTCCTTATTGATGTCTGAATTCCTTATCAAAAACAGCTATAACATAAGCTGACCACCCCTCTGCTTGTATCTTTGGCAGTTGTCTTTAAGTATTCCAGGATATTGGTTGCCGTTATTGTGTTCTTGTTTCTTTTCTTTTTTGACCTATTTTACCTTTTTTAGGCTTTAGTCTCTCTTTCTGCCACTATGATTTTTCATTTATAGAAAGAACTAAGTCTGGCCTTTAGGGTTGTTTTTTTTTAAAGTAAAATTTTAGGAGTTAAACGGCTGTTTCTTATTCGCATCTAATTTACAAGTGCAACTTGCAGAGATTCCTTTGTTGATACTAACAGCAGCTATTCGTTACTGCTCTCTTACTGTGTGCCAGGCATTATGTGAGTGCTTTCAGTTATCTTCAGAATAACAGATAAGGAAATTGAAGCTTAGAGAGGTTAAGTGATTTTTCCAAGGTCACATCACATAAGTGGCAGTTTGCCACTCCAGAGACCTTGATCTTAACCACTGAGCTCCATTTTCTGCCTAAATAGCCCTGAATACAAGCATATTTGTGGCAGTAAGTGTAATGTAGGAAAATCATATTTATATTTAAGGACTTCAAAATTAATTTAAAAGTCAAACATTATTTTGCTTATGTTTCGTTAGCAGGTCTTAACTTTTAACCTTTATTTCAAACTGTGAAAGAGGATGACTCATTTGAAGTTTAATGACTACCTAAACAATTTAAAGTTCCACTCTGGCACTTTCATTGCTGCATACTCACTCTTTTGGGGGCAGGTGCATGGGGGAAAGCCGTTTGAATTCCTTTTTCTGTTATAAACATGGTATGCTGTGAATCAGCATTCTTTATCCCTTGCAGTATTAGAAATTTTAGGTTACTGGTGGCATCTGTGGTTTTTTGGATGAATCACTTTACCTACAGAGAACAGGTTGTGTGAAATATGGCAACTATACAATTACTTAGAACCCTATCTTGGAAGGTGTAATAATTTATATCTCTGGAGGAAGCTGTTTTTTTTTGTTGTTGTTGAGGAAGATTTGCCCCGAGCTAACATCTGTGGCAATCTTCCTTTAGTTTGTATGTAGGATGCCGCCACAGCCTGGCTTGATGAGTGGTGTGTAGGTCCATGCCCAGGATCCGAATCCATGAACCCCAGGCCGCTGAAGCAGAGCGTGCAAACTTAACCACTGTGCCACTGGGCTGGCCCCCCAATTTTTTAATTATTTGAGAAATGAAGTGGCATAGTTTTGAGGTAGAGCAGAGTTGGTTCAAATAGAACTTAGCTTTCCTTATTTAGTTTATTTTCGAGGCGGAGAAGGACAGATTATATAAAAATATTTTGAGTCTTAAGTGTATAATACTGTGGATAAAATGTTCTTGAAGACAGTGTTGTTGAATACATGTTAAAATCTTTATTTGAAAACATGATTAATTATATTTCCTCACGCTTTCTGAAAGGATTGTATCTGTGAGTGTAAATGCAAATTCCGGGTTTGAGTATATGGAAAGGAAATTCTGTGGTTTGAATTAAAAAGACAAAATTTATTTAACAGCCTGAACTATGCTTCTTAATCTGTAGCTACATTAGTATTTCCATTCCAGCCTCCCATCTTAGCATTTTTACAGTTAGCCAATAAGATTTTCCTAGAATTGATAGTCAAAACAGAAGCAGACGTTAGATAAATGTGTTTGAAATGTAGCCTTGAGATGTAATTTTCCTTTCACTGTGGAAACTGAACTCACTGTGGATTCTTATATACTCTGGATTTATTTATAAGTTTTTCTCTGTGCCGAGATTTGGGCTGGGCGGGTGAAGAATTGTTCACAAGGGAGAGCCTGACTCTTCGGTACTAACGTATGGAGAGAGAAGTTCAATGAAGCGTAATAGACTTCTTATGATACTAATACACGTTGTTGTTATATGCTAATTGCTCAGTGCTGAACATTATATTAAGCATATCCAGACATAAAAGAAAGTATGTCCGTATTGGATATGACGTGGTTGAAAGTACATTCCAAATGAATATTTGTTGGACTTTGAATTCTCTCTTTGGTGGTAGGTGTGAGAAGATTTGTGATTAGATCTGACTTAACCGAGAGGTGTGTCAGTGCCCAGGAAGACGGGCAGCTTGACGTGAGCTCCAGATCTGCGGCTTGAGCACTGTCCACTGAAAGTCAGGATTAAGCTAAACAAAAATTTAGAATATTTAAATGTGTGTCTTTTGCTTTAGGCAAAAACCTGCCGGCATTTAATTGTATTGCTCCTTTTGTGATATTTCCTTCAAGTGTCAGCATGGTAGGCACTGTGATCTGGAAAGTAACAAATATTTTGACAGCTGACAAAATGCCCTCAATCGTTTATTCAAACTAGAATCCTAATCCTAGCCCCCCTGTGTAGACTCCTCTGCTCTTAGTCTGCAGAATGGACTGCTGGGCTCGGGACAAAATAGACTTACTGCCAGTGGAAGTTACCATCCAGTGGGTGTTATTGACGCAAAGCCATCAGTTGGAAATTACTTTTTAAAGCATTTTTACTCTTCTGCTTTCCTCTCTTCTTTGTGCACATGTTAGTGTAAACAGATTGGCTTACTTTTCCCCATAAAACTAAATTCATGCAGCACCCTTAATTCTCCTCTCTCTTCCTCCTTCTCTTTACCTTCAGGCCATCCTTCCTTCCTCTGGCTCCCCTTCCCTTCAGGAACTTTTATTAGTAATTTATATTGTGCTAGCCATGCTAAGTGCTGTGGGAAATATAAAGAATAATTACCAAAAATTATTAAACTGGAAAAGGAATATTAATGCAAATTTAACTCCATATTTCCTTGCTCAGTATTTTTACATTGACGTTTGGCTTTCTGGTTTTTCTTTTAAGGAAAAAAACTAAGCATTGATTTCTGAATGATATGTCTTTTCCTACTAAAAGTCTTAATCTTTGCATATGAGTAGAGAGGTTAAGGCAACAGCAACAACAAGAGCTGTCTATCGTAAGTGAACGTGTTGTTTATGTGGAGTTGATAGTGCTTTGAAAGTGTGCTCCTGGAAAGGTCCACACCTCGTGAGGCGGGTGTGTTGTGCTTAGTGGGGTTGAGACAATCACAGAGTCCAGGTAGTCTTCGTTCCTTTATTTATTTATTGTGGTCACATTGGTTTATAATTATATAAGTTTCAGGTGTACGTCATTATATTTTGACTTGTGTATAGCCTACATTGTGTTCACCACGAAAAGTCTAGCTGCTGTCTGTCAATGTGCAAACGGGCTCGTTTACCCCTTTACCCTCCCCCCACTCCTTTCCCCTTTGGGAACCACCAGTCTGTTCGCTGTGTCTTTGTGTTTGTCTGTTGTTGTTGTTTCTTCTATCTTCCACGTACGAGTGAAATCATAACGGTATTTGTCTTGCTCTGTCTCTTTATTTCGCTTAGCATAATATCCTTCAGGTCCATCCATGTTGTTGCAAATGGTGATTTCATGTTTTTTTTTTGTAGCTGAGTAATATTCCATTGTGTGTTTTTGTGTACGTGTGTGTGTGTACATACACGTATTCTTTTTCCATTCATCCGTTGATAGGCACTTAGGTTTCTTCCAAGTCTTGGCTATTGTGAATAATGCTACAGTGAACATAGGGATGCATTTATCTTTTCAAATTAATGTTTTTGTGTTCTTTGGATAAATCCCCAGAAGTAGAATAGCTGGATCATATGATAGTTCTATTTTTAATTTTTTGAGAAATCTCCATACTATTTTGTGTAGTGGCTGCACCAATTTGCATTCCCACCAGCAGTGTACAAGAGTTCCCTTTTCTCCACATCCTTTCTGACACTTATTTCTTGTTTTCTCTTTTTTGAAGATTGGCACCTGAGCTAACAACTGTTGCCAATCTTTTTTTTTTTTTTCCTGCTTTATCTCCCCAAACTGCCCCATACATAGTTGTATATCTTAGTTGCAGGTCCTTCTAACTGTGGCATATGGGATGCCACCTCATTGTGGCCTAACGAGCAGTGCCATGTTCACGCACAGGATCCCAACCAGCGAAACCTGGGCTGCCGAAGCAGAGCGCGTGAACTTAACCACTCGGCCATGGGGCCGGCCCCCATCTTGTTTTTTTTTTTTTTAAGATTTTATTTTTTTCCTTTTTCTCCCCAAAGCCCCCCGGTACATAGTTGTGTATTCTTCGTTGTGGGTTCTTCTAGTTGTGGCATGTGGGACGCTGCCTCAGCGTGGTCTGATGAGCAGTGCCATGTCCACGCCCAGGATTTGAACTAACGAAACACTGGGCCGCCTGCAGCGAAGCGCGCGAACTTAACCACTCGGCCACCGGGCCAGCCCCCCCCCCATCTTGTTTTTTTAATAATAGCCATTCTGATGGTCATGAGGTGATATCTTATTGTGGTTTTGATTTGCATTCCCTAATAATTAGTGATGTTGAACATCTTTTCATCTGCCTGTTGGCCATCTGTATATCTTCTTTGGAAAAATGTCTGTTCATATCCTCTGCCCATTTTTTGATTGCGTTTTTTGTTGTTGTTGATTTTGGATATCAACCCCTTATCTGATGCATGATTTGCAAATATTTTCTCCCAGTTGGTAGCTTGTCTTTTCGTTTTGTTGATGGTTTCCTTCAGGCAGTCTTCATTTAGAAAGGTGGCATTGCTATTTTCTGTGAGTACAGACAGGCAAAGTGATGTTAGTAGGCCTAGTTGCATTGCTGAAAAATATACCAGAAATATAGGAGAATCTGATTTTTCTGGTTAATTCAAATTCTGGAATAGCAAAATTTAGCATTACACACAGCAATTTGAAAACATATTTTTTAAATAAAATTTATAAGGATGTTTCTTAGATTGTAAGAGAGTTGAGTTCAGTTTAGAGCTGTTTTACTATGAGAGCACCATTTGTTTTTGAACTGAGAGTTTCTATGTGTGACTTCTCTTGTCATAGCTGGTATTCTTTAGAAATACTTAAAATTAAGAGTATTAGCAGTGTGTACCTTATATAGATCTTTTGGGTTAGGATGTCTTGGAGGAGGTAGCACTGGGGTCAGTCTTCTGAGAAAGAGAGAGTGCACTCTGCTTTCTCAGCTCTGCTTTTCTGTACTACAGAACAGGTGCATGTGTGCACGGGAGTGGGGAGAAGGGCTTTGCAGATTGTTAATAAAATGTATATCCTCCTGCCCTTTTCTGTTATTGACCTTTATATTTCAATTCAAACTTGTATATCCTACTTATCTGGAGAGTAGAGTTATTGTTAGCTTTAAGGGGAGGTCTCTGATAAGTAGAAAGTGCTACCTATAGTGACTTTAGAAATACCTGGCATTTGATTTGGGGTCAGTTAGTAAGATTTTTAGCTATGCCGTTCCCTTTCACTTTGAAAGGAAAGTGACAAATGTATGTTATTTTCTAGGCAGGTGTTGAATTTGAGCCAGCTGACCTTGCCAGCATCCCCTGCATGATAAAATAGCAAATAAAATCACACTGCTTCCATTAAAAACCTCACAGTTTATTTTTGAAGCTCAAATCATTTTTGTTGCTTTCCACTGTTTACAACATCTAGATGTAAAGGATAAATTGAGCATTTATTTATAAAATTACTCATATCCATAAAATAAATTAAGTGGGTTTTTTTTCTGTGATTCTTTGGCATTAGGTTATAGATGTTTCCATTGAGACTCAGAAAAGCTGTGGAAAACCAGAGAAGTTAACAGTAAATTTTGCAAATTGTGATTTTAACCTAATTCCATGCATTAGATTGTCTAAGCATTGTTTGCTGCCTCATGAATGATTCATGGATGTCTCCAATCCATGGAAATGTATTTTTTGTCCTGGTGTCAGCTACACTTGTGCCTTCTCATCCTACAAGAGCAAAGGGAGAGTAAGAAGTACATAGACTTTAATATTGGCTAAATGGAAATTTAACCATTTACTCTAAATGTATGTAGTCCAGTTTTGGAGGATCTCCTAAGTACATGTCTCCACGCAAGGTTGATTTTGTGGCACCATAGTCTATAGAATTGTGTGCCTTCACTACTTTCTGAGGAATTCAAAAATATTGAATTGATTTGGAATTGATTAATTTGAGGACTCCACTTTCTTTAAACCAACAGTTTTGGTCTTTCTTGGTGCCGGTTATAGACATTTCATAAGCAGAAATCATACACTTGAAATTTTGTAGTTTCAGCCTAAAGGAATGGAAGTTTGTTACCTGTCCACATCACAGGATTGGAGCACAGTTTTGCTGCACCTCCTTGAGAAGTGACAGGACTGAAAAGCAGGAGTGTGATAGGCCGGGTGACCTTCAGTGGAGAGATGAGTGGGGAAGCTTACAAGAGACCAGCCAGTGCCTTCCTTATCTGAGTCCTGAGACTTTTAAGTCTTTACCACACTAGAAAAGATTGTCTTTAACAGAAGCAACTGTGTCATAATTATTGAACTGGTAGCTTAAGTAAGAATAGAAAGAGGAGAGGCCAAAAGGAACCAGTTGATCTCTCAGTTTCTTTCAATTCTTGGCCATTAAAAAAGCTATTTGATCTAGATTTCTATGTCTTCCTTTTATATGGCAGTTTTATTACAGTTCAGAAAATAAACTTCTTTTTCTAGGTTTTAAAAGAGTGTGAAAATAGGAGATAGTTTTGCACTAAGGTATTTTGTAAACTATATTGCGACTACCCATGCTATTATATTTGAATAGAAAAGAAATGTAAAATTCCTTTCATTTAAAATAAACATCTGTTAGACAAATTAAGTTGGTTTCAAATGTATATATTTTTGTATATAATGGCAGATTTTGTTTTAGTAACCCAGTGGAATCTAGATTTTCTTTGGAACATTTAGGTTTTTCTCTAAGGTAGAAGTTAGATGTGTAATGTTGCTGCTGCTTCAAAATATCCACAAGGTTTCATAAAATCTTTATTGTCTAACACAGAAATTAGTACTTCTTTGAACTTGTTAACTGACGTATTTATATGTCAAGGTCATGTTCAAACTTTAAAGTATCTTTTGAAAATATAAAATGATAGCTTTTTGTAAAATACTGCTATCTTTTAACTGCATTTTTGTTTTAACATATCCTAGGTGCCAATGCATATTGCTTTAAACCATGAGTGCTCACTGTATCTATTTCCCATCTTCTTATTTTTTTCCCTCCTCATTTAAAAAAAACCAAAAACCAAAAACCTTTCCCCTTTCACACCGCAGTGGCTTGTCACCACAGTTGTTAAACCCCAGAGCCCAATGCTGCCTGCAGTACTGGCCACAGTCCCCACAGATGTTCTGCCGTGGTGACCGTGCTCGAGTCCCTGTGGGATCCAGGGCTACCACACGAGGAGCCACACGCGTTCTTCCTTCTTAACCCTTTCTCATTTTAGAGATAGAAAATGAGGCATTTGTTTATTATTTATTTATTCTAATAAATTTGATACTTTTGGCTTATGATATTTCCACTTCGGTGCATTTTTAATTAAGTCCTGAGTTTTACTGAGGTTTCTCTTGATTCAGGGTCCTAGAGCCTACTGGATTTCCAGGACTAATTATGAAAATAACATACCTGGTCATTGTTTATATACCACAATGAGATTTCATGAGGTAGTTAAAGTTTTCACGGTGTTTTGAGGCAGAGGCAGATGTAGGTTACCTTGAAGGGTAGAGAGAGTAAAGGAAAAACAAACATTTACTATGAATTTTGGCAAGACATGGTTCTTGGCCTTTACGTGTGTTGTATCAATTTACACTCGGGATAAATTCTTTGTGGCAGAATGTGAAGTGTGTTCTGATCGTGTCTAAATTCTCTTTGATTTGAAGTTGACACTAAGCCACTTTTTATTTTCAAAGCATTTGCATTTTATATCCTGGGCCATAATGTTTATAGTGAAACAGAACTTTATGTCTTTCAACTCATCTACTTTTAATTGAATCTTGTAACAATTGCAAAGACATTTTGTGCTACCTTCTATAGTAGTTAAGTGGGAAAGATGATTCTGATCTCAGAAAAGGAAAGTTTTCATTAACTTGATCCCGTCAGATGCCTCAAAATGGTCTTTGTCAGAAGAAAGTGCTCAGAAGTTGTAAATCAAGGCTGTGAAGGAAATTGAGTAAGAAAAATCCTACTTCATTAAAATCTTTTTTTTACTGTCTAGAGCAACATGTTGGTTAATATTTTTTCATGGTTTTAGTCACAGAACATTTTTAACGTTAACGGCTGCCCATATATGCACGTGTAATTTTTCTGCATCAATATGTCATTACATATATAAATTTGTTTTATCTAAAATAACATTACTATATTACCAAAGATTAATAATCATGATGGGACGCCAAACAGGTGGAAAGTAGGACGTGAACACAAATTAAGATGTTTATGTTTCAGTCAGTCATCTATTTAATTAAATGTACGGTTTACTTATATTTGATTACATTTCATAGTTAGAGGCCAACAGCAATGTGGTTTCAATACAGAGACATGAATGTGGAACCAAGTATTATTAACACAAGATCCTGTTTCAATCATAGTACAAATGGCATAGAAAGTTCTTGGAACTGAGATATCATTTATAGTTGCTAGCGTGCATATTGGGCATATCATGTGCCAGGTAGTATTCTAAACTCTTCTGATAGTAATCCACATAATCTTCAAAAGAAACTTAAGTAACCGCAAGTAACTGCTGTCATGATCTTATTTTAGAGTTGGGAAAATGAAGGCACTGAGAGGTTCAATTGACTCACCCGGTGGTGTTCACCTAATTTAATTTAGCTAGTTAGAGGCAGAATTGGGATTCAAACCCAGTCTGTCATTGGTAGTTTGTTTTTTTTTAAACCAGAAATTGGGTCTATTTGGGAATAGCAGGGGAATTGCAATTCAGGAAGCACATGCTATAGCAGGCTACAGGCGAGTCCCTGAGGGTTTGGGGCGATTTGTATGTCTAGGCAGGAAGGACAAAGCCGGGGAAGTCCAGCCAGAGTCCAAGCAGTGAGTTCATTGGCTTGAGGATGGGGAGTGACTCTTGGTGGGTGTTCATTGGTCAGGAGCAAAGTCTCCGTCTTCTATAAATCAGGCATTTAATTGAAATCAGTCTCGCCGTTCTTAAGTTCCGTTCTTCTGAGGGCCCCTGTGTGAGATTTTCCGTTCAGATCTTCCAGTTCCACTTTAGATTGAAATCCTTTTACATTTTCTCCTCTTGATCAAGATCTTTTGCAGAAAACATCGTTGATTAACATGTCATTTAAGCCATGTTTTTCTTCTTTCTTTTTTTTTTTGTTCAAAGACACTGTCAGATAGCGTACATGACTTTCAGAGCTGAGAATGACCCTCCTCAGGTGTCTTGTCCCATGGAGGAGGGAAATGGCAAGTGGATTTCATTGGCCTCCCTTGGACAGTGAAAGGAACTAGAAATAAAGAATCTCAGTCGTGCTCCTCTAGAGTGGTCAGCTCAGTTTCCGTGGTCAGTTGACTTTTAGGATAAGCATAAAAACGATGTTTTAATACTGCACATGTTGGTAGTGTTTTGCCTGTGAAAGTTTGCGTATTACATAGGGGAAATTACAGGTACTCGTAAAAAATTAAAAAAAGACCAATGAAGCCAAAAAAAATTAATAATTTCAAAATAAAGTTGCAAACTGACCTAAGTGTGGGTAAAGGATCTGACAAAGCTTAGCTTGTGTTTGCTGTCTCTTCCCTTCCAAAGAAGGTCTAGGGCTCCATATCATCGTGACTACTAGAAAAACTGAAAGCCCATGAAGTTGCTAAATTGTATATTATATCGGAAATGATTATCTGACATTAATTAATAAAGGCAAATGCAAGTCACAGAAATGATAATAAGCTGTTCCTTGGTTTCAAATGAGGTTACACTGATAATTAATTCAGTGAGATTTGCATTTAGATGTTCTGTTAACGTGGGTTATTTTGTTTTGAAAGATGAAAAAGGGGGGGCTAGCCCATTTTCTTTTTCATGTTCTCTTTAAAAATAACTTTAGAGGTTTTCTGCAATTTAAAAAATCTTAGGAATTTCCTGGAATTCGCATAATAAGAAACTTTATGTTGGGACCCTTTCACACATAGAGAAGAAAATATTCAATTCAAAAGCAAATTTCAATTTTAATTTAGAAAATATATTTCTAAGAGTAACTACAGAATCCTTTCAATTACTTTAAAAAAGCCTCAATTTATGTTGAAGTACAGTTTCTATTTCATGTTGACTATATAATATTTCAGATAATCATAATGTCAATTAACAGACATGGCGTTTACATTTTATAAAATGTAAAAATTAGGCCACCCTCACTCTCAGATTTTTCCTGGTTTTTTTACATAGGGGAAATTACAGGTGCTCTGTAGGAGCAGTGCATAGTGTTTTTAGTTGCTTATGAGTTTTTGTGATATAATTAGCGATATTCACCATGAACAAAAAATGAAGTTTTAATTACTTACCACCTCAAATTTACTTTATTCACAGCTGCTATTTTCCTTTTCTTTTATAGCTGTTTTACAAGCATTTACGTAATAAAGTTATAATTTGATTCTGTGAATTATGCTTTCAGTGTTTCAATAATTCATCCTATTTCTTAAATCACTGGTTAAATCTAGCTCTAAACATTTTAGAGTCTTTATTTATATTGTAACTTATGGTTGTTAAGTCTTTTTAAAAATTTGTTCATATACCCTCCAGTAACGGCTTGACCACATCCTTTTAAAATAAAATGTGGAAATAATATTTTTATAAATCAGAATATAAAGAAGTTTTAAGAAAGCAGCTTTTCTTGCATTCTGCCAGTCCTTAATATACATTTTATTTCATCAAATTCTTAATGGCAGCTTGGGAGAGAGAAATTATCCCCATTTTATGGTTGAAAACACAGGCTCATAGAGATTAATCAAGGTCATACAGTGAGCTGGGTAGCCCTAGAATTTGAACCTGGGACAATATATTTCCCAAATCTCTTCTCTTTTTAGTAGGACCTCCTCTAGTGATACAGATGGAACTTCTTGATTAGGTGAAAGCCCTTGCTTTTCATTCTCCAGCTAACTGACAGTCTTTTTTAATTCAATCTGTCTTTGTCTTCAGAGCAGTTGCTGTGCACACAGTAAAGTAGGAATGTTTTAGGTATACAGAAGCGATATAAATGGCCTTTATTCCACCCACATCTTACAATGTGGTAAGAGAAATGGCAGACAGACATTAAATTACTTAAATGAGATTACAAAGCAATGTGTCAACAAATGTAAAATAACGTACCGTAGCAGGTACACAATATGGGAAGGGTAATGGACAGTGGACTCGTCGCTGTCCGTCTCTAGACATTCTTGACCATGTGGTTATCGTACTCTGCAGTCTACAATCCTACTGTGTATTCTAGATCTTTACAACAGGAGAAGCTAGAATTGAAACACAGAAATAAGAGGTATCTTTTGTTGATGGGACTCGGGCACCACAAAGACAGAAAAATCCCTGCTGGTTACCACCTTAGCTGGAAGTGTTGTGGGAATGTGGGCACTTAATGCTGGCTACTACCTTCCCAACCTAGCACAGCTGGAGTGTAAATTTTCCTGCTAAATGATAGGGAGGAATCCATAATGCTTGGGTTTATACAAAGCACTAAGTAAATTCTTGTTGATTTTAATTTACCTCCTAGAGTTTAAGAAATTGTATTCGGTATACTCTCTGGTTGAAGAATACCTCTAGTTGAAGACGTATAAAAAGTGATTAAGCATGATGGAATAAAAACTATTACACATGTAGGGATATTATAGGAACATGTCCTTTTGACGAGCAGCCAGTTGTGGGGACATTGGACAGAGAGAATAGTCTCGTTTTATCGAGCATCTGAAGTAAGCCTACTTGGAGGACCCTTTAGTCTTGATAATAGTTTGAGTCTAATCTATTCTTTCTGTTCAAATTCCACTTCCCTACGTCTCTAAGACATCTATTCTTTTTGTGGTATGTGGTTTTGTTATATTGAGATAATTCATAGAAAACACTTAGCACAATGTCTATCACTCAGAAGATTGTTTTTAAAACCTAGCTTTTGTCTTCCTCATTCTCCTCCCTCTCCTTATCATTCGCTTCTGTTCCTCGTCTCTGATTCCTGTTCCTAGTCTAAGGTGAGTTATATTTCTGAAAATTTCAGATCAGTAACTCAGCAGCAGCTCCCAGCTGAGTTCTACCTGTTGCCCAGGCCATGTACTCTACTCTTTCTCTCTCTGTGTTTTTCCTCCTGGTATTTCTCATCCATTGTGTGCCTTGAAAGTCTTAACTCATACTGCCAAAGGGTAGAGGCAAGGCTTCTTTCCTGAGTAACAACCTAATAATAAGTTGAAACCACCTTTAATAATACACACATTCATGCATGCATGCATACATACATACATACATACATACAGTCGCTTAAGAAGTGATGCTCATAAGTTTGCCACAAATGATCTGATCATGCAGTTTGGTAACAGACAAATTGGAGATGGAATAAAGGGGCTGAAAGAGTTGAGGTTCCTTCCCATTATCTTCTTTCCTTTCCAGCCTACTAAGAAGAAATGAGTATCATGAGAGCTGGAGACCTTCAAAGAGTGATGGGTCAACTGAAAAATCAGTTTTCTGGGATTTCTTCTTGAAAATCACTGAGTATTTCTACTAAATTTTCTTTTAATATGTGTTTCCTTTGTGATTACTCCCTCACCTTCTTCTGCCTACCCTCTGTCAAGCCTCCTTTTAGGTGGAGGGAAGAAAGATAAGGAAGACAAAGAGGAGGACATTTATTGTTAAGATTTGCTCCCCACCAGGGGTTTGCACAAATTCTCAATTGGGAGTGTGGTCCAGAGATTCTGAGGATGAGAATACAGAGAGGTGTGGAAAGTGTTAAGCCTGCCACTGTGAGACTCCAGCCGAGGGTCCTTCGTGTTCTTCAGCCTCTCTCGTCAAATTCTAGTGTACCTCGCTGTTGTCAAGAGATATTGTCACCACTGGCAGTCATCTAGTAAAGAGGCAAGAGAGCGATTTTTCAAAAGGAGCTGTCGCACATTTATTCAAGAGGAGTCCTTTTGAACATTCTTATTTCTAAATTTGTTATGGTAAGCTTGGGAAAAAGGGAAAAAAAAAACATTCAAAATGTGACCAGCCAAATAAAACAAATATTATCATTTTGACGAATTATCAGAAAAAAACCTTTTAGTAGTGGAGTCTTTAATTTAAAATGTTTTCCAGGTAGACAACATACTTTTAATACCTTTTTTACTGATTGTTCTAGCAGTTGCTATAACCAATAAAAAGTTAAGCCGGAGTCCTCAGATCTTTGAATCTTACATTAAAAAAGGCACAAGTGAAACAAACGTGTGGGAGCCATTGGGCCGTTCACTGGCGTGGTTCCACACTGGTGGCTCTGAGACCTTGAGCAAGTTGTTTCTTTTTCCTGGACTCATTATGTCAGAATCTGAAAGATTACATAGAAAAATCCATTGTGACTCTGCAATTAATCTAAAAAACCATGAACAGTTTAAATGCGTCATTTGGCATTACAAATAAACACTTCTGCTTTGGGAGTAGAGGGGAAAAATGATGTAGTTTAAATAATGTGTCCCTAAAAACTGCTACTCTCAATATCTGTGGCAAAGTTTAAATTCCCCACTAGTTTCTGCCTTTTGCCTAGGACATCTCTGAGAAGCCTCTTCGCGCTTCGAGGATGAACTGAGTAGTAAGGTAACAGTGCTGGCACTGAGTCCTGGAAGGAGACACCAGCAGATCGGGAGTCGAGTCCGCACGAACCTGAGCTGACGAACAGGCCTGCCTTTCCCCAGTTGTATTCTCAGTGCCTGGCCCCGCTGGTGGGGGCCTCCTGAATGTCTCTTAACACGAAAATTCCATTCTAAGTGAACACACACACACATGCAGTGAGTATGTTAGTGCTTTAGAAAAGCAGGACACTGGCATCGCTCTGGACAGTTACTGCACATCAGAAGTGGATCGCATCACTTGGGTTTACTAGTCTACCAGACGCAGTGCTACCAAGCTGACACTGTTATTAGTGATGTTGAAAGAAGCATGGAATTCATAAGAGGGAAACTTTACAATTGGGAAAAAACAAACCCAGTGACCTGCCCAATTCTGTCTAATTAAGTAGTAGTAAAGATGGGATCCACGGTAGAGTTACCTTGTCACCCTTGTAGGCCTTTTTTGGACAAGTGTTTTTGTGGTAGTTGATACGTGCATGATAATATGCTTTTATTAATCTTTATAATCAATCTGTATGCATCTAGTTGGATATGATGAACTTAGATTTACATGAAGCCCTCCTGAGATGCTGAATTAAATTGTATTTTTCCTTTATGTTGCTGTTAAATAGAATCTCCTGAAAGGAAGTTAGAAAATAGCCTGTGCATGTACACACTTAATAATTTGTTGAGGTTAGTAGACAGTCCGTATTATCTCCTGCCCCTTATAAAGTTTTCATTATTTTGTATTGGTATCAAATATTCAGAATGATAGTCCTAAGGACTGTAAGATCTTAAATAATAGAGGAAGATAAAATTATCTTTAGAATGTTATATTTACTAAAATAGGAGATTATGATCATATGTTTTTAGGGAGCTTTGAAATAAATAGTGAACCAAATTTGGTGATGGTAGTGGGATAACATAACTTGTCATCTCACGAGCATTCTGATTAATAGTGCTTTTATTGCATAATGTCCATTTTGCAGGTGCAAAGACCTGAAATTCTAAAGCTTAATGCTTTTCCAAAACAGAGACTGTGGGTAGCTGTCAGACATACCCACCATGTGCAAGTCCTGGGCCTTGGCTGTGTTCTGCTGCGCGCTGTTAAGGCAGGACACTGCGGGCAGAGGGCTGCTTGTCTCTTTTCTCTGAGGCCTCTGCTTCTGCTGTGTTGTTACTTTTGCTGCTCCCATCCAAGAAACCCAGTGGGGCAATGAGTTTTCTAGTCTCCCAGTGGGGTGATGAGTTTTCTAGTCTAGAGGCTTTTCTGGGCATACTCCCCAGCTCCCTGCAGTTAACTCACCTTTTCCCCTGATCTACTCGAGGCCACAAGCATAGTGTTTTCTGTATTACCTGCTGCTTAGGCTCCCTGAATGGGAGAGGAACTGAAGTTCTTACAGCTACAGAAACATCTTTCATACCCGAGATTTCTTACATTTTTTGTTCTAAATTTTAATGACTGGCTTATGATGCTTAGTTAGCATCTTCCTTAGATGTTTCCATAGCCAGGATAGCTGATACACATGCCACTGCTTCCTGCCCCCCGGCCCCTGCAGACATCTATACCTGATGTGGCATTCTTTCCATGCAGCGTACACTGGCCTCCTTGATATTCCGTATGCAGTGGGAAGCCACCAAGGGTGTTATGCAAAATCATTATTTAGGAAAAAGAGCCTGGTAGACTGCATAGTGTGGATACGGACACGCAAACCCATTTTTTAATGATTTTTCTTTGTCATATTGTTCTTTCTGCTATACTTTATGAGTCACTGAGGACAAAGATAGTCTTAATTTTGACATCTTCCCCTATCTCCAAGAAAAGAAACGTATCTTAGATGAACGCCTAATTTTGTAACATTTCATGAACACTATTCAGAAAAATGGGCTCCACTCTTCTTCATAGGGAAGTAGTAGTTGAACTGAGTATAAAATTCAGTATTTCTGCATCTAGCACGAAATTGGGAAGAATCCTACATAACCAAACCTGATCCTACAGTCTCACCACATTGATTCCCTAGAAAATGAATTTTGATTTACCCACAGATATGTAGGTAAGAAAAGTATCTCAAGAATTAAAACAAGTAATGTGGATTCCCACAGAATTATTGTCTCCAAATTGCTCTAATTCTGGTGCTGGCTTTATCCTCCTGAAAGCTTCAGATGTCCAGGAGCCTTAGGGTCTCCCCTGGCTCTGGCAGCTTGACTTGTATTGTTTCACCCACCAAAGGAAGTAGTAGGAGTTCAGCTGTGGTGCTGGAAGTCACACTTTCCACCAAGGTATCCCCAAGAATTTGTCTGAGCTCTAAGCTATATCAATGTTGGTGCAAAATGGCAGATAATTGAAAGATAAGTATAGTCTTATTTTTGATGCCTAATTATAGGATAACACAGGTGGATGACGTGTAGTCCTGCACTCTTGACTGCCCAACAGAAACCCAGTTCAAACCAGTGTGAAAAAAACTGGAATTTATTTACTCACGTGGGTGGGAAGTCCAAGGCTGCGACTGGCTCTGGGCACATCTGGATGGAAGGACTGAAATGATGTCCTCAGAACCTTCTCTCTTTCTTTTGTCTCTACTTTCCTCTTTTTTTCAATTAGGACTTCATGTGATAACGCAGAAGGTCATCAGCAGCTCTGGCTTATACAATTTTAATGGCCAGTGGCCTCCTTTAAAGACGGCGTTTCTTTCCTGAAAGCTCCAACAAAAATCACAGGAATGACTCTCATGGGCCCTGGGTGGATTACCTGCCCATTTCTGAACCAGTCCTTCCAGGAGACTGGGGGTAGAACAAGCATTTTGGCTAATCCTTGGTCACGTGAGGGGCTGTGTGGAAGGGTGGATGTCAGTCCAATTGGGAACCAGATGGCCTGACAGGGGAGGGTTGCTTACCTTTGTTGGAGAGAGGTAGCTGAGATTAAAGTTTGTGTTTTGTGTTTCTTCACCAGTTTTTTTTTTTTATCCCCCAAGCCCAGAGCTTAGAAAAGTCATACCTACTCACAGGAATTATTCAGGTATAATAATAAATAGCATTCTCTCATCAAAGCCACAAATATGTGTTGAGAAGCCACTCTATGCCATTCATTATACTGGATCCACTAGCTATGAGAAAAGACAAATTTTGCTTGATTGAAGCTTATATTATCATGGAGATGATGGCATAAAAAGGTAGAATGTAAACAGTTCTGTGGCTAAGAGAAGAATCCACAGAGAGAGGAAGGGGCACTTCCAAGCAGAGAGGGCGGCATGTACAAAGGTCCAGTGGTGAGAGAGAGTAATTAACTGAAGTAGTTCCTCGTACAGTCCTGTGCCACACAATGACGTTTCAGTCAACAATGGACCCACATATATGTTGGTGGTCCCATAAGATTAGTACCATATAGCCCAGATGTGTAGTGGCTATCCATCTAGGTTTGCGTAAGCACACTCTATAATGTTTGCACAACAACAAAATCACCTAAAGGTGCATTTCTCAGAATGTATTCCCGTCATTAAGTGATGCATGATTGTGCATGCAACAGAAGTAGTCAGAGATGAGGATTGTAGAGGTTAGTGGGGCCAGATCATCTAAGAGTCTTTTACCTGCTAAGCCATTTTACTTTAATCTTGAGGGCCGTGGGGATCCTTTGAAGGATTTGATGCAGGGAAATGAAATGCTGAAACTTGTGTTTTAGATGAATACCCTGCACTGGGGCAGTTGGACTGGAGAGGGGCAAGACTGGAGGCTGAGACACACTAGGCTGTTGAGGTCACCCAGGTGCGATGATGACAGGGACTGAGGGGGTGGTGGCAGAGGCGGTGGAGGTGAGGAGGTCTGAGCGATACTAAAGCGCGTTGGTCGGAAGGTAGTCAGTGAATGCTCAGGGAGGGAGGGCTCATTCCAAGTCCTTCAGAAGACCTGGCTTGGTCTCCTGTGGATGTCCAAGTTCCCTGTGATCTGCATCATCCCATGAGCAAAAACGAACTCGTAGGTTTTCTGTATTGACAAAAATATGAATATGGGAATTCAGATTATTCACAATAGCCAAAAAGTGCAAACAATCCAGATGTCCATCAGCTGATGAATAGATAAAATGTGTATATGTACTATAGAACATTATTTGACAATAAAAAGAAGCGAAGTACTGATATATGCTACAAAATGTATTATCCTTGAAAATATTATGTTTAGTGAAAGGAGCCAGTAATAATAGGCCACGTATTGTATGATTCTACTTATATGAAATGTCCAGAATAGGCAAATCTGTAGAGATAGAAAGTAGGTTAGTGGTGGCCAGGGGCTGGGCCAGGAGTGGAGGAAGATGGGAGACATTGCTGATGTTGTGGGGTTTCTCTTCAGACTGATGAAGTTGTTCGAAAATTGATTGTGGTGGTGATTGTACAACTCTGTGAATATACTAAAAACCATTGAATTATACACTTTAAATCTGTGAATTGTATGATATGTGATTATCTCAATAAAGCTGTTATCAGAAATATGAATATGGCAGTAAAATCACCCTTAATTTATCTAGAAAGCAAAAGACCAGCTGGTAGAATCAGGCATATATAGAATTCAACAGGAAATGACAGTGAGAAAATAGAGAAAAACTGGAAAAACTTGTCTGACAACAGGAGAATGAATAAATAAGTTGTGTTATATTCATAGAAAAAGAAATAACAGTGAGAATCCTAATTTAAAAATCCACATACAAATATTAATAACTTCTAGCTGTGACCTGAAAATAGTATTTGTGGGACATTTAGTATAAGAGTAAAACATCTTTACTCAACTCTAAGCCTTAATACCACTATTGGTATGTTACCAAAGAATACCATTTAAGAAGGAAAAAAGCAATATATTTTAGAAAGCAATACAGTTTATTTTAAAATGTAGGGGTCTTTTAGTCTTTTAAGAAACTTTTGGAGTTGGTTTTGTTTAAGTGAAAAATTAAATGTATTGCACATCTTCAGGGAAGAACCAGTAAACAGTTTTCTCACCTAACCGTGAGTTTTTTAAGAGGAGAGAAAAGGTTATTTCTTAGAACAACAGAAAAAGCAAGAGATGATAATAGTAATAATGTAAAGCAAAAATGCAGTGTGATAGAAAGCATCCTCTAACTGGGAAGGTAGAATAACAGTGCAGATAAATCTGTAGGGTTTCAGGAGGAGACTGGATGGCTGAGCTCCTGTCCTTTATACGTTATTGCAAAAATATTTTGCAAGCCGTTTTGGCCCTTTTATCTCATTTTGTTTTTATATGAACCAATATATAAACTGATTCCTATAAAACCAGTTATATGATTTTATATGTAAAATTATATATGTATGATTGATTTAAGCAATCAGGAAAAAACAAAAACAAACTTCTCAGGAAACTGGGGAAATGAGAAGTTACAGAGATTGCCCATCTGCGTAAAACAAAGTGGAGAAACCCTCTAAGTGTGCCTACAAAGAATCGAAGAAACTGTTTTAAAACAAGGATTTTTTGGTTCTAATATATTTGTATTTTATCATTTTTTGTTATTGACTCTAAAAGTATTTTACTTGTAAAATGAGCCAACAAAATATAAGGTAGAATGTTAGTGGCTAAAAAGAATGAACAATTATCAGAAATTTTAAAATGCCATGTATATGTAGATGATGTCTCTGGTTTTTAAAAGTCTGTGTATCAGAAACTCAGACAGTTGTTTCGAGATTAGTGATTGTACTTACGTTTAAAATTTGACATTCAGAAATCTTTGCTGCAGTATTTTTGAATTTGCTTCTTAAACCCCCTCAATTTTCTATCCTTTAAAGTTAGTCTTTTTTCCCCCAAGAGCAAGTCCCTCATCTTAGAGGCTGGAGGATTTATTTGTCTTTCCTGAGAATTTCCTTTCCTTATCTTTTTAATTGCAGTGCTGTTATGGGTCCTGTCCCACATTTCTTTCTTAATTTTTCTCTCTTTGCATTTAATTTAGGCATTTCCATTTCACATTAGTGATGTGCCTCTTTTTATCTTGGAGGAAGAAACTGGTATTCTCTGAGTGTATTGTAAAATTCTCTTATTTAAATTAATGGAAAACATTGAAATATGTCTCTGATAATTAGGGAATTATTAATAAAAAGAGAGAATTCTAAATCCTTTTAGAAGTCTTTTCAGTTAAGATTTTACCATATATCTAAGTTAATAAAAGCTCTTCGCAAAGTTTAGTGTTATTTTGAGCAAAGGAGCTCATTTTTTGGCCCAGATATCTCTGCCATGCCACCCAGCTACACAGCCTTTATAGTTTTCAAAAGTGTTCTTAGTCAAGAGGAACTGCCATCTATCTGTGGTATATCTATAACACAGGGTTTTCATTGCAGTTGTTTTCATTGGAGAGCGTGTATTCTGCTGTTTGTCACTCCTGTCCCATTCTTGTTCTCTGAATTGTGTCTAGTTCTAGTTCTTTGTGTTGATGTTCTAATTAATCAGGAAAGGAAAATTTGCTCTTAAGTCTATGTGAAAGCCCTTGCTGATTAGAAACATTAATTCGCAATTTCTTTCATATTTTCTCTGCTTAACTTGTTCCTTTTAGGTTAGCTGGGGATTTTTTGGTTTTTTGTTTTTAAAATTAGAGTAATATTACATTGATTTAACTTGTTTTAACATCAGATTTCTACGTAGAAAATAGTTTAAGTAGGAGTTGATCATTTGTACTGCCAGATTATTCACGTTAAAAATAGGACTCAGGAGGGTTGTTTTAAATATTAAATTTTCCTTATATATTGAAAGTAAAATTCAAATTTACACAATTTGTGTAGTATTTTTAGGTGTACAATTCTTTTATAAACTAAACTGCAACTGTATATTTTAGTGCTTTTTTATTTTTTTTTTTTTTGAGGAAGACTAGCTCTGAGCTAACTACTGCCAATCCTCTTCTTTTTTTTTACTGAGGAAGACTGGCCCTGAGCTAACATCCATGCCCATTCTCCTCTACTTTATACGAGGGACACCTACCACATCATGGTTTTTTGCCAAGTGGTGCCATGTGCACACCCGGGACCCGAACCAGTGAATCCTGGGCTGCCAAGAAGCAGAATGTGCGAACTTAACCGCTGCGCCACCGGGCTGGCCCCTTTTTATTCATTTTTAAGGACTGTATTCTACCCTTAGCTGCTTTCCCATTACTCCTACTAATTTATGGTGATGGTTTCAATTTACTGGAAATTTCCTGTGAATAGTTAAGGATAGAATTCGGCAAGTCGAGCTTGATAATTGTAAATGAGAGAAGTAAAACTGTAAAATGAGGGAATTTTAGAAAATGGAATTTTTGTACTTTTTTTGAGTTTTGGATTGTCTGCTAATTTAAAATCCTCAGAACTACAGGTCCACTGGACGGGTGAAATGTCCTTTTTAGTAGATGTATGTGGGCTTGCTATAGGCAGACATTTTAATGTGTTTAATTGTAACGTAGATCTGTTTGGTCTAACTTACTGTGACAGTTCTCCATCCTGAACCCCAGTCGTGGGTGGTGGTGCATCAGTGTTTCTGTTGTGAACATTAGAGGTGGAATGAGTGGGCTTAGTGAGCATCTTGAATGATGGTAAGAGTTCATGAATAGTTTTCAGTTCACATTCGCGTTCTATGATGGTTGCAAGCCATCAGTGGTTTTGTAGAGGAGTCTTAGAGTTAGAATAATTGTTCTATTCTAAAAGCAGTGTCTTTGGGGGAACTATTCTGGGAGAAATTAAATCCTTTTGCTAAATATAGAAATAAGTATTATTTGCTTAATTATTACAGGCTGGATCTGTAATAGGAATGTGAAATGGATTTGGGGCAGAGCTCATGTTGTGCAGATATAAGTGGATACTACCAAAACCGTTCAGAGAATTGTTCCAAGATGACATAAAGTAAAAGAATTTTGTGATTGATAATGAGTAAAAAAAATATACTGTAAACTTTTGACCCTACTTCAAAAAACCCGCCAAAACTGAGTTGTGTAAAGTACCTACACATGGCAAGATTTAACGTACAGTCAACTCTCCCCCTTCACAGCGATTCCCATCAGGTTACGCTGTGTGGTCTTTGGAAAATTCAGTGTTTTAATGAGGTAAAGTGGGATCTCAATTGCCTTTTGGGTGCTTGTATATATTAGAGAACCATCAAGCACATTTAACCTAAAAAATTCAGCGTTTCACTAGTTTTTATTGTTGGTTTAGTTAAATGTTTCCTTGACCTAAGTTATTTTGGCATGAAATTATGAGTTAAAACCATTTAGACTGAGATTTCTGAGACGTCTGATGACTGCCTTAGGCTTCTCTTATCATTTAAAAAGTTAGAAGTACATTTTGGCAGCCTATAAATAGAAACTGATTAATTTCTTTATCCACTGAATACTCTTAGAAGATTTAGAAACACAATTATTAAAAGCAGTTCACAGGTCAGTTTTTAAAATATAAAATATCAAAGATAAAGTTATTTTTCTAGTAAAATGCATAGCCTATGTGCATTGTGTGAGTTGGTTTGTAGTTAATGTATTTCACTGTTAATATTTCTGATGGCATTAGAAACGACTTTTAAAAAAACTGGGCTTGAAAGAATGGTTGTCTTCATTGAAAATATATATTTATATGTGTTTAATAAATCTCCATAGATTTAACAATAAAAGGATTATTTTACATCTTCAAAGAGAATTTCTATTTAAGAAATTGGAAAGTTCTTTTTAAAAACATCAATTTAATGTTGTTTCTAACATGATGTCCCTTTGTATGATCGTATCAAATAAAGAGTTGAAACTGTATTACGGTGTCTGCTAACCTAACCGCTAACCAAGGTTTTCCTTTTCCTCGTGTTCCCTCTTCACTTACATACCCCTTGATCCCCTCATTTGGGCTGATTTGTAATCTGACTCTTGTGACAGATGTTAGGGGGTGGAGCAAAGAGATTCTCTGCTTTTGGACAAATCTCTTAAGAGACTGCTGTGTTAAATCTTTGGGCAGAAGCAAATTTCTTTAGCCCTTTAAAATTACTGTTATCAAAGGAAAAGCATATGATAATATGAACAAAAAATGACAAAGAAAAATTAAGGGAGGGTTAGAAACATCGTGAAGATGAATGAGACAGACAGCACTAAGGCCGTTTTCAAGGAGGGGGTAGGATTTTCATGTTGAAGCGTGTGCTTTGCTTTGACTGAATCTGGCTTAATTTCTGTAAACATTCCTCATTCTGGGATGAATCAATGCCTTTTAGCCATGTCTGTACCTGTAGCAGAATACTAGTGATGAAAGTTTATAGGTGATTTAAAGATGGGAGAAGACAAGTGAAAAAGCTTGAAGTTTCAGAGATCCCACAGTTCCCACCAAGTTTGGACACATTCTGAAAGACAGAAAAATGTATGTGCTTTCAAAACTCTATTTTTCAAGTATTTACGGGTAAATTTCCATAAGTTGGAAATCAGTTGACTCAAAATATGTACTTTTAAATATTTGTTTCAGTAATTATGCCTGTGTGCAGAATCTCTGCAATTTTCCAGTCTCCTTATCCAATTTACTAGAACCTCTCCAAAATTTTTCCTGTGGAAAGCATTTTCCGTGGAGAGTGAAAGGGTTTTAGCTAAGAACTCCCTTCATTAGGCAATGTGATTCAGGAGCGAGGGAGAGGTCTGAGAGTGTCATGTGGAGAAGCCGTGTTTGCAAACACATGGGTTGTGAGCTAGGGGACAGGCACATGGGATCAGTGGCATGTGATCATTTGGTCATTCCAGTTAGCTGCGACATTTCTGTCCATCTCATTAGCGACAAGGGCCTTGCCATCCTGTGCTGCCGCTCACTCTTTGTCTAAAGCTTGGCAGAACAGAGCGCTGACACGATTCTGGTTTGACTTTTTGATGTTGAAAGCACTCGCATGTAAGCTCTGGAAAGCATTTGATCACTGCAGTTTCCACATAGACAAGTCCAGTGAGAGCAGCTTTTAGTAATTTACAACTCAAGAAGTTAAGTCTTTCTTCCCCTAAAAATCTTACTTTATTAAAGCATTTAATTTAAAAAAGAACTGCTCAGTTTTCCCATTAGAGAACACGAAAGAAAGCGCATAATAACTGCTTATTACACAATCCTCACATAAACATAACAGTTTAAGTTTACAGCGAGGGCACCAATTACAAGTACATTTAGTCAGTTGAAACATGTAAAACATTAATATTAATAAACTCAGTCTCCTTGTGAATACTCTGGTGCTTACTTTGCCCCCATTTATTTGAGTTTATTTTATGTTAACTAAAAAACAGACATGGCAAATCTGTCATTTACTGCACTATACGTTGTTTATAACCAGGACCAGAGTGAACGTTTATTTGAAAGATGGCAACAGAGGACTCCTCCTTGCTTTAAGAAAATACTTTAAAAAAACAAAGAACAGGGGGCTGGCCCTGTGGCCGAGTGGTTAAGTTCGTGTGCTCCGCTGCAGGCGGCCCAATGTTTCGTTGGTTCGAATCCTGGGCGTGGACATGGCACTGCTCATCAAACCACACTGAGGCAGCGTCCCACATGCCACAACTAGGAGGACCCGCAACGAAGAATATACAACTATGTACCGGGGGACTTTGGGGAGAAAAAGGAAAAAAAATAAAATCTTTAAAACAAACAAAAACAAGAAAATGCCTGTGTTGCTTTTTTTAAGGGGCCAAGATGTGTTTTCAACCTGTATCTTCCCTTTGACTGTGTATTACAAACAAAAGATGAACAAAATTAGCATTCTAGCTCATTCATAGATTTTTAGTTGCTCATTTAATCTGCTTTGAAAAATCCTTCGAAGTAGTGCTCTCTTTTAAATAAATATGGGGTAATTCGTCCTTGTCTTTATCTTTAAACTAATTGCTCATAGGTATGTGTTCAAAATAAATGAATTCAAGCATGCTTTCCACACGAGGTTCTTTTTTTGTTAACTATGCAAGCATATTTATTTGAACAGACAGTATTAATGTCTGTTGATTAGGCAGATTTCAAAATAGGTTTCTTTGTGCACCAGAAAAGGAAATGCAAGTTTCCTCAGTGAGAGCAACTCCAAATATTTAATTTCAGTTTGTTGTTGTTGTTGTTAAAGGGGGTAGGTGTGCCAGGATGGCAGAAAAGACTAAGGCAGAATGTTTTCTTTTGATTTTTACTTTTCAAGAACACAGCCCAGGTATGTGGCGGAGAAGTGCAGGCGGTCCGGGACAGCAAGGAACGTAATTCCAGGGTTTAGGATGCGATCTCCAGCAGTAAGAGGCATCTGTCCTGTGGGAAAGTGACTTGCCTGTCAGTTGATGGTACCATAATCGTCTTTATTTCTTAGCATCTTCATTTTAGAGCTGAAAGAGGCCCTGGAAATCACGTAATTCCTTTGAAGTTAAGGCCTATAGTTAGTAAATGATTTTCTGGCTGTGGCATAGTTACTTGTGGTCTGTGCTGGGACCTGAGTCCGGGGTCTCACCTTCCCAGGTCAGTGGTTCTTCTTAGCAAACCGTGCTGCTCCCCTACTTGCTTCTGAACTGAAACGTTCTTCAATCAAAGTTGAATCTGGCATAATTAGTAATTGGGGTTTCAGTGAATATATGTGTAAATATTTTTCGAACCTCTCCCATAGCGTAAGGTACCCTTAAACTATTAGATTGAAAATTAAAATTTCAACATGGGCACATGTGCAAAATCTGTGCTTGTAGACAAATTTAGGTTGACGTGGTTTAATCAGAATTTAAATATGTGTATTTTGTATATCAGTTGAAGTTCATTGGTTTGTCTTTGTTCTTGGTGAAAAACTGGAAATATTCCTATGAAAATTAGCATTTAAATTGAAGCCACAACTTTGCTTAATATTTTTGTTTTCCTCCATTTATTAGTTTGGTGCTGTAATCATTGTTTTTGGCTATATTGAACATTAGAAGGATGCCAGTATTTGTGTGATAGAAAATAATCAGCACATCCGTGAATATAGATCATGATTGCTATTCCTTTATGACGAGCGTGCTTATATGTTAAGGTGAATCAGGGGTATGAATGTAGTTGTTCTAAGAAAGTCCTACCCACATTTGCTTTAAAATATTTTAAAATATATGAACTCAACTTGGAATATTATGGTGCTATTAGAAATTATATTTTCAAAGGCTTTCAAAAGATACTTTCATGATGTTGTTTGGTGGAAATGGTAGGATTCAATTTTATACAACTTATTTAAAAAATTTGGTCAAAAAATTTCTGGAAGTAAATGCATCACAATGTTAAATCATATCTTCAGCTAGAGGAAATATGAGTGTTTCCCTCCGTTCTTTACTTTTCCCTATTTTCCACATTTTTTCTAGTGAACATTTTTCCTTATAAAGATAATAAATCTGAGGGGAATAAAATTATAAGTATTTGTTCTTACAGCTAAGCTGAGGAGATAGCTGACAGTGTTGTATTTGTAATCTTTTAAAGCTTAAAACGGCTTACTACTCAGAAAGATACTTGTTCAACCTTATTGTTTAAGCAGTGAAACTATACTTAGAACTTATTCCAACAGTAGTTCATTGACTTCCTGTTAAAAGTACAGATTTGTGCAGAATTCGTGTCAGGTTCTGTTCTGTTTTACTGTGCTCTCCGCATAGCAGCCCTTCTGCGGTGATGGTGGTTGCTCTTTCGTAGAAGAGGGACCTGAGGCAAGAGGAGATGAAGTAATTTTTCTAAGGAAACACACCTAAGAACCAGTGCTGCCAGGATTTGAACTAGTCTGGCACCGGCCCCCATAATCTTAAATATTATATAGTAGTTACCTAGATTTTGCATTGTGATATAGAAAATGTGACCTAGGAAGAAAAGATTTAGGTAAAAGAGTCAGACTGTGCCTAATATAAGATTTTACCTACTAACTGAATAGGAAATACACAAATTCTGTTTGTTGCCGCATCGTGTAAAAATGGCCAGACCGAGTACCATTAAATTTAGAGGGTCTATTTAGGCTAGACTGTCTACTGGAAATTGCCTTTCAGGGGTGGGCCTCAGTAAGCTTCCCCGGTGGTTGAAACTGAGGGACATGGTGCTGATGAATGGGAGAGCTGGGCCTTGTGTGTTAAGACAGTGAGGACAGAGAGCAAATAGTGGTTTAAAGAATGAGCTCCACATGGCGATCCCAAGGGCGGACTTGGAATTGTAGAAATTGGTTTCGAGAGTAGCTGCCACTCAGATGGGCAGCTCTGCCTGGCAGGAGCAGCAGGATTTATAACAGGTTAGTGATTCTTCTGGAAACCAGGCAGGCCAGCTAGTCAATCATTAATGAATTCCCAGGTATCCTACTTCACACAGGAAGTCAAATGTGAAATGATTTTATGTCAAAGTAAGTAAAAAGTTTATTCTAGTGAGCAGTTTTGTAATTTCTATATTCTTTTCCAAACACCGTTTTCATTGGCACTTTAGCATGGCTGTAAAAACCTGTTGTTTGTACTTTATGTGATAAGTAGAATGATAAAGACATTTTAAAAATAGAATAATTTTATGGCCTTATGGGATTATTACTTAACATATAATTAAAATATTTTAATTGACTATTTTGGAGGTCCTCCTTTCTTTTATATGTTAGTCAAAGACCTCATTCCTATCACCTAGCAGGAGGAGAATGGATCTTTATAAGCTCTTTAGGAAGCGAGGATTTTGGCGTCTATTGAGAATAGCCTAGGAAGCAAGGGCTAGACTAATGAATGTGTACTAGACACTTCTAGCACAATAGCATAGGTCTCTTCCTAATTTACTTGTTCTTTATTGCAGTTGTGAAAGTCTTCTCAGATGGGTGTGCATATTTTTACCTTGTGGAAATGAATGAGAGAGAATTACACGACCAGAGGTAGTAAGGAGGGGGCCCAGTTCACACAGACCTTCTGACTCCAAGTCCATTATTCGTGTTGTGCAGATATGTATATCACGGGAAAATGGAATTATTCAAAGCTCCAAGGATAAGTATTATTTCTGGTCAAAAAATTAGACGATATAACATTATCATTTCAAGTTTTATTTAACCGGAGAATATTTATTGAGCCCTGACCACTACAAAGTACTTTGTTAGTTGCTCTGTGGGATACAACGAACCCCTTGCCTGTCAGAAGCTTATAGTGTGATTAAGGTTGACATACACAGTAACAAAAGACCAAAGCACTTTTTAATTCATGTGTAGGATCCATATGCTTTCTGTAAGTGCCCCCAGAACTCTATCTCCTGTCGCGTGCCTGTATCAAATAAATACTTGAATGAACGAATGAGTCCAAATTAGGGTAAACTGGTTAGGGAGGGATTTATGGGGGAGATAAGACGTGTGTCAAAGCCTTGGAAGAGGACTAAGCTTTGGATACTGGAGAGAGGTGGAGGGAGAGAGGGGGCGTTCCAGGCAAGAGACACAGCTTGCACAAAGAGGAAGAGGAGGGGCGGGCAGGGCCTGTCCATGGCTGGGACAGAGCAGCTGGGCCGGGGAAGGTGCAGTTAGAAATACCGCTTTGAACCACGCCTTGAGGGCTTTGAATGCTGGTTCAAGAGTTCTCACTTTATTCTCTAGGCGATAGCTGCCATCAAAGATTTCAATTCCAGTGTCTGATGAGTGACATTACCAAAGTGACATTTTATGTAGATTGATTCGCTTTGGGTGCACAGAGTGAATTTGGGCTTGAAATGGAGAGAAAGAGACCAGAGGCGAGGACAGCAGTGCGAGGCGAAGTCTTCGTCTAGGACAGTGGGTACAGCATTCCGAGTGGACTGAGCGTTCTGGCTTTGAGAAGGATTGTCAGAACCTGGTTACGGGTTGTTGGGGGAAAGAGAAGTTCAATATAATACAATAAAATTGCAAATAGAATAATAGTCTTAAAGTTGTTATCTGAGAACCAGCGTTTTGTAGTGTGTTCTGATCGAGAAATGCCAAGGTGTGGCATTCTCTTAATCTGGATTTTAAATGTTCTTAACAATTTTTGGACCTCTTTTCTTTCGATTATTTATGCCATTCTCTTTCTTCTTTTCTCAGAGGTAACTGCTATCCTGCATTTGTTGTTTGTTGTACCCCTCCTTTTTGTTTTTACTCTTTGTGTATTTGTTTATAATATTTGGTATCATTTTCTGTTTTAAAGCTTAATTAAATAGTATCGCATTGTCCGTATTGTTCTGAAACTCACCGTTTTCCTATAACATGTTTTCTTGAGATAATATCCATGTATTTGCAAGTCAGTCAAATGTGCAATATTCCGTTATATGAACATATCACAGTTTGTCCATTTTCCTCATGATGAACATTTAGGTTGTTTCTAATTTTTTGCAATTGCAAGCATCCCAACAGTGAATGTTTTTGTAGTTTTCACCTTGTATATATATGAGAATTTCTCTGGGGGATTACCTAGAAGGATAACTGCTGCATTGTAAGATATGTGATTTCAGGCTTAATTTTTGACAATGTTAAGGGTGTGAAATGGTATCTCATTTTAGTTTTAACGTGCATTCTCTGATTACTATTGAGATTACACATTGGCCATTTTGGCTCCTTCTTCTGAATTGCCTGTTAATATATTTTGCCCACTTTTCTGTCGGGTTGTATTTTTCATATTGATATATAGTTATTGATATATTCCAGATACTTTAGGTTGGCATTTTTAACTGTAAAAATGGTTAACTCTGTAACTTTGTTCCTTTTGGAATCTGATGAGACTATGTATCAACTATGATCCTAGGCACCATTATGTATGGTAAACTTGACCCCTGATTGGTACACTGCATCTCGAATAGGAGAATAAAGGAAATGCAGATACCTGATAGGTGAGCCCCAGCTTTGAGCCTCCTTGGATGCAGGTGACTCTTAGGAATGAACATTTTCCTTGCGGGCATCTTGGAAGCTTTGCCTGTGAACTTGTTAAAAGAGATACTGGCTTCTACTGGAGCAGGAAGCTTGTAAAGGGGCAACTCTTGCACCCACACGACGTGGACCCAAGCCGAGCAGATGCTCGGTCTGGTGGAAGAACCTCCGCAACAGGGTGGCACCCGGTGCTTCCCTGCTGGCGAGCCACATCCCTGCCTGCATGTGTCTCAGGACACTGGTGTCCTAGTTGCCTCTGCTAGTTTTGTGAGTCTGAACGTTTAGCAGAACCTAAGAAGACCCTTTGGTCAGTGTCGCAGCTATGTTGGCGCTTAAAATTATCTGAGAGATAGTTAAAGAATTAGCTTCTGATATATATTACACATCAAGGAAATATTTTTAGTTTTCTCCTAATGAGTTTTAAAGTTTAATTTCGACATCCTGATTCTGCAATCCTGATCCTAAGTGATGGGCTCTCTTGGGGAAGAGAGGAGGTTCATAATTTGGGTCTGTATCACTCTGCCGCATGAATTTAGTTGTCCAAAATGGAGAGAGGCCAGCTAATGAGGCATCTGTAGTTCTCCTGCCGTGCTCTGATCATTTTTAATTGCTTTTGATTTTTGAAATTGATAGACTTAAACCAACGGGGCTCAGCTGATGGCTGGCTGACCCTGTTAGAATGTACTTCTTAGGTGTGTGGTCAGATCCCCCCAATTTTGGCTCAGCCCATCAACGTGATCTTTCTTTTTCATGAAAGCATATTTCTCCAGTATTATGTGATTCAATAGAAAAATAGTATGTGATAATGTGAAAAACATTTTACATACATTTTAGGAGCATATTTATTTTGCGATAAGGGAATTCCTTTATGCTATATCCTGTTCCATTTAAAAATATAAACGTAAATATTTTTTGATGCAGTTGGAAAAATTATCCAATTTGGCTTCTATGTAGACTATATATGTATCTTCGTATTACTTTTAATAAATCATAAATAAATCATTTAATAAATCTTTAATAAAATCATTCAGACCTGTAGCTCATCTTTGGTAGACTCGTGTAGTTGACAGTCCCAATTCAAAAATAAGGTTCGAGTGACCCTTGATTTTTTAGAACAAAAGGAAATTACTAAAACCAGTGGTAGAAACTATTGGCTGACCTTAAATAAATAGTGCTATGTAAAATAAGAGGCATAAACATGGCTCTTTGTTTTTTCTAAAAATGATCATATCATATACTTGAGAATGCCCATTCTGCTTGCCCACCACTTCATTTTTTCAAAGATAAGAGCAATACAGTCTCTTTTGGGTCAAGGCAGCCTGCTCACGCCTTCTTCCGTCTTTCCACGTTTACCACCGTCTTGTAGCTAGACAGCACTGGTATCCACCGGCCTCTTGTCCTTCCTCCCTCCTCAGGCTTCTATAAACTTCTATAAACCTGTTAGAAGTTGCATATTCAGCATGTTGAGAGACCATGCGTTGCCTGGCAGCCTGGGCCATCATGCCCATGTCCCCTGCCCCCCACAGCAGTCCCAACCATGCCCCTATCTGGGCTGCGATTCAGAAAACTGCAGTAAGAGTAACGTGGTTTCCTTTTTCCGTGTCAGGTACCAATTATCAGTGCTTTGCCTCTCCCCTCTTCTCCATGTAAACGTCCTCTAACATGTACAGATTTGAGCAGTCTACACGGTTACTCTCATACGAGGAGAGGCTTGGGCATGTTAGTTATCCTGTGGATGTGCTTCAACATTAAATTAACATGAAACGTAATACAGTGTATATTACCGTATGCGTAAAGAACTATATGTTAATACATATATGCTAATACAGTGCGTCCTACTGTAGTAGTTAAGGAATCAAGTCAGATTCTTGGTATGGATCCAAGCTCTGACACTTAGTGTAAAATGGGGATAATAGAAATAATCTGCTTCATAGGGTTATTATTAAATGAGATAATGTGTGTAAAGTGCTTAGCGCTAGGCTTAGCACTTACTAAGCACTCAATAAATATTAGCTGTTCTTAAAATTAATTTGAAGCTTTGATATTTAGAAGATATCAAAGTGTGAGGTGTTTGCTAATTTCTTTTACTATGAGTATTTTATAATATCTGTTACATGTACTGAAAGTTGTTTTTATTTAACTTTACATGTTTTACTAAACTAACACTCAAGTTTCACTGCGGTGTTTTGCCATCATATTTGCCATTTATCGTATCCTGACCTTCTTCCTCTCAACTAGAGCGTGCACATGATTTTGTCACTTCTTCATTTTTTTGTTAATGCGTATTGTCATGTCAGCAAGGGAAGGGGTAAGGCTTAAAGCTTCACTTTCTATGTAATGTGCTGTTTTCCCTTTTTCACGACCTCTCGGAGGAATCCAGTGTGGCCTTTCCTAGTAAAATGTCTGCTTTCTTCATTCACCAGTTCATATTTCAGTAATTACAGTGATTCTTCTCTTTCTTTTTGGTAGCTCTTTGTAAATATTTTTGGTTGTTAATAAATTTTTTAGCTAGAAATTTCATTTAAAGGTCTGTTTTGTTTTTGTTTTTTTTTAATGAGTTTATTTTTTTCCTTTTTCTCCCCAAAGCCCCTGTACATAGTTGTATATTCTTTGTTGTGGGTCCTTCTAGTTGTGGCATGTGGGACACTGCCTCAGCGCGGCCTGATGAGCAGTGCCACGTCCGTGCCCAGGGTCCAAACCAACGAAACACTGGGCCGCCTGCAGCGGAGCACGCGAACCCAACCACTCGGCCACGGGGCCAGCCCCAAGGTCTGTTTTTTTAAGGAGTAGATTTCCTATCAAAATAAGTGGTGTTGGTTATGCTTTTAAGGAAAACAAATTGACAGCCCTCACTCTCTTAGAAGTGGGAGATGGGTGTTAGTGTACCATTCAGCAGTTTTTTCAGTTGGCTACACGATTGTGCTTGTGATACTTAACACTAGAAGGTGGACATTTAAACTATTGATTTGTTCTTCATTATTCGGTTTAAAGCAAATGAGTAGATACGGTGCACAGCTCAGCACCAAGCAGAGATGGGCCCTAAATCCTCATTCACCTCTATATTGTTGATAGAGAATCAAAACTCTGTGAAGGTAGTGGGGCCAAGAAACAATATTTTGAAATGTTAAGATTTATTTCCACTCTCTGAGTATGTAGTCATCTATTGACAATAAGTTACTGGAGAGTTGACCTTTATTTGATTTTGTTTTAGATAACTTTGTTAAGGGGGGCTGTGGTTCTAACTTTGTTTCTTGCTCGAGGTGTTGAATATGAAGGGGTGAGTTAGAGTATTTGTCTTCTGTCAGATTTTCTTCACACTTTATATTTGGCTTATCCCTCTGACTAATAAGCCTTGTGTTTAACACCGGCTTCAGGGACCCACTGCAGTGAGCTTGCTCTTTTTTCAAGCATCTTAATTTCCCATTTACATATGGCATAGTGAGTACCAGTCTAAGACTTTTACATGGGAGATCTCCCCTTAATAACAAACACAGAAGGTTATATATATATAGGGTCATATATAGAAGTTAGTGTAAGGATTGCGGGTTTTATGGAGTGTGTCTTATTCTCATGTCTTCATTGCTTTGACATATTCTGTAGACCCGAATTTGGACATCAGTATCTGAGACTCTAAATTCTAATCCTAGTTCTGTATTTAAATCGTCATAATTTTATGCACCTAATTGCTATGTCATAATTATTTCTTCATCTAAAATTTTACGAACAATAGTAATTTCTCCCTCATGCGTCCCTTAGTAATAGTTGATTTTTCACAATGAAACCCCTTAAAAATCTCTGGAATAAAATGTTACTAAAATATAACAAAATTATGGTTGCCATCAAATTTAGCAATTTTTTATATTATGTACCTAGGTATCATAATACGTGCTATAGAGAATACAAAGATGAGTAGTACACGGACTCCGACATCAGAGAGCTCCTAATCATAGTGCCAGACCACTTTCAGGTTCGTAATCCACTTAGAGTAAAACAAGTACAGAGGCAACACTAACCGTGACGTACGAAGAATATGGTAGTTTTTCCTGTTTGTGCCCTCACTTCCTGATCCATTGCCTGGCACGTATCAAGTGGTCAATAAATATTTGTAGATTGACTGAAAGGTGCTGTCAGAGTAGTGTGGTGGTTTCTGGAGATTGAGAGGGGAAAGGTCTCTTGTATGAAGGTAGTAGGGAAGACTTCACGAGGAGGTGGCTATTGAGATGATAAACCATGGAAGATCAGTAAGATCTAAATAGGCAGCGAATGGCAGGGGAGACATTACCCTAAGTGGAAGGGATGGAATGCGGGAGCAGTGATGTGTCCTTGTGGAAGTGCCAGGCCACGACTAAGAACACCGTGTGCTCCAGTTTGGTTAGAACTGAGACCACAGAGCTGGGGGAATATTTGGTGGACAAACCTGGAAAACTTGGTAGATTGCACCAGCCCCTGAATGCCAGATCTCTGTTTGATTTCACAAAGGGTAAGGATAAGAGAACAGGAAAGAGAACTGACATTTATTGAGTCCCTGCTGTGTGCAGGGACCATGATATGTTATCTGTGATATATATGATAGATGGCTATTATAATTATCACACAATCTTCAAATCAGTACTATGTGGTAATTTCCATCCCCGTTAAACATGAAGGAACTGTGGCACTAGAATTTAATACGATCGTAGGATACGTTGAATAAGGGAGAAATTAGGGAGAAATTTGACATGGGGAGAAGTTCCTGGGGAAGCCTACAGAAGAGATGAGGCAATCCTGATAATTGCCGAGGGATTGCATGATGTGATCAAGAGAAACTGGCCAAATAGAATCTGAAGGTCTTGGACATTGATAGGGTTTGAAGATTGAGAGAGAAAGGAGAATTAAAGGAAATTTACTGGGTGACAGAAAATGAAAAGCAGCAGATACATGAAGAAGGGTTTCCTCAGAAAGGTGAGGAGTTCAATTTTGGATACATTTAGAGAGAGATGTCTGTGAGAGGTTGGAAGTTGGACACTGAAGCTAAGGTGCTATTGTGAGGCTAGAAGTGTAAACTGAACTGGGTTTCATTTACATAGATATGATCGTTGAAACTGCATCAGCAGATAAGATTTGCAAGGAGTGGCTTTTGTCGAAAGAGGAAAAAGCAAGGATGTCATTCAAGTAATGCCCATAGTTTTTTGTTTCTTTGGTTGGTTTTCTGCTTTTGGTTTTTTTTGGCTTTGTGGCTGGGAGAAGTGGACCCAGCATAGATCAGAGAGATAGGAAGAGAAGCATAATGGTGCTGCGTCATTGAAGCCAAGAGACAATGTTGAAAAAAGTGTTCTTATAGAAGCTAAATTGTACAAGGCTTGAAGGGAATGGTAAGAAATGGTTAGCTGTTTTGCTCCATTCTTGGAGCAGACATTCACCAGTGTTGGACGACTGTCATGGACTAGCTGGGCATGAAGCTCGGTAGCATCTGGAGGCAGGAGGGCCAAGTTGATGGGTCTCAGCCCCGACTTCCGCTGTCCTGGAGCCATAAGGCCCTGCCATGTCCATCTTTTCCCATCCAGGGCAGTGTGTGTTCAGCAGAATCCTGTCGGCTTTTCTCTTCTCGTCCAGATGCTGGGCCAGGATTCTCGATAAGACCGTGACCCCCAACTTGGACACCCCATAAGCGGAGCTGGGCCAGCCTTCTCTCTCATGCACTGCATTTTTTCTGTCGTCCACAAACTCTTTCATGAGGTCCACCGAGTCCTCCTGTGTGAGTGTCTTGCATCGGAACTTCTACAGATCTTTGCTGCAGTTTTCAAGAGCTTTTGTACCCTGTAAACAACTCAGATTCACCTCTCTGCCGTGAGGTTTTCAGTAGTAATCTGGTACAGACATTTCTGGTGGCAAAAAAGTTTGTTTTTAGTGTCATCTCAGCTTGGATGTCAAAGGGTATTGGATCTTCAACTGAAAAGAGAAGGAAACACCAAGTCATACATTTCCCCTGAAATTCCTGTGATAATGTGAATCTTATCTCTGATTAAAAGAAAAGCAAGCTAACTTGACAACAATTTTGTTTTTAATCCATGGTTCTCAGGAAGGCCAGTGACTCTATGGTGTATATGGAAAAATGAGGGGGCAGTTTTGGCTGTCACAGTGATGGAGGCAAGCTGCTTGTCTAAAGCCCTAGGGTAGAGCGGGAAAGTCCCTGACTGCCCTATCTGAAATGTCCGTAACTTACTCTCTTCTAATGCCCGAGCATTCTTTTTACCTCCTTAGTGCTTATCAGTGTCTTACATATTGTATCTATACTTATTTATCTTGTTTATTGTCGCTCTCTGGATTGTAAGGTCAGAAGGGCAAGGATGTTTATCTGATTGGTTCACTACTTTATCCACAGTGCCCTGCACATAGTGAGGATCTCCACGCGGTTGATGAATAGATGTATTGAAATCGTAGTGATTTGCATCGCCGTCCTTTCTCCCCCAATATACTCTAAACCTATTGAATGGAGCTAAATCATCTTCGTAAATAATGCCTTGCTTATTGCAGCTGATGTATAAAGTTTTCTTGTAGCAGCATCAGAGGGGAGAAACTAGAAATTTGGGGCTCAACTGGTCTGAGTTTGAATTTTTGTTCTTACTAATTTGACTCTAATTAACTTACCAAACTTCTAAGTCTCATTTTCCTTAGCTATAAAGTGAGGATAAATTAGTACCCATTTACTAATACTAATTTATATAATATATACTAATACTAATTTATATAATATATAATATATATTATATATAAACCTATATTAGTAGGGTACAACAGCCCTACTAATATAGGGCTGTTGACAGGATTGAAGAGGGAATGCGTGTCAGAGTGGCTGGCACATACTTTGCATCCAATAAATAACTGGTTTGAAGTCCATTGTGTAACCTTGAATAAGTTATTTAACCTCATTGAGCCTCAGTTTGTTCATCTCTAAAAGGGGTAGATTAAATTTATTGCATGTGGTATGTGGAGGCATCACTGAGACACCACATGCAAAGCACCTGGCCAGCATAATGCCAGCGTCCTCGGTGCTCAGTAGGCATGAGTGCCCTCCACTCTTTTTGTGTGTAGTGCAATGGTTAAGAGCACAGACGCTGGAACCAGACTGCGTGAATTCATATCCTGGCCCTTTTACTTACTAGCTTTGCTTGACCTCTCTGTGCCTGTTTCCTGTAAATGTCTGTAAATTGGGAGAAATAATTGTGCCAGCCCCATAGGATTGTTGTGAGGAAAATAGATGTGAATATCAATAAAAAGCTTAGATCAGTACCAGGCACATGGTAAGCGCTGAATGTGTTCAATTTAAAAAAAAGTTGTCTTTATTGCTTTTGTTCCTCTTTCTTTAGTCTATTAAGTAGTGTTAACCTGATGTAATCTGAGTAGGATGCCTTGCCTGTAACGAATGGGGCTCCTTTATAATGAAATTGGCCATGTTTAAGGGGGAAGCTAAAGTAAAACATTGAAAACAATAAAAGTACGCTTCATGCTTTGATCTGATTGGATAACGTGACCCTGGTCTTGAATCTTCCATGGACAGCAATGAAAAAGCCAGTGTTTTGACTCCCGTTCTGGTCAAGATCCACTCAGTAGCAATGGCAGGTGGGTTTAAATCTGATTTTTGAAAAACTTTTTTGTCACTTGCAAATCTGCCTCCATTTCTCTGCCCTCTGTTCTGCCCACCGGTTTCTAGGAATGGTTGGTACTGTGGTTTGAGTGGAACCTGGGAGGAAGCAGACGTGGAGGGCCAGGTGGCAAGTAGTGGGCCAGTCTGGAAACCTTCTCCTCCTGCTGGGGAAAATTTTCTCTTCCAGCAAATCATTCTAACAAAACTCTGAGAACGTTTCCCTGACTGTGCCTCTTGATTCTTCCATCCTATCAAGGATATAAACTCTTATCTTCAGAGAACCCCAGAGTTGATTACATCACTGAGGGCTTGGCTAGATCTCTATTCATGTCTAAAACAGGCTTGAGAAAAGAGAGGTGGCTGCTACAAATCAGCAGATTCACCATCCATTCATGCAGCAAGCTACTGTTGCAAGGTCTGCTGGGATGTGGTGGCATCCTCTCTCCGTTAGAGGTTCCACTGGGTCTTCTCTGTGTGTGGTTCATGGCCACCCCAGATGTCTCTCCCTTCTCACTCTGGTGCTGGCATGGCAAGCAGGCGTCGTCTCTGGTGCCCATTCCCGTTGATTGTAGTGATCGCCTGGAGTGCTGTGCTGAGAAGAGTTGAGAGGCCACATACAGCTTCAGAAGTGGTTAATGAGCTGTGTCTGCTGTGCAGGGGGAGAGGAGTAACCACAGCACATGTGTGTGCATTTGCCAGACTTCATGGACTCCACGATAGGGTTCAGCCTCGAGAGACTCAAGGTCTCATTTTGTGTCTCAGTATTTTTGTCTTTGAATGAGTGTATATCAATTACTTTATTCCACAGTAAAATTGAAGTAAATTAGGAATCATCTATTAGCTTGGAATATATAGAGTTACCTATGTGTGCTTTTCATTGCTTGCTTAAGGAAGCTCTTAGAGATCTAAATTGTTCTCTAACCTTTGAAGTTCTCTTGCTTTGTTGACATGTGGTTTTATCTTCTGTTTTGTAAGTTTGGAGGAACATACTCCTAAGTTTTGAGGTAGTTTTACTTATTGGACTACTGATAAATTAACATGAATCGCTTGAAACCTTGGGCCCACAGAAGGTGGCTCTACCAGACTTTTACAATCATTGTAGAACAGGTCAGGCATCTCCTTCCTAAGGGAATGGGTGTGTGTGTTGTCCTTTGGTTTCCCTACTCAGAGGCCAGAGGTAATTCCCAGTCTAACTGCTGAGGTCTGAAGGTATTGCTTCTATTTTGTTATGTTTTCTTCTTATGAATCAAAGTAAGTCTTCTCTACTTTGGCAGCTGACAAAGGACACTCTTTCATTGAGGAAGTAATGACAGTGTTGAAAATATAAGCAAAGCTCCAAATATGAGGATATTTTAGACATTTTATAACTAAAGTATGGATGTATTAGACTGCTTAGAAAATTGTGGTAAAATATACATAACAAAATGACCATTTTAGCCATTTTTAAGTGTACGGTTGTATGGCATGTATCGTTTAAGTGTATGGTTGTATGTAAGTACCATATATTCACATCGTCATGCAACCATCACCAATATCCATCTCCAGAACTTCTTTGTCTTCCCCAACTGAGAATCTTACCCATTAAACACTAACTCCCATTCCTCCTCCCCGCCATTCTCTAGCAACCACTGCTCTGCTTTTTGCCTCTCTGAATTTGACTGCTCTTTTTGTGGCTTGCTTACTTAGCTTAGCATGTCTTCAGGGTTCATTCATCTTGTAGCATATGTCAAAATTTCCTTCATTTGTATAGCTGAATAATATTTCATTGTATGTGTATACCACATTTTATTTACCCACTCTTTTTTTTTAAGGTATGAGTTGGTTTTTCTGTGTTTTTTTTTGGTGAGGAAGATTGGCTCTGAGCTAACATCTGTTGCCAATATTCCTTTGTTTTTTTCCTCCCCAAAGCCCCTGTACATAGTTGTATATTGTAATTGTAAGTCCATCTACTTCTTCTCTGTGGGATGCTGCCACAGCATGGCTTGATTAGCAGTGTGTAGGTTGGCGCCCAGGTTCTGAACTGGCAAACCCCAGGCCACCGAAGCGGAGCATGCAAACCTAACCACTGTGCACTGGGCTGGCCCCTATTTATCCACTCTTCTGTTAATAGAGACTTGGGTTGCTTCCACCTTTTGACTGTTGTGAATAATGCTGCTATGAACATAGGTATACAAATACTTGTTTAAATCCCTGATTTCCATTCTTTTTGGTACCTACCCAGAAGTAGCATTGCTGAGTCATATGGTAGTTCTATGTTTCAGTTTTTTGAAGAATCACCATACAGTTTTCCACAGTGGCTGTGCCATTTTACATGCCACCAGCAGTGCACAAGGGTTCTAATTTCTCCACATCCTTGCCAATGCTTATTTTCTAGTTTTTTGATACAAGCCATGCTAATGGGTGTGCAGTAGTATCTCATTGTGGTTTTGATTTGCATTTCCCTGATGATTAATGATGTTGAATATCTTTTCATGTGTTTATTGCCCATTTGTATATTTTCTTTGAAGAAGTGTCTCTTCAAGTCCTTTGCCCATTTTTTTCATCAAATTGTTTGAGTTTTTTGTTGTGTAGTAGGAGTTCTTTATGTATACTAGATATCAATCCTTTATCAAATATATGATTCGCAAATATTTTCTCCTATTCCATTGGTAGCCTTTTCATTCTGTTGATAGCATCCTTTGATGCACGAGTTTTTAATTTTGATGAAGTCCAACTTGTCTATTTTTTCTTTTGTTACATGTGCTTTTGGTGTCATATCCAAGAAATCACTACCAATCCAGTGTCATGAAGCTTTCCCCCATGTTTCTTTTTAAGAATTTTGTAGTTTTAGCTCTTATGTTTAGGTCTTTGATCTAGTTTGGGTTAATTTTTGTATATGTAAGGTAAGAGTCCAACATCTTTTTTTTGCATGTGGATGTCCAGTTTTCCCAACATCATTTGTTGAAAAGACAAATAGAAAGACTCCAAAAGACTCAGGTATCTTAGCTTACATATAGTCTCATCATTTCTCACTGATAGTGTTGCTACAACTTCCTAAGTACTCTCTTGAACTAGTATTATTTCTGGAAGTTCATACCTTTGGTAAACTATTTTTTAAAGCACACAATCATGTCATTCCACTACTTACAACCTTTCATGGGATGAACTTCGGCCTCCCTTAGCTCAGCAGACAAAGCTTGTCCTAGCCCGGCTCATTGCCAGCTCTCCAGCCTTTTCTCCACTGCCGCCTTTTAGGGACCCCTTTGCTGTGGTCGTGGGGATTTCCTGGGAGCCCGAGTGAGAAACGTGCTCTCACGCTCCCCTGCCTGTGCACCTGTTTCTCCCCTTCCTCCCACACGTGACGCAGTCCTGCCTGTCCTGCATCTTCGGATGCCTTTCCTGGCCGTTCCCTTTCGAAGTTAGGCGCTCTCCCTCTTTGCTCCTACAGCCGCCCAGACACTAACGTGGCGTTTCTGATCATGTTTTGTAAGTTTTGCCTGATTTTCTGTTTGTTCTCCTTGATTTTGGGTCCCTGGAGGGCAGGGATTTTGTCCTGTTCATTTTTTTTTTTATCCCCAGAGCCTGACTTTACGTGACATTGTTAGTGAATAAATGTTTGCTGAATGAAATGAATTAATCTAGCACTAAAAAAGGAAAAGAGAAAGAACTGAACGGTACGGGGTCAGGTATCAAAAATGTTTTTTCTTTATTATAGAATATTGCTGTGCCTGAGGGGCTTTCAGGAAAGATTCCTTGTTTCCTCTAATCATGTTTTCCCTCTTTCCCCATGTTTGCTACTATGCCTGTGATTAGTATTACCCTTTCCAAACAAGGATAAATAATCGTCACGATATTTTGAAAGGAAGGAGAGAATGAGGAGAAAGCAGAAAAAGAAAGAGCTGGGGTTGGGGAAGGTGAAAGAAATCAGCCAGCTCACTCAGAAGCGTTTAGCAAGGGCTACTTCGGAGTTGAGTCAGCGCCGGCTGGGTGCTGGGTGCTGGGTGCTGGGTGCGGTGATAGCTGCAAGAGGCAGTCTTCCAGACAAACAGGAACACGTGTGCCTTAGCACCTTTTGTCACAAGTGCCTCTCATGCCTGCGGAAATATGGAATAGATGAATAACTAATTATTTGCCTCAGAATATAGCATCTCCACAAAGAGAAGTTTTTGCCTGACTTCGCTGATTCTGTTTATATGGCCAAATTTGTGAATAAAGGAAAACTTTAAGTCAGATCTTAGGTAAAACAGGCTGTCAGGAAAAAACATGGCGGTCTTGCTACCAATTGCCCACATAGCATGCCTTTATGATGCAGTGAGAATAGTGTGCCAGGTTCCTCCAGTCCTCTGTGTGTGTGTGTGACTCGCTTTCTTTTGGCTGTATTTGCGAGAAGTTAGTACCTTGGGGGTTCAGAGAGCAGCAGAGCCAGAGGAACAAATATGGTTACTCCATGAAGGTTGAGGATGACAGGATGGTGGGTAAGGCCATTGACCATCATTCTAGGGGTGTGTTAACAGCTCTTCTCTTTCGTCCCTGGAACCCCAGTCCTCTCTAACGTTTTGAAGAAGCAGCCTGGTCTAGTCTCTACCTTTGGTTACCTTTTGACCTCTTAATAACAGTTTGGGAAGTTTTCTCCTTAATTCATATGTAACTGATTCTAAAGTTAGGTATTTGAAACAGTCTAGCTGGAGATTCTGGAGTTACTCCAGTCTGAGAATTTGAGGTGGATGACTTCAAGAGTCCCAGAACTGGATGGCCCTCACGTTCTTTTCAGCCTCAAGTTTTGACCATTCAAAATGGTCCTCAATCCTGTCAGAGACTTTTAGGGAATAATGCCAGTCTGAGAGAGCTGGATTAACCGATGAATCAAATTCTTGTGGTGTATAATCTGCTACCTGAGCCTTTGGCATTTTGGGAAGCCTGAGGTGTAAAAGGTCAAAACCCAGATAGGCCACTAGGGTTCTCATTATTCCAGGTAACAGACCACCTAAGAATTTCACTTACACCGTAGTAGTCCTCCACGGACATCAGAGAATAAGTGCACCTTTTCAAGACAGTTTCCTGCAGAGTGGTTTGCATATGCGCTGATTGGGAAGAATCTGATTCAGTAGGTGAAGCCTCTGGAATCCTTGGGGGAAGTACAGATGCTGAGATGGAAGTGTAGTAGCTATTTGTGTATGATTTCATTTCATGAAGTGGTAACTTGGCAGAGTGGTATTCAGCAGTGATTGCACTCTATAGTCCTTCTCCGCAGCTCTCTTTTGTGTGAGCATAGTCTACTGCAGTAGTATCATAGACGTTTATGCACTGCTGTTTGCATAAGCCTTTTATTGGAAATAACCCAACAAAATAGCACACTGCTGGCTTAGCACAGTTGGGCCTTCTTCAAGGCTCATTTTCTACAGATGAAAAGAACGAAATCTTAAGTTAATGTTAGCAGGATGACAGGATATTTAGACAGGCCTCTGCTCTTTCCCTGACTCACCTCTTGAGGAAGGAGGTCAGAGGCCCAAGTGACATAATTCTGTGCACATCTGTGCCGAGTGACAACAGCCAATTCAAATAGGCACGACTACTTTTCACTTTATTTTCTGACTGTTTATGAAACTTATTCCTCATTGCATTAAAAATATATTTAACAGATGGATTAACTATTCTGTGATATTTTATCAGGTTTTAAAAATCAAATATTTAGCTATAATCTTGAATTATAGTGCTAACGGGTTTACAAATTAATATTATAAATGACAAAGTTTAACATTCTGCAACTCGTTAAACCTGACACTTTCAGAGTTTTTCTCATTTTTAATCATGAATAGAATATGATCATACTGTATGAAGAAATATTTGTAGATTAAAGGTTTGCCATTTTTTGATATAGAAGACTCAGTTTATTTTTTGAAGTTTGTATTATGGAAATTTAGAATAGTATACTAAATCCTCATGGACCTTTCACCCAGCTTCAGAAGTTATGAACATTTTGCCATATTTTAAAATTAGCAAAACAATATTACTAAAAGCTTGGAAATTAGAATGAAAATCACCTATGGTCCCATCTACCTAAGCCAACTCTTATCATTTTAAGTATTCTCTTCCATTCTTTCCTTCAAGTTATAATAGAGACGTATTGTTTCCCTTTTCTTTTTGCTAATCATCATATCAGACTAAGAGCTGGTCATAGCTACTATCACTTGACATCCTCCTATGCCAGGTGCTGGGGTAGCTGCTGTCCATATAATTCACACAGTCTTCACAATAACAATGCAGTATGGGCATTCTCCCTCCCCGCTTACACATAAGGACCCTAAGACTCAGACAGCTGAGATGAGTTGCTCAAGAGTCTTATATCTGGTACTGTATGTGGATTCAAACTGAAGTGTAACTCCAAGGCCATGTTCTTTCCTCCCTGTAAAGTGGCCTCTTCAAAGGCATTTTTTCATGTTGCTACACAGTTACTTTTTTAAGGAAAAAGAAATGTCAGTACATAAATTTGGCCATATAATCTATAGAAGCAGCACTAGGAGAGATGATGCTGAGAAGTTAGAGGGATAAAAGGCACGACTCCTGCCCTTCAGTGTTTAGGCTCCAGTGCAGGTACCCAACACCGCGAGACACTAACAGAGAATACAAAACAGGGCTTAATGTGGCGCTATTAGCTGTAAACGTTATAAAAACTCTACAGAGAAGGAGATGGATGAGGATTAGGCCCCATCTGGAGAGAAGGCTGCTGACAGATTTAGGATTTCAGCTAAAATTCAAAAGACTTTAATTTTTTCTTTTTTTTGGCACCTGAGCTAACAGCTGTTGCCAATCTTCCTTTTTTTTTTTGGTTCCTCCTTCTCCCCAAAGCACCCAGTACATAGTTGTATACTGTAGTTGTGAGTGCCTCTGCCTGTGGCATGTGGGACGCTGCCTCAGCATGGCCTGATGAGCGGCACCATGTCCCGGCCCAGGATCGAAACCCTAGGCTGCCAAAGCGGAGCGCGTGAACTTAACCACTCGGCCAGCTGGAGAAAGCTCGTTGTGATTAGGCCAGGCCCACCTCAGTAATTTCTCTATCCTAAAGTCAATTGTGCCGTGTAATATAAGCTAATCATTGGGCAAAAGTCTACCATGTTCACAGTCTGGGGATTACGCTGGGTGTGAACACCAGTGGGTAGGGAATCCTGCAGAACCATCTTAGAATTCTGTTTACCACGAGCCCCAACTTGGAAACAACCCAAAAGTCCGTCAACAGGAGAGTGGATAAACAAACTGTGGTATATTCATACAATGGAATACCCTTAGCACTAAAAAAGGACAAGTTATTAATATATAGAATAACACGGATGAATCTCAAAAACCTTATGCTGAAAAAAGCATAAAGAATACTTATTATATGATTCCATTTATTGGAAGTTCTAGAAAAAGCAAAATTAATCTGTGATAATAGTAAATACGAGTTGTGGTTGTTGGTAGGGATAAGGATCAGGTGTGCCTGAGGATGAGCACAAGAGAACTTTCCAGGGCTGATGAAGTGTCCAACATCTGATAGGAGTGTGGGTTACATAGGGCCTTTCCTTTGTCAAAAGTCTTGAACTTTACTCTTGAGGTCTGTTATTGCCCTGAAGGTAAATTTCACCTCACTTTGTAAAAACTAGAACATTACTCTACTGAATCCTTGTTTTACTTCTCATCAGACTTTTGGCTTAAGAAACGAACCACAATTAAATATATATAACCACCATCAGAACAAATTTACGAAGTATCTAGTCTCATTCCCTTGTAAACACTACTGCCTTGGTGAAGAAAAAAAGTTGAAAATTGCTAATGATAAATTTGCTGCAGCCGCCTTCCGCACTCAGGAGGGGAGTTAGACAATTTTACCTCCTTGTGCTTGCCAGCAGAAAAGATGTCAGAGGGACAGATTTGCTAACAGCAATACATCTTGAAGTATAAGCACAGGGTCTGGATCGAGACGTTTTCCTTACATGTGTTTGGCAAGAGACGTCTTCTTGCTGCGATTGATTTGATCAGGGAATTCATAGCATTTTGCTGCTGCTCATGATTTGGCTGAGAAATCATTTGCAAAAATCTCTGCTGTAGTTAATGAAGGATACATAGCGTTAATTTTATTGTCTGTGACCTTACTCTGCCTCCAGAGAAATGATCTCTAAGATAACCAAAGGTTCGATGAGGTTGTGAGCAGAGGGACAAACAGGTAGATTGATTTCACAAAACTGCCCTCTGCAGTTTTTGTGCCATTCTTTTAAAAAGTTTTCTCTCATATCTACTATGAGGTTAATTTCCTATGATAAGTTAATTTCCTATGATGCCCTGGCTGGTTATTGACTTTAGATTTTAAGTGCATAATGAAAATATTTAAGCGGCTGTCAAAATCTTTATAATTTTTAAAGATTCTTTAACAGTTAGTTTAGTTATCTTAAAAATTCTCAATAGTGCTTTGGCTTTTTATGATGAAGTGTTGCCATGTGCTAGCATTTTCAATTTTCAAGTTTATTTTCTTAGTGTCTGAAACATTTCCTAACTGATTTTCTTCACTCGGGTCCCCATTGACACCTCTGGACTCATTTTAGACTCTGTTAGTTGTTAGGGTAGCCTTCCAGACTGCTCACGGTTCCTTTTTCTGACTTAAAGAGAATTATTAGTAAACGCCCACAGCATCCTACCCAAGTTATTTATATGTTGAGTGGTTAATATAATTAGAGTAAACTAAGAGTTTCAGAATTAGAATTGTGTAATTCGTTGAGTTCTGAGAAATTACAGTGTTTTGTATAGATAACTTTTATATGATAATAATCCCTTCGGTGTTGTTGCATCTATAACCATTCTTGGTTTTTCTGTATTAAAGAATATCATTTTGGCTTGATTTACTTAGGAATAATGCACTTTATGTAAAATGGTTTTGTGAGATGAAAGCTCTTTGTCTTGCTCTCCAGGCACTAAAATAATTATTCTTTAAAATATCTACACACAAAAAGGCAAAGACTGTATGATTCCACTTATGAGGTGCCTAAAGTAGTTAAATTCATAGAAACAGAAAGTAGACAGTGGTTGCAAGGGGCTGGGAGGCAAGGTGGGGGGGAGTGGGGCTTGTTGTTTAATGGGTGGAGTTTCAGTTTTGCAAGATGCAAAGATGGAAAGATCTGTTGCAAAACAGTGTGAATATACTTACCACTACTGATCTGTACACTTGAAAATGGTTCAGACGGTAACTTCTATGTTATGTGTATTTTACCACAATTAAACGTAAACAAACTATTAAAATATCTACTGTGTTAATCCATTTTTGAAATGAGAAAACCAAGGCAATAATTATAACCCAAGAAATGTAAAGTGTAGCTTACTCTTCAGATGACTTGAGCTGAGCAATTCCGTCTTTAGTCTCGTGGTGGTGTTCGTCCAGTTGTGTGTTGTGCTTCAGTGTGGTTTTCTTCCGGGGCGACTCTTTCACCCCATCTTTTTCCCCACCTTTGACTTCTTAGCTCATTCTTACACTTAAACTCCTTCCCCAAATTGACTGGTAGATTTAAAAAATATTTGAGTATGAAACAAACCGTAACCAAAAATGGAGTAGGCAAGTAATGGAGTCTGCTGCTGTCTCTGCCTGTTGCTAGGGACATTTACAAAAAATGACGGAGCAATCACCGTGTGTCAGCCACTGTGCAGGTGTTTCCACACGTGTGTTTTGTCAGTTGATCATTTATCAGAAATAGGTCAAATTGACCAGACTTAAAGGAAATTTGATTATTATTTTTTAATATTGTTTTGGCCATGGGAATATTTTTTTTCTTGGAACAACTTATGAAAGTACTTAATGAGGATATATTCCTTATAAGGGTACATTTTGGTGGTAAAAAGTGTCTTTACTTGTGTTTTACTAATGCAGGGGATAATTCCCATATGTGGATAGCTGTAATGTCTCCAAAGTGTTCATTATGCCAGGCTTATCAGATTTATGTCACTGGGGGCCAAGCTCGAGAGAACAGAGAGTGCACATTGCCTTCTCGGGTCCCACTTCATCTTACCGTGCACAGGGGAGTGTTGGTGGCCAATGTGCTGCCTCCCACTCAATGGAATACCGTGCATCACAATGTTTGTTTTCAGCAGTTATTTTTAGCAGCAGATCTAGAAATTGTTCATATTTTCATTTTAGGGTATACTTTAAATTTATCATAATTCCAAGAAGAGCAAATAATTTTAGGCATGCATATGTGAGTGCATGTGTGCATTATGCGCACGTGCGTGTGTATGTGTGTGTGCGAGAGAGAGAAAGAGAAAGAAGAAAAAGACATCCCCTTAATAACAGGAGGGGGTAGAGGCTTACTCAGTCTATTATCATAAAGCTCTGCTAATGTAGCTTCTGAGTCATGTGACTGCAGAAAAGGCTATTATCTCAATGAAAAGGAAACCGGTTTTTAGAGCAAGCAATGGAATAGAAGCAGGAAGAATTTTCGAGTGTTCCACCATGCTGGATTGTCAAAGGGGGATCTATCTGATCAGCAGCTAAAAAAGGATTTGTGAGGCTAGTTTGTCAGCTATGGTTAGAAACAAATGATAGAGGAGATAAGCGGCAGGGTGCTCAGCATGTGCTTAGGTTTACATCAAGGCGTGAGGTTGGTTTGGGTTAATGGAGGAGATTTATCTCTGAGGCAATAAATTTATTGCTAATTGTGGGTTTTGGGTTTTTTTTTTTTTTTTTTTGAAGAGTGGTGTATGGTGGTGTTATTTACATCACTGGTGAAGATAAAGACAAGCTGCTGAGCTCTGGTTTGAACTGCACAGGCTGTGGACAATTACAAGGTGTGTTTCACAAGTCCTCTGACTTAATGTTTAGTAACGTTCTTGGAATTCTGTGTGCTGTGGATTGGATGTGCATGTTGTGGAAGGGAGAACTGAGCATGACAAGCAGGCAGTGATAGTGTTCTCAGGAACAAATAGAGGCAATGCGATCCAAATTGATTCCTTCGTGGTCCTTATTTCTTTTGTGTTTATTTAGTGATTAAAGGTTTCTTGCAGTTTCTTTATGTGACCGAATACAGTCTCATGCTTGCTTTAGAAATATTTTAGTAAGCATTTTCTAAAATTCAGAAGAATCCAGTGCAAATCTTAATCATTAAGGAATAAATTTAAGCTTTATATTTGTATCTCTGTGTTTATTTTTTCGGTATCCTTTTATAATTCAAGCTTAAAAGAGGGCTTTGCAGTGAATTTGAAATTATTTAATTTTTGGTTAGGTAATAAATAAAGCTTGCTTTTTTGGCTAAGGCCCTGAATGAATGATTTTTTTGTTCTATATAGTACCTAACTTTCTGTGATTTATTATATCTTTAAGCTACTATATGCAGAAAGCTAAAAATGTGTAGTTAACCTTCAGACTGTGCTTGTCCACTTTTGGTCATGCTAATGATGTTAATTATATTAGCAGTCTGTACCTTTCTCTTGACCTTGGAAGGTGTAGTACTTAAAAGTCTGAGGTTGGTGAAAGATAACTGTAAGCTTTATCTGAAGAGGGTTCCCTATTACCCAGTGTGGACCTGAGGAATGGATTCACTAATGTGTTTTTCGTTTAACTTCTAGACCAGATATGCCCGACTTGGGGGGTGTGTATGTTTCCAAGTCACATATTTTGAAAAAAAGCTACATTGTACACATTTCCCTTTTGAAATTGACAGTGGGAGAGGTAAGGAATCTGTCAGGCTATTATGCGCTCTCTAGACAGTATGCAAAGAATTAATTCTTTTATCTTTTCCAATAAAAGATGGTGAGAGCAGCTCAACCATAATTTTTAATTATACTAAGTGCAGGAGATTCTCTTCCTTATAATGTCTACAAACCATATCTTAGCACAATATAGCTTAATAAATCATTAATGTTAAGTGGGATTTAAAAAACAACAAACACCGCCGCCCTTAGTTTAGTCTATCTACATAAAAAGACGACTTGGTTCAAATAAACAATTAATTAACTGTGGTTTTGATCATTCTAGAATTTTTTTTTTTATTTGTAGGACTCTCCCACATTCTTGTAAGTAGGCTGTAAGACAGAGTTACATAAGGATTTCAGCCCAAAAGTCACTAGCATCATATGTTAAAAATTTTGAATAATAAAATTTTTATAGCCAGATTGTTTGAGCTTTCTTTGTTTTCCTTTTAAATTTTATTTTGTTGCCTTATCTAAAGCCTTTGGAGTGATCCCAGGATTTTGGAATAATTTAAGGTGTTTTTTATTGAGCACTTACTGTTATTACAGGGCACTCTGTTAAACACTGTGAGAAGACACAGGCAAATAAGTTATTTAAATCAACAGGATAACTTATAACTGGCACTGGAACCCAGCGTCAATAAATGTAATTTCGTTGTTAGTGCCGCTGAGTCGGTTCCAGCTCTTAGCGCCCTCTGTACAGCAGAGCAGAACCCTGCCCGGTGTTTTGTGCCATCCTCTCCCCTTCTGGTGCTGTGTCAGTGCTCCGCTGCTATGTGTGGGGTGTTCATGGCCAAGTTTTTCAGAAGTGGGTGTAGGTCCTTCTTCCCAGTCTGTCTTAGTCTGGAAGCTCTGCTGAAACCTGTCCACCGTGGGTGACCCTGCTGGTATTTGAAATACCGATGGCAGAGCTTTCAGCATCACAGCAACATGCAGCCACCACAGTATGACAATGGACAGACGGGTGCTGTGGTTCCCTGACCAGGAAACAAACCCAGGCCGGCGGTGGTGAGAGTGCTGAATCTTAACCACTAGACCACCGGGGCTGGCTAAATGTAATTATCCTGTATCGCACAGGAATTTTAAATCATGAAGGGGGATTTTTTGTAAAACTTCTTTGGCCAATCAGAGAATGACTTTTCACATGAGCAGGTTTGAATGGTAGTTTTAACTGGTCTCCGTCTGTGCCAGTCCATATTTCCCTCGTACCAAATAAATTCATTTATTTACAGTCTCTTAAAACCAGAGTAGTTTCTGTTCCTTATCACGTTGTTTTTCTCCTAGGACATCAAATATCAATCCTTTACAATTTTAAAGTACTTTTATAAAGGGATTAATATATTGTGTTATCTAAAAATGTGTTTACTTTTGGAGGTTGAGGAGTAAGGAAGAACCCAAATCTTATTCTTAGAGTTAAAAGACACAAGTTTTGACGTCAGGGTAGTGTCTAAACAAGCCAGATGACTAGGTTGCAAATCCTGCTACACTTCAGAATTCCAACCACAGTAATTTACCGCAAATATTACAATCAGGTCTGATCTTGTCAGACTGAGGGGGTTTGCTTCTTGGAGCGATTTTTAATTTGTAGTAAAGATAGGGTAAGAAAAGATGGCATTAAAGGTGATCTTAGTATTCAGTGTTGTAAAACTCAGTGAAATATGTTCATAGGAATTTTTTGGCATTTTGAGAAAGTAGAAGTTGGGGAAGATTTAGGCTGGATTGAGGTGTACTGGGCTATGTTGTAGACACAGTTTAATTTGGAAGCCAAGGGGCTATAAAATTCATGAAGTGGAAACTTCTGTGCAACAGCTAGAAAATTGTTCTATGGTACATCTTACAGGATTTACTCTCAAAATTATCATTCAGAAATACTGAGAAAAGTTTAGAAGCAATTGGCTTACCCATTCCTCTCACAAGTGTGGCAGTCCTTAACATTCCAGAGGTAAGATGGGGTGTTTTCTGGTGTGTAGTTCAGTTGTAGTAAGGACTCTCTTTCGTGTAGTTAATATGCAGGGTTATAGCTTGTAATGTAATAATCGCTAATATAGTATAGCATAAATACACATTTGGTTTAACTTTAAAGATTATTAGTTATTACTGTTTGTTTTGTTTAAAAATTTTGGGAGAAGCACCAAATACTATAATCTTGACATTGAATGAATGGTTTCTTCTTAAAAACCAGTCAAGTTGAGAAATATATTGAAGTAGAAGCTAGATGTTTGGTTTCATCATTTTAGATATCAAATCAAATTATGATAGAAAATTAATTGGCTAAATAAAGGGTTGTAAAAGCATTCTATGAAGTTTATATTTAAATTTCATGTTTTGTTTCTGTAAAACCTTAGACTCTAGTCAAAATGAATGATGAATATCATGTTGAAACTTCATCAGATAACAAGAATTTTTTTAATGGTTTTTTAGTTGGCCTTTCCATATTTTCCTTTCCTGTTTCAGAATTTTAAATGAGGAAATGTCCAATTTTAAGTGTTATTTTTTTGTATGTTTATTGAAGATAATATTCTGTGGGCTTTGCTTTTACTTTTCCCCTATCTTTTGTTGAGGAATGATGTTAGCAAAACACTTCACAGTGGTTTTGTTAAGCGTAAAGCTAACCTTTATGTCAAACTTCTTCTGTGCCCAGCGCTGTCCTGGGGCCCTCACCTGTGTTCGTCTAGTCCTTCTAGCAGCACTGCTTGTCCCTCCTGTGCTTCTTTTATGATGAGCAAATGGAGACGGAGAGGTAGAGTGACTTGTCTAAGCTCACGCAGCTAATAAGTACCGGAGCAGGATTCCAACCCAGGTAGTTGCCTCCAGAGTCTAGACTCTAAATTGCTATGTATACTGGGTTCAGACGGTGCTGTCATTGGAGTTGCTGTTTTATTCAGGAATGAGAACAGGATGGACGTAGGGACAAGAAGAGAACTAAATTAAGGTTGAAGTGACATTGTCTTTTTAATGTTTGTACTTCTAATGAACTTTACTTCTGTTCCATTTCAAATATGTTAAGACTAAAGCGGCATTTAAATGGTGTTTGGCTTGCACTGAAAAGAAGCATATTCATGAAAAGTAACTCACAGCTACTTCAGAAAACTGCTTTAGAGGAAGGCGATAAGAGGGAGGGCATTCATATGGGGTCGCACAGATTGGGAGGAGAAAGGGACTATGAATTGCCATGAGATTCATGGAATGGGGAAAAATTCTGAAGTTGTGGGATCTGAAAGATGTGTGTCACATATTTTCTTACTTAGCTGCTTCTCCTTTTTCTTGGCAAGTGGAGACCTTTCTGTTTCCAAGGTCCTTTACTCAGTGCATTGCTGTGATGGAGCATTCAGGTGTAAAAACCACAGAGAATCCAAATTAAGATCCTTGTTTTCAGACATCGAGAATGCCCCTGGAATATAAACCACTGACTTGAGATTTGTTGCGAGTCACTGTACATCCCAGTGAATTCTCTAGAGCGGAGTTCGTGTCTGCATAGTCTTTCAGATAGGGATGCCTTCTCCTCCTTCAGGCTTTCATAGTTAGCAGATGTTGATTCCTAGGTGGGGTCCCTCTTTCTCGTCAGTGTTCATGGTGGAAAAGGTTTTACCTCGCTAAATCCTTGTGGTTGGATCCTTGGGGGTGAGTGTGAAAGTAAAGTATGGATATAGCTTTATCAGTTGTCTTTGGTCTCCCTTGATGTCCCCTCTTACGTGTTGGTTTATTCCTAAAATGCAAAAATGGCCAGTTTCATTCCTGCACTTATATCCTCCTGTGTGTATCTTTTCTCTGCTTCATGATGTTGGCTCATTCCTGGCTTCTTATCCCTTTATTATCTTGTGGTTTCTTTCTTTGTGTCTTTTTAGCTTCTTTCTCTGCCCAGAGAACAGCCTTCTCTTAGGTATTCGACAGACTGAGAATCTCTTGGCCTCAACCCATCCCCGTTATCTTTGTCTGGATAGAACTTTTGTGCCAAGCCGCTGTAGTAGACCGCTGGACAGCCTGTAGGTGATGCCGCCATCAAGGAGGGGGGGGAGCAGCGTCTCCTGGTTCGGGTATGGTGTCTTCTGTGTGAGGAGCTGGATAACAGCTGCCTCATAGCAGCCCGTTGAGGCTCCTCAGTCCATAGCATGGGTTGTTTGGTTGAGAACGGAGTGCAGTGGAGGCTGGCACCACGTGTCATTTACTGAGAAGACCTATGGGACTCTGGGTCTCGTGTTTCTTCACGTGTAAAATTGGAAGACCGATTTAAATTCCCTGACTTTTCTACCTGGTTGTTTGTAGAGTTAAGTCTTTCATTTAGATAGTAAGCCGGGGTATTCGTCTATCAGAATTACCCATTGTTGAATTATATACAGCTACCTCTGCCAGGGTTAAAATAGAATTCCTGTTCTATTCCCATTCCAGAGCCGCCTTCTGGCCTCCTTAGTTTCACCTCCGGTCATGTCCACATTATTTCAACCCCTGGGTAACCTCAAGACAGTTGAAATTATATTCTGGAACATAATTTTCTAATGTACATAGTTGGAAATGTTATCAGGGCCCCTGGGATTAAGTAGTGGAGGAGTCAAGGTGACAGATGTAAGCGAGAAGTTGTTTCTTGTACAAGGGTTATTGGGAGTGGGATCAACCAAAGTAAGAGCAACCGGCTGAATTATTGCCACACGTGGAAACCGGATGTTTCACTGGTCTAGAGGGTCAAGCTGCAGCTAAGGAGATAAATTGGGGCACAGATGAGCTTATGGGGGCCTGGTGCAATCCTAAATGTCCAAACCACCTAAATTCAATATAATCTTGTGGTTCAAGCAAGGAATGCACTGTATTCGCTGTTGGTTACAGTCAGTACCTGGAGGCTGTGGGACCAGGCTGCGGGCTGGAAACGAACAGAAGTACAAATAAGCGTATCACAGTGACGTGAGAGCTCAAAAGGAAGTTCAGGGAAAGGGAAAGTGCGTGCTTCCTTGGTGATGCTGAGAGGAGAGAACAAAGAATCTGATCTGTTCATATCATAGCACTGTAAGGTCACCAGCTTTCGGGGCTTCCGTTGGATGTTCAGTTCACATGGGAAAGTCAACAATTTAGCTGTCTGTGGTGATGCCGACCATACCTGGCAATTCTCATGTCCACTGTCTCTCCTTCTCATGATGCTCCAGGGATGGACGATCTGCAAACCTCAAGGGTGATATGTTCACTTTTTCTAATAATGTTTTACCTAGACCATTTCCGTACCGTCATTGACAACTCTCCTGTTAAGTATTTTGAGGTAGTTACTTAATGGCTTTTATTAGAGAACGTGAGGACTTGTGGGGAGAGCCTGGGGCTCGCAGTCAGAGCCTGGTTTGAAGGGCCAGAACTTAGAAGCTTTGAGACTTCGGACAAGTCAATTAACTTCTTTGAATTTTTTTTTTCTCTGTAAAATGGGGACAATATCTCCTTTGTCGAGCTCTGAAAATTAAATAAAATAACACAGTGCTAGTACAGTGTCTAACACTTAGTAATTACCATACATCTAATGTATGTCTTCTCTGTGAAATAGCCCTTCAACACACTTAGTGTGTTGTCTCACCTATGTGTATTTTGTCTCCCTAAGTAGTTTAAAACACACACACACACACATATCCCTCCTCATTTAAATAAGTTCTTAACTAGTGTGTGTTCACTGACTGAATTTCCCATGGGCTTGTTATTTCTGTCTTCCGGAGCAACATGGAACCTCATGTTTCTATCTGAATTGCAGATTTTTAATTTTGCTTTTGTTCTCGCAATCTAAGAGTACATTTGTTCTTTTATTTTTAGCACCAAGTCATTTGGTTGATTCATACTAAGCTGGCAGTCAGCTAAAATCCCCTGGCTGTTCTCACCTCAGTGACCATTATCTTGGTTTCCCCTCCTTAGAACTGCATACAGCTGATTTTTTTTTCAGTCTCATTGCAAGATTCTGCCTTTGTCTTTGTGGGTTACGAAGACCATGTAGTAACGTGCTGAAGCTTTCTTAAATTTTAAAAGGTACAAAGCTGTATGTTGAGATTATAACTTGAAAAAATTCATAGAGAAAAATACTGGAGGGAAATCTCTACTTGGAGAGCTGAGACGTACACAGTGAGACCTGTACCGTCGTCAGGTACAGAGGAAGGGCGCTGCGGGAGGGCAGGCTCTCGACTCAGCAGCTTGCATTCGAGTCTCACTTCTGTCACCTGTTGGCTGTGTTTGACCTTGGACATGCTGTTTGATTTTTCTCTGTTTCAGGAAATGATAATAATAATGACTTCAAAGGGTTTTTGTGAGGATCAAATAAAATAATACAGGTGATAATACAGATATAGCATAGTAAATGTTTGATGATGTTACCTATAGTGGTGAAATAGCTTCAAACTCCCTAGCAGTTTGAAAAGAATTTTTTCAGTGAATGTTAATTAAGCGCTTGTGTGTCAGGTATCCTGGTAAGGGCCTGGGATAAAAAGATGAAACATACTTAGTTTCTGCCCCTTAAGGAGCTTAAAATTTGGTAGGAAAAAAGACATAAAGAATTATGACATACATGGTTAATGGTAGAGTTACATACAGCCTATTAAAAGACAGAAGAAGGAAGTTTAATCTTGGGGAGAGGGTCATCTGAGCTAGGTTTTAAAAGATGAGTGGGAGTTAGCCAAAAGGGGAAGATATATGGTTTGTTCCATGTATAACAAGCACAAGAAAAGAGGTGAGAAGTAGTATGTAACAGGTGAGGAGCCATGTGCCGTGTACATTACCAGGGCGAACAGAAGAAGGTAGGAGATGAGCCTGCAAAGATGGGCGAGGCTGGATCATAAGGCGCCTCTTGCGACATTTGCGGCAGCATAGACTTCCTCCTGGAGGGAGTGGAGCCTAATAAAGATTTTGAGCAGGGGAATTATCTGGAGGTAAGGAAACTTGTGTGAGGTGATCCAGGTAAGAGGTGAGGGAGACCTCAGCTGGAAGCAGTAATGGTTATCAGAGTGACGAGAGAGGAGACTTCAGAATATTTAAGAGGCAAAGTCACATTATTGATGATTTGATGGAGAGAATACGGAAGGTTAAGGATGGTGTTCAGTAGATGGGTGCTCTTTCGGGTGGGGCAATTTTGGGGTGAGGAGAAGGAATGGATAAGCTCAATTTGGTGAGTTGACACCTAGCTGGATTTTTGAGGTGGAAGCTTTGAGAGGCGAAGGCTGAGAAGAAACGTTTGGGAAACCGTGGAAATAGGTGATAGGCCAGGGAGCACGTAAAGCAGGAGCTCTTAGCCCTGTGTGAACACCTGAATCACCCAGGGAGCTTTTAAGCAAAATACTCACGGTCAAACCACAGCTCTAAAAGCTCTGATTTAATGGGTCTGGAGTGATGTCCTGGTCTTCTGTTATATTTTTTTTGTCAATATGAGTTATTTTTTTAATTGCGGTAGAATATATATAACATAAAATGTATCATTTTAACTATTTTAAGTGTACAGTTCAGTAACATTAAGCACATTTGCAATGTATTCCATGTCCAGAACTTTTTTTATCATCCCAAGAGAAACTCTGTACCCATTAAACAAAGACTACGCATTGCCCCTTCTGCAGGCCCTGGTCACCTCTTCTCTTTTCTCTAATTGACTATTGTAGGTACCGCATATAAGTGGAATGATAATATGTGCACTTTGGTGTCTGATTTCTTTCACTTAGCGTAAGGTTTTCAAGGTTCCCCCCCGTTGCAGCATGCATCACTATTTCATCACTGTTTAAGGAGGAATAATATTCCATTGTATGTCTCTGCACATTTTGTTTGATCGTCTGTTGATGGGCATTTGGGTTGTTTCTGCCTTTTGACTGTGAATAATGCTGCTGTGAATATGAGTGTACACATATCTAAGGCTCTGCTTTCAGTTCTTCTCAGTCTATACCCAGCAGTGGAATCGCTGGATCATGTGGTAATGTTGTATTTTTTAAAAGCTCCCCAGGTGACCTTTAAATAGTCAGCCCGGGTTGAGAAGCTATGGTGTAGAATAAGGTGCTTAATCTGGAGGGTCCGTGAATGGCCTTGGTGGGTTAGTGGCGTCTTAGGGAAATTGTATGCCTTGTTTTGTATGTATTTTGTGTCTATGTGGTTTCACTCTGTGGCTTTGAGCATCTTCTCAGAGCAGGTCATAACTCCAAAGTGATGCTAAGAATTACTGCAGAACCTCATTTTAAGACAGACAAAGATTGGAGTAGACATTTCTCCAAGAAGATATGCAATGGCCAGTTAAGCCCACGGAAGGATGCTCACCCTCATTAGTTATTAGAGAAATGCAGATCAAACCAAGAATGAGACGTTGTTTTATACCCAGTACAATGACTATAATAAAAAAGAAGAAAAATAATAAGTGTTGATGAGAATATGGAGAAATTGGAACCCTTGGACATTGCTGGTGGGAAAATAAAATGGTGTACCCACGTGGAAAGGAGTCTGGCAGTTCAAAATGTGGTATATCCACACATTGGAATATTTGACCATCAAAAGGCATGAGCTACTGATACATGCTACAATATGGCTGAACCTTGAAGACATTATGCTCATTGAAACAGATGAGACACAAAAAGCCACATAGTATATAATTCCATTTATATGGAGTGTCCAGATTAGGCAAGTCCATAGAGACAGAGAGTGGTAGTGGTTGCCAAGGCACGGGGAGGGGAGAGAGTGAGGAGTGATTGCCTGTGGGTGTGGGGTTTCCTTTTGGGGTGATGAAATGTGGAACTAAGTATGGTGATGGTTGCGCAATTCTATGATCAGACTAAAACCACTGAAATGTATACATTAGAAGGGTGAATTTTATGGCTTGTGAATTATACCTCAGAAAAGCCGTTAAAAAGACCGTTTTAAAAAAGATGACGACTGAGGAGAGGATGGGGCTGAAATGAAAGCCTGCAGAACTCCAAAGAAAAAGATCCCATAAAAGAGACGGAAAAGGAATCATTAAGCACTCTAAGAGGAGGCCCTACAGAGTGCTCTGTCGTGGAAGCCTTGGCATAGGGAGGCTCAAGGAGGAGTCACTGGGGGACCTGATGACGAGTGACAGACACAGCAGCAAGGCTGGGGATCTTCACATGCGGCGCGCCGGAATTTCTGTAGATTAGTGTTCGAGTGTCGTGGAGCAGGAGGGAAGGCAGACTCAGTGGGACGATGGGGAAGAATTGTGGTTGTTTTGGATCATAAAGTGGGGAAGGGAGCAGGAATAAACTACAGGCCTATATTCCCTTATTTGAATCTCAGAATTCAACAAACTCTGAAAATGGAAAGGTTTTTATAACTCATTTGGCAGTGAAACCTGACCTGAATGGATGTGAGATGATTTATAATCTTCATTTGTCCCACTTAGTGTGAATATTCATAGGTTTCACTGCAGAAATAATATTGCATTTGATTACAGAATGCTTCCCCAGGCGCCTCTGGGGATGTTATGAAATATGATATGTGCCACATATTCTCTTTCTAAAATTAAAACATATCCATCTATCTGAATTCTAAATTCTCTGGCCCCCGAGTGTTTTGGGTAAGGGCCCACAGACCTGTAGCCTTTGGACAGGTCTGGATCTGAAGGAAAGATGCGAGGTTGGATGGTTCCTAGAGAAGGATTCAGATTCCAGGGGCATTTTTTTTTAAAGGACGGAAATGACCTGAGGGTCATTTAAGTAGAGAGGAAGAGGTTGAAAATTTGGTAAAAAGCAGCTTTGTAGCAAAGCCTCAGAGAAGGTGGGGAGAGCAGTAGGAAAAGGGGCTGGAATGGTTAGTGTTTACAGGAGGAGGGTCACACATCCTCTGTCACCAGGACTGATGCTGAAGACAGCAGTGCGCACGTTTGCAAGCAGGAGGAGGGGAAGGGGAGTAAAATCAAACTGAACGGCCGTTTGCTGAAGTGGTTAAAGCTGGTGGTAATCGTGGGGGTAGAAACCTTGAAATGTGGGGCCGTTCTGCCCCTTCGCTGTATGATTTTCTTCATCAGTGCTCAGCTTGCCACTTACAGGAGAGGAGAAATCTTGGCGTTAAGTTTCCTGGAGCGAATTCTGTGAGAGGAGATGTTATGGAAGGGCACTGAGGGTGCTAGGGAGCTGGTGGTGGATCTAGCTAGCGAGGGAGGGAAATGAGATGAGCCAGAGGGGCAAGGAGTTCTTTATACACTGAAGACCAGTTATGGAGGAGGAAGCAATAAGAAAGCTAGCATGCTAGAAGCTTGTGGGCAAAAAATGGCATTCAAGTGGCAACAATTCTGTGTGATAACAAGGTTCAGGGTATGATCCTAGGAGGCAGTAGCTGAAGTGAAGTGGAGGTGAATTTTGTTGGTGTTGAGACAGACAGAGGACCTGTGTGGATAGGTATTAACTCACTCGTATAGACTTTGAAATCACTCTGGACGTGACCAGATTTGGGCTAGAGAGGAAGAACTAATCAGGTGGCAAACTTTTCAGTAAATGGGAGGATTAAGTGGCACGTTGGGAAGTCTGAGACCAGAGCATAGACAGAGGGTGTTGTATGGCGTGGGCTCCAGAGGAGCAGGGATTTTCACACAGGGCCACCCTTGTAGCTGCTCTGAGGAACGCAGAGAGTGTGGCCCCACCTCCCGTCCCTAGTATGTGTGTCACAGGAGCCCAGGCAGCTTCTACTGGGGTGGGCTGTAGCTAGCGGAGGCCTGGCAGGAGGGCCGACAAGGCTGGAGATTCTGTTCTCGGGTAAGGATGGAGGGGAATTTGTGCGTACAGGGTGAGGACTTCGGAAGGCGCAGGGAGAGACGCAGGATGGAGTCAAATTGGTATAGGTTGTCCCGGGAGAGAAGCGCAAGACAGTCTCAGAATAACGGTGGTGACCAAATGTGACGGAAGTTTTGTCTTTGTCCAAATCCGAATCCTGAATACACTAGAATATAAGAATTATGAGGGCTTTTCATTTTCTGTTCTTTATTGTTTTTTTAAGGTGTTTACATTATTTTAATAATAAAAAGATATTGAATAAATAATGTTGGACCCTTTTTTCTAGACTGCTAATCTTAAGATTTTCAAAAAATCTTGTTATCATACGTGATAGCTATGCTTTATGTCATCTGCCTGTGATAAACAGATGCTTTGTTCAAGTCGCTGATTAAAAAAAAAACTAGACTAGCCTGGAGAACTTCTCTTTGTTTATAATAATCAGTTAATTAACTCCAAGAATGTTATTCCACCAGCCTTGGCTGATTCTCCGTTGTCATCCAGCCCAGAGTTGTAATGCTGCTCTTCCTTTCCAGTCAGTGCTGAGCAGGCTTCCACTGATCACGGGGGTCCTTTGCAAGGGGTCCTGATTGAGTGGGTCTGGGGTGGAGCCAGGAAATCCGTATTTTCAAAAGCTCCTTGGGTGACTCCCTAGCAGCCCGATTTGGGAATTGCCGGTGGAAGCCACATTTTGCTTTGGTCTTCACAATACTTTATGTCAGATGCCTAGCTGACTTGAACATACTGTATCTGTGCCACATCCCTGACTCACCATTCCTTTATCAAAGTACAAGTGAAGTGCTTATAAACGTCTTAAAGATATCCAGTTATCAGTAATCAGTTTAACTTATAAAATAATGTCATGCCATAATCTTCAAATTGGCAAAGTATTTTTAAAAATCATCATACCTATTACTGTTGTGAATTTTATCGAAAGCGGTTGAATATATTTTGGTATCTTCATATGATAGAATATCATAAAGCCATTAAAAATTATATTTATAGGTCCAACCTAGTGGTGCAGCGGTTAAGTTCGCACGTTCCGCTTTGGCGGCCCGGGGTTCCCTGGTTCAGATCCCGGGTGCAGACATGGCACTGCTTGGCAAGCCATGCTGTGGCAGGAGTCCCACGTATAAAGTAGAGGAAGATGAGCACAGATGTTAGCTCAGGGCTAATCTTCCTCAAAAAAAAAAGAAAAATAATTATGTTTATAAAGACATTTAATATCATGGAAAGATTTTAGTGTATAACATTAAGAAAAAACAAAAAGGCATCTTTAAAATTGTATATACAGTTTGTGCTTAATTGTATACATAAATACAATACATTTTAAAATATTGAACAGAAATTTTTTTAAGTTAATAGTGGTTCTCTGTATGGTAGGAATGTATGTGGTTTTATTCTTTAGCATTTTATATTTTCTACTATGAGCATGTATTACTTTTTGTGAGCAAAAATAATAAAACTTTAAAAAAAATAAAATTCTTACTCCAGTCTCTTTAGCAAAAAGAATAAGGAAAATTTATTTGGGATGAATTCTTGTTAGAGAAGTCATTCTTGCTCATAATAAGTGCCAGTGTGTTTTCCAAATACTTGCAAACCATCTATTTATATTCCACGTTTTTGCTGGGGGCTTTTGTTGTTTTCTGGTTTTTGTTTTCAGTAACAGCTTTATTGAGGTCTAATTCTCGTAAGGTAGAATTCACCCTTTTACAGTGTACGATTCAGTGGTTTTTAGTTTATTCACAAGTTGTGCAGCCATCACCACTATCTGGTTTCAGAACATTTTCATCAACTCAAAAAGAAACCCTGTACTTGTTAGCACTCACTCCCCACTGCCTTTCCCCTCAGCCCTGGCAACCACTAATCTGCTTTCTGTTTCTATGGATTTGCTTATTCTGGATGTTTCATATAAATGCAGTCATACAGTACGTGGCCTTTTGCAATATCCTATTAGCTAGTCTTCAGGCCCTGCTCCCTACACTGCCAGAAATGCCATTTATACCCTTACTGAGCTAATCTTTCTAGCCTGTGATTTTACCATCTCTGCTCCAAACTTTTTCGGTGTGCCCATGGTTTATTAATCAACAGGACTACTACTCATTCTAGCATTTAACATTTTCTGTATTCTGACTCTACGCAGTAGGTACTTAAATATCTGGTGAATAAATGAATTCAATGAGCAAAATGTACTCTGCCTTCTCTCTCCCTTTCCTTCTCCCTCAAAGAAGAAGATAATGACTATGAGTTAGTCAGATTGCAGGTCACTGGTGGGGCAAGAGCATTTCTCTCTAAAGCTCGGGCTGTGGTCCCTGACCCTCAGCAGACATCAGCGTGAGGGGAGGGCTGGCTCGTGGGGGTGCCGCCCCGCCTCCAGAGCTCCTTGGTCAGTCGGCTGGGCTGCAGCGGGTGGCACTTTGAGCACCACAGCTCTAGGGCTGCCCTGGTTCGGGTAGGCTGCGGCCAGCACCATAACCAGGGCCTGACAGCCACCTGAGAGGAAAAGAGGTTGAGTGAGCAGGGAAAGATCCAGGCTCCCCAGATGTCGAGTCGTGGGCCCATGCAGTCTCCCCCAGCAGGCCTTGCCCAGCCCTGCTCGTTATTAACTGTGCCGTGTGGCCCCCTGCTGGGGTCTCAGATACTCTCACCAGCCCCCCAGCTTCGATTTGAGAGATTTTACCTGTTTTTTAAAACTCAGCTCAAGTGTTCATAAACCCTCTGCTGAGGCTCCCCACAAGAAGAAGTAAGTTTCCTCTCATTAGCACATTGTCACTTTCATTCTGTGTTGGTTAATTCCGTACTTGTTTCTTCTTCCTAAATCTTTGATTTCCTGACATGAAGTTCTGTTTCTTACTCAGTGATTGTATTACTGTGTCCAGTGTCCACAGAGCACAGTCATTTGCCCTTAGCAGCTACTTAGTAATTATCAGTGCAGTCATACATTAGAAGGAGAGAAATGCAAATAGATTTTTAAATTAAAACCCTATGATTTAGGTTATATTTTTAATACAAAAAAGAGACCTGTATTAATTAGAAGCTTAACCTTATATAAAACTTAATTGCCCAGGGCCCAAATGTATTTTTATCCTAAGTAATAGTCATTGCTCTATGTTTTGGCTTAAAACAAAACGCCAAACTAAAGAAATCATATGCCTGTGTTTTGCACATATATGTAACGTGTTGTGAGATCTCCGAGAGCTGCCTTAGTTATCTCCACATCATCTCGCCCAACTGGAACCAGGGTTTGAGTTTCCGCTTAATAAATCCTCATCCTTTTGATTTCGGTACCAGACGAAAGGAATATAATATAGTTAGCTGTCTCTGAGGTGTCAAGCAATTATCTTAATTTCTTTAAAGTTCCATTTCGCGCTTATTACTTGCCGGTTATGGTTAAATCAGGCGCAGGAGTCTTCAGATCCTTATCCATAGGTGTAGGTTTTACAAAACAATTATTCTCTCTCTCTCAGCACAAACACGTTTTAGGATAAAGACACAAAAGGTAGACAACAGCACCTCCTACAATAGGGGGAGTTTGTTTTAATCTTTTCAATGCCCATTCTAGACCAGCTTTATTTAGTCCATTAAATTATTATTTGTAACATACTTTAAGCTCATTTGGGCTTAAATTTGTATTCGCTTCCCAAGGGGTGATCAGAAGCTACTATTCCTGAGTCCAGTTACAGTTTTAGTTCCACAAAATGCCAGAACTCCGTCTGGAGCTAGAAAGGGGAGAAGACCCTCCGCTTACAGCTGGCCAGGACAACGCTGTGCTCTTCACAGAGTCCACCCAAACTAGAGGGCTCCCTGGCCTCTGCTCCTGAGGTCAGAGAACTGGGCTCCGTTGTCCACTTCCAATGGTAACAATATGAAAGCTGTTTGTATCCCACGTTGGAAACTTGAGCTGCAGTAGAACATTCTCATAAGCGACAGAGTGGGTGGTTTTGGTGATTACCAAAATTCAACAAGTGAGAGGGAAAAAATGGTTAAGGGAAGTGTCTCGGCTCGTATTTTCAGGTGCCAAGGTAGTTTTTAAATTCTTTTTAAATAATGAATTCTTGTAAATAACTTTCTAGTCATTCTCAGTAAATCCGTCTGTAGGTATGTCTTATTTGCAAATAAAAATGCTTAATTTGGCATATTTTTCTAAGGCCAAATTGGATTCTTTTGGAGGAAGGAAGTCTTCTGTTGATCCAGAACTGCCTTTTTTCTATTTTTAATGGCAACCATTGCCTCATAGCACATACTGTTTGGAGCTATTGTAATCATCTGACCAAAAGAAAGTTTGTAGGAATTCATATGGTGAAAAAATGAATTGTAAGTCCTCCCCAAACCAAGTTTTTTCTCCTTGCTCATTTTCCACTTCTATAGAGAAGAGGTAAAGAACAGAGAACCTAAAGAAGAGTATTTCAGAAAAAGACATCTTACTGTGTGCGTTATTTCTTCTCTTACCACAGGCGTTTAATTTGGGTCCTATACCTTGCCCCTGGGACATGCTTAAAAGTTTTGCCCCTATGTTGTTTTCCTGTTTGAGTGGAGATAAAGAACTCCTAAGAAAGTTAGGAGTTAAATGAGTGTGAATGAGAGAAGGGAGGAAAGAAGCACGGCTTAAGTCTCGTATCTGGCACCAAGAAACTGCAGTGGTCTGCCTGGGGCCCACGCAGGGCTGGCTCATGCGCATGGTGCGTGCCAAGAGGCAACTAATGATGCAGGAGAAAGAAGTGTTATTTTAATTTTATGTCCCATGGGCTGGGAACAAGCAGAAGGGACCCTTTAATTCTTCCTGGGGGAATCTGGCAAGCCTTCCTAAAGAGGATGGCCCTTCAGCCCAACCAGAAGGGTAAGATTTTTCTGAGGAGGAGGAGCAGTTTTGGTAACTTTCATTGGAAGGCTCTTATGATTTGGGTATTTTTCTTGCTTTAAAAGAGTCGTATCAGTAGGAGAGAAAACATGAGAAAGTTCCTAAAGTTAAGGAGAATAGAATATGGTAATGAGTCCACAATGACCAAGAGCTTCCATCTTTCTTATATAGAACATAGGGTAAATTTGGAGAAATATAAATTGGTTGTAATATAGATTTAGTAGTTTGGAAACTGTTGTAGAATATCCCTTGATTTACCAAAGGAAATAATCAATACTTTGAATTGCATTGCTAACACTCATGGGTAAAATGAGGTGCGGTTTCTTATTTCATTCCCTTTAGGCAGTCTCTGTGCCACTTTCTGTAGAGTAGATTTACCTCACTTTATGCAGTGTTCCTCCTGAAAATATGCATGTAAGCAATTTGTACATTTGTCATTTGCATTCCAGAGACCTGGTTATTTAAAAGAATCTCGATTTGGATTTCTTGTTTTTGTTTTTTTCCCACAGCACAGCCGGCTTTCCTTCTTTCCTTCCCTCCCTCCCGTTCTTTCTCTGTTCCTTCTTTCCTTTCTTCTTGTAAACTCGTAAAAGTCTGGTGTGTTAATGAAAGGAAATTTGGAAAATACAAGAATTAAATTACACCCATAGTGCTCATCAAAACAATTTTAACTGCTTATGTTTTGGTGGATTTTCTTACAATTTTTTTTCTATAAATTAATTTTCCTCTCCAGCCGTATTCACTAACGGCTTAGATCATTTCATAGATATTTGCACGCTATTAAATTCAACCTATAATAACACCTAACATTTGTTACACAAGCCCTTACTAGGTGCCGGTCGCTGTTCTGTGCCCTTTCCATTTCATGCTCTCAGCAAACGTACAGAGAGAGGTACGTGTTATTTCTGCAGTTGTACAAATGAAGAAACTTAGGTCCAAGGAGGTTAATTAACACAATTAACATAACTAATATGTGGTATTCCAGGGATCCCAAACCAGAATTGACACCAGAGGATCTGCTCTTAGCCACTCCATTGTCCGACTTGATGAATTTTGTTTTAATGGTTGCGTAATAAAGAAATTCTATTATGAATCTTAGACTTCTGTTAGAAAGGTGTGTACTCAGATGTCACTCTATCAAGAAAGAACTTTCCTGGCCACCTATTTACAATAGCACCCCTCACCCCCATCTGCGTTGTACTCTATCCTAACCCTACCTTATTTTTCTTTGTCGCTCTAATCGATATCTGATATAGTAAAGGTTTGTTTATTTTACTATTTCTTCCTCCCCGCCCCCCCCCCATTAGAATATGAGAGTGATAGACAACAGACTTGGTCTGTTTTTTTCATTTCTGTATTCCTCAATACCTAGAACCATGCATGGCACATAATAGATACTCAGTAATATTTGTTGAATGAGTGAACGACCCCTGCCTTCAGGTTGGCTTTGTGTAAATTCTGATTTTCTTAGTCAACCTCCTTTGGGACTGGTGGGCTGGAATAACCACCTGATCCGCATTCCCATCTGTAAAACACAGGGCTAATGCTGCTGAGCTCTGCATGTCCCAGGCTGGCGGGCAGCTGCAGTGCCCCCACACTCCTGCCCCCAGCAGGGACATTGCGTGCCTACCAAGAGGCAGCTCCTTGTCCCAACTGGTTTATGCCAGTTGTACTTGTTATTGTAACTACATCATTTAATTAAATGTTATGTAACTGAGTAAGTATGAGTTTGAAAAGTCATATATGTTTCTATAAAAACTAAGATAAGTGTTTTGAAAACTTCAGTTAAATGGGAAAAAACTGCTAGGAAATAGGTATATGCAACACGTCTATAGAAGACTGAGAAAAAATAATAAAAATCTGTACCTCATAAGCACTTATAAGAAACCTTAAGTGTCTCTAAGTTGTAACCTATTTTAAATAAACAAAACTTGGAAGTAGTAGACAGTGCCTTAATGATAGGTATATTTATGCAAAAAGACAACATGAAACTCCAGTGGAGACTGGTACTCAAGTGTATATTTTTATGGTTAAAGTTAAAATGAGTTAAAGTAGTAGGTATCATTTTCTATAATTGCTCTTGGTAACTGAATTTTTAAATTAATCAATTACTACTGATTCTATAGAAAAACAGGCTTCTACCAATTTGAATGAAACTCAGCATTCTTGGTGTGCCAGAAAAAAATTCCTAGCTGGTTTCGTTATTTCAATAACTTCATAATAAATTCAATAATGACAGTAATACTTCATTTCCCCTCAGGGAATAATTGCTCATGAGCTGAGGCACGATTTCCTTTCTGCACTAGAACGTGAACTTCAGGAGGACAGAGCTTTCTGTCTGTTTTGTTCCTGACTCTTTCTCCAATGTCTACAACAGTGCCTGTTGCATTAATTATTTATTGAATGAATAGACAAATGAGTTTAAAGTATGTCCATTTTTTGCAGAAAGAAGTGTTTGGCATTTTACAATGATACTGCTACATTTTTAGCAAAAAGTACTTTCAAATTACATGTTCATTGTTTATCAAATTAAATTAAAACATATCACTTTCTATAATATGCATAAGTTTATATTTCTCTCTTCAGTGAAAGTGTTAAAATAGAGAAACCTCAGTGCTCACAGTGCTGTGGTTAGGAATTGAGGAACTGTTTGGATTCACTTACGAGCTCTAGAACTTCCTAACTGTGTGGCCCTGGTCACGTTACTTTATCTCTTCAGTACCTCAGTTTCCTTTCTGTAAAATGGTGATAATCACAGGTCATTACAGGAACTGGAGTTCAGATATGTAAAGTACGTAGAGAGTGCCTGCCAGGATAGGAAGCACTCAATGAATGGTAGTTATTATAATTACACCTGTTTGACTCCTGATCTGTATTATCTGTGTGATTTGGGCAAATTACTTATGGAAACAGGTCAGAGAGGTTAGATAATCTATAAGGGGTCAGAGTGTGTGTGTGTGTGTACATATATAAAAACATAAAAATGTGGGTTTTTAAGCATGAAAATGTGTGCAAAGTGCTTGATTCATAATAAGTACTCAATATGTTAGCCAAAAAAGGGGAAACAATATTATACTATGGGAAGAGAGGACTCTCGCTCATTTATTTATTAAAATTTTTTACAAATGGAATAATAAAAATACTTGTTATATAGGCATAGACTGTCTTGCTCTGCCATTTCAGTAAGTTTTCCTCATAAATTAGGCAGTTTTTAGAAAATCTCATAATAAGTTTAGAATAGGTTTCAGAGTAAAGAAAGATAATTGAATTTTAATCTGAACAAGTTTTGAAACTTGGACACAAGCACTACCTTGTAGTTCTTAGTTGGATGACTTCTTTCCAGAATGCTAAGCCTTCAGTGAAAACTGGTTTTCCCAATTTTAAATAGGGACAAAGTACACCCCGCTTGAAGGGAAGGGAAAGGCTTACGTTATGCAGGGAATGCGGCTTCTTCCCTCCATGTTTTCTCATCTGAGGCCTTATTAAAACCTAGTCTTGCTATTCCTGGCCGTGTGAGCACCGGCTGACGTCGCTGGCTATACAAGCAGCCCAGTGACTGGCTATATTAAGGCACTTCGCCTATGAGAACTCAGAAAGTAGAAACCTTCTTCTGTCACTGATGTCACACCAGGCGTTTCCCCCGGTGGCAATGATAGTTTAGCACAGCTCTCTGCTACTTACATATTCTGCACGTAATTTTGTTAAGATAAGACTTTAAGAGAGGATTTTTCCTTCTTTAAGAGAGATGTAGATGACGGAAATGTTACCGCAAATTATTTGTGTAACCCGTGAACGTGAATTTAGCCCTTTCTTTCTTTATTGCAGCATGTGTTAAAGAGCTCCCGCTGCCCGTTTGCAGCCTAATGTGTTTATTACCATCTTCCCAATGGCATCTTGAAGTGTCTTCCAGCTAAAAAATTCATGAGGATTATTGGCTTTCAGTCAGAAAATGGAATATGTCTTCTAGTTACTGTCTAATATACCACTTTAAGGCCATTATACACAAGTAAATCTAAGAGCGGAGCGTATTGGAAAGGAAGGAATTTTTAGCTTAAACATTTGTTTCTACACTGTTATTATAACTGTTCCATGGAGTAAGAAACAGCATAAGAGAAGGTAGGTGCTGAAGCCATTTGACTTGGAGAAGAATACTTGTGGTTGTAGGATATGTTATTTTCTTTAATCCTGTATCCAGCTGCAAACTGTTAGTCTTATATTATGAAAAAATCGTATCCTAATAATAGTAGTTTGTGTTTGGCTTATTGCAGTTAATAAAAAAGTGAAGTGTACAGTAAGTTGCTCAAAAGTAGTGAAGTTAAGCTGAGAATTTGGTTCCAAATAAGATGCCTTTTATTCTGCATTTATGTGGAGTAAATCTCCTAAAACTTTGCAACCTATTGTCACTATGTGACAATGTCACTAACTGTTGTCACTGTGAATTAACGTGCAGTTTGGTAAGTCTGAGTCTGTAGATATGTACTGTAATGTGTGAGGTAAATGAAAATTTTATTGTGTGCAAAGCAAGAAGCAATATAGTGTTATGTAAAGATGAAGTGAAAAGTGTTCTTAGGATCTGCTCAAAAGAGTAATAACACTTTGGGGAAAATAATAGACCATTTTCCTAGCTAAAATGTATTTCTGAAATATTGTAGAGCATCCTCTCTTAGTATGTTGAATGCGTTAGTTGTGTGGCCCATGGGAGGGGCCGTTTGGTGTTTCTGTGTGCTCTCATCCCTCGTTCAGAAATCGACATTTTGACTCGGGTTGCGTCACAGGTGGGCTGCTTCCTTGTGTGCTGGTTTCTATGAATCAACAATATATCCTTGCATGATCTGCGTCTTTAGTGCATAGAATATTTATTTAACTCTTGCCAAAAGTTGGGATCTTGCCAACATAATGTTTGCTTTGGGTGATTTTGTCCGGTTGGCACTGTTGGAAGGAGGTACTTCCCCTCCTCCGTCGATTGGATGTCTTTTCTGCTGTCTCGTCTTCCTGACTTCCAAACGGTGGCCCTTTCTCAGACACCCCCATCCTGAAAGCACAGCTTGTATATTTAAACATTAGATAGTGTGTTTTCTGAGGCTTATCAGAGTCTGGCCCAGAAATTTCGCTTTTGTAAAATAAAGGGATCCCTCCTGGATCACAGTATACGTTGGGGGAGAAGTTGTTTCGAGTTTAGAATGAGCCAATGTTTTCACTTGTGATAAAGAAACAGTGAATGTGTGGTTAACTGTTGAGGCAGACTTCTGAGTGATGGCAGCCTCTAAAGATTACCCTTTCAGAATTAATTTGAGAATAAAAATGGAAAAGTGTTTAGGTGAAGATTTATGTACATTTTTAAGACTCCCTATTTCTTAGATTTACAAAGTTGTGAAGAACCAGACTACAGATTACGCAGTAATGTCATGTATCTTGTGAAGAGAGTTCAGAAAGATCTGGAAGGCCTTGGATACTCGAGAGGCCTTCTGGTCTCGTGTCAAGAGCTAGATAATTTCTCAGGCAGCTCCTCCTCTCGCGGGCGTTGATAAGAGAAATTGTTTCAACAGCTCTTTGTATGTTATTTCGTTATAAATTTCATCTCAAAGTAAGGAATTTCAGAGAGGGCCTAATTTTTTAAAAATACTTCTTGGAACCAGCAATAGAGATCTGATGTTTGATTGCTTATTATGTTTGGTTTTCAGCAACAGTATTATCCTTATTTATTCTTTAACGGAATTTGTTCAGCGTATAATAAATCTGACAGTTATAGGCCTCGTTTGGAAGATGGCCAGTACTGATAAAAGATAAAATGCACATTATCGTTTCCATGAATTCTGGAGGATGACGAACTAGCTTTCATGGTATGAGGTTGTGTTGTGAGCAACGGCTTTCTTACCTTATGTTATATTGATGAATTTCATGCAAGAAGAGTGCCCTTTTTAATAGCGTTGCGATTTAACATTTTATTTTACTTTCTGTCATTATGCTAAGGATTTAACTGTCATTGTTCTCCCCTCCCAGAATATTATTACTTTCAAGAAATAAAATATATTAATTCTCGTGGCCATAGCTGTCTCCTCTACTCTCTAGTTTATACAAGTTGATATCAGAGCGTGTAAGGGAGGACGTGCTGTCTCAGTGAAAGCAGGATTATTGTTTTGTTGTAGATAACAAGAATGGACAGATCGAAACATCTTTTCCACTCTTGTCCTTGCCTTTTCCACTCTTGTCCTTTCGCAAGCCCCCCAACGTCTGGTAGAAACTGGTTTGTTGTCAATGACTGTAATTACATCACAGACAACCCAAGAGGTTACTTGTGTCGTTTTCAGTTTTTGTGATTTACATTGAACACTTTCAGAATTGAGAAAATTTAAGACACTATTAGTTTAGGCCTGCCTACAAAATAAAATTTCTAAACCTTCACTGCTGCCCTTGAGTATTTTCCATCTCTTACCTTTTCATTGGAAATTAATTTTTAACTGTCATCTACAAAAATGCATTAAAACTCATCTTTCCACATAGTTTATTTTATTTTAGATGGTTTCTTTATGCATAAGAGCATAGAAGAAGTCATAAATGTGTCTGTCTAAACGATCACTCTATCTTTCTACCTCTGGTTTTATCTGTGTCGCTTGAGTGGGGAAAAAAATTAGCTCACCTAGCCCCACCACACGTTCCTGTGTGAAATTCCAGCACTTGCTGCCCGCCCAGCCTCACACAGGGTGTTAAGAATATCTGTCACAGTCATCTTGATTAGAGCACCACAGTTCTTCTCTTTGAGCACCTCATTAATGAAGTTCACTGTTATTTATTTGGTTCATCCACTGAAGAGCAGGGCATAAATCCAACATGTCTGCTCTCAGATTACATCCACTGATGGCCCCTGCCTGTCACCACCTCCCCCACCCTACTGCATTCTCTGTTCCAATCCTAAATTTGCTCCCTTTCCTTTTTTTCATCTGAGACTGTCTTTTTTTCCCCCGGTCTATGAGCAGTGTTTCCAACGGGGCATCCGCACCCCTGATGGCCGTGGCCGGCAGAGTGCATCCACCTGTGCTCAATCTGGCCGGTTACTGCAACTGCCCCTCCTTATGCTTCCTTTGGTGGTTTCAAGGTTGCTTGGCAATGTGTACTGGGCATACACGGTCCAGCAGAATTGCTCAGAAGAGAGGACCTATGGGGCAGACACAGAAAATAAGGAAGCAAGCATGTTCATAAAGCTGAAACTTTTAGATTTAGAAGAAATGTGTTTAAGGTGCCGTCACATAATAATAATAAAAGAGAAAATTGACACTTAAATAACTTACTTCGAGAGGAAATGAATGATATTTTAAAGCTACAGATAGAGTGGTCTGTGAGCCAGCCTTGCAGTCTGCTCAAATGGTTTGACTGTCCTCAGAGCAGAAAACGTTAGCTCCTTGCTTCACTCCTTATCGCCTTCTCGTCCCTCTGTTGAAGTGTGTCATTGCTCTCCCCCCGGCAGAGTTACAATTATTAGTATGTATATATTTTGGGAAATTTAAAGGTAGATGATGCTGATGCTATTAATATTATAATCCAAAAATTGAGTATATTCGACTTTAAGTAAAACAGACACTTTAAGTTGTCTTTTGAAAAGCTTGCTGATTTTTATGATAGTACTATACTTTATAATATACATAGTGATACTTTTAGGGGAAAAATAGCTATTTTCATCAACAAGGTTATCACACAGACCTACTATATAGGGCATTTTGTTATATATTGAAGTTTATATTTTGATGATGAAAATTTCCTTAAGTTTTTATGATTTATGGAAAGCTGCTTCCAGGGTGAAAATCCCCTAGGTCGTTTGATGAAAGCTTACTTAGATCGGATGAGAAACATTTTTTCTTACATGCCTCTGAGTGAAACCGTGGGAATTGTGGTTCCAAGAGAAATCTTGACAGTGCCTGTTGGTGCGGTCTCATCTGAGAAGGGTCCTGGTGCTCAGGTGTCCGCATCACGCTGTCCTCCTGCAGTGCCCTGGCCCCTCTCCTGCTGTAATAACTCATCCGCCATCCCCAAGGCCCAGCTCAGGACCTTCTCTGTTCCAGCCGGCAGACGGGCACAGACCACTTGTGTGATACCTTCACCTGTTTTTACGTATTGAAGGTTTTCCTACATACAAATTGATCTTCCCTCTCACCCTGTCTTCTTGAGAGCCACAATCTTCCTGCTCCTCACGGTGCTGAGTGCCCGCCCTCTAGTGCCAGGCAGGCGCTCTGTGAATGAACAGGTGATGTTCAGATCGGGGGAGCAAAGAGTCCAGCATGGAAGCACATCCACTCCAGAGCTTGCTGCTTCTCCCAGCTACCTATTACTGTGTGATTAGAGGAAGAATGCTTATTTGATGAGGAGAACCTTTGCCGCAACGCTTCAGTTAAGAGTAGGACTGTGTAAGCCTGTGTATGAATCCCAGTTCCGCCCTTTGCTGATCCGCTCAGCAGCCCTGTGCTGTAGGTGCTAATGATTATCCCCATTTTACAGAAGAGAGAATTGAGGCACGAAGGTCCCACAACTAACCAGGTGGTGGAGCCTGGACATGGCTACTGGCCATTAGCTTCTCTGCTCTATTGCCTTTCATAGTCTGGTTTTATTTTTTATTTTATTTTATTTTATTTGGTGAGGAAGATTGGTCCTGAGCTAACATCTGTTGCCAGTCTTCCTTTTTTTTTCTTCTTCTTCTTCTCCCCAACCCCTCCCAGTACATAGTTGAAAACTCTAGTTGTAGGTGCTTCTGGTTGTGCTATGTGGGATGCTGCTTCAGGATTGCTTGATGAGTGGTGCCATGTCCACGTCCAGGATCCAAACCAGCAAAACCCTGGGCCACTGAAGCAGAGCACATGAACTTAACCACTCGGCAAACGGGCCAGCCCTGCCAATCGTCCTCTATTTTGTATGTGGGATGCCAGCACAGCATGGCTTGATGAGTGGTGTGTATGTCCATGTCCAGGGTCCGAACCCATGAACCCAGGGCCACCGGAGCAGAGCACGCAACCTTAACCACTATGCCACTGAGCTGGCCCCTCATAGTCTGTTTTTATGATTAAATTATGTCTGAATTGCTTGGTGCATAGTAAATGCTAAATGAATAGTAACTGAATACAGGTTATACTTATTATCAGCCCAAAAATGTGACCACAGTACAGGACCTTGGGACTTGGTTACATTGCTCCTACCAGCAGGACACTCAGGCATTAGCTTTCAGAACTGTCCCCTCCTGTGTGACTTCTTGAATAGAATGTGCAATTGGTGCAACCTCCCTCAACTGGTACAATGTTTCTTCATCCTACTTATGCATGACTCTTGAAAAAAAAAAGTAACTCCTCTGCCCTCTTGGATCAGAGTAGAGGCCAGAAGGAATGACTGTAGGGAGACTGAGCATTCCACATTACACCGAGGAAGCAGCTGTGCAGGTGGATGGGTATGTGACAGTGACACAGGGATCAGCCTTGGGGGTTTTCTTAGCCCCTTCCTCTTTGTCCTTGCTCTTGATGAACCTCTTGCTCTCTGGCGTCCTCCTTAAGTCCTTGACCTTCTATTGACTCGCCCTTCCCTCTGATTTTTCCAATCTGTAAAGGAAGAAAAGCCACTATAGAAAGTAAAGGAGGGGGAAGGTGATTTGAGAAGCCTGCGGAACAGAAGGAAGGGAAGTAGCGTAGAATTAGAGCTTTAGGAAAGGGTTTAAATGCTGACTTAAAGTTTTTGGGCTGCATTTTTTTTTTTCTTTTCCTCAGCGGTTATTAAACATCTTGAGTAATAACCATTTTCCGTTTCCTCAAGTCTTTGTTTGGTTCTTTTAGAACGTAAACCTCCATGACTCTTGTTCTTTGCATATTTAAGTATTATTTTGGCTATGCTACTGATGACCAATGTGATCACGCTGATTCTCTTATTATATGTCCTTTTATTTTCTTACTGAAAGTTGTTCAGCAAGGAGGAGCCAGTAACTGTCCTTCTCTGTTCAGGTCAACAGTGTTCCCTGATTTTTCAAGTGCACCTTAAGGCCTTTGGTGATAGCAGTTAGAATCGTCTGGGGGGGTGGGGCAGGATGTGAGAGGAAACCGCCCTGTGCAGCATGAGGGGAGGTGTGCCTGGGGAGGCCAGCAGCCATGGAAAGAGGGCAGCTGGGGAGGAGCCTCAGGGCAGCTGCTGCTGGAGAGGAGGGCCCTGGAGACTCCACACGGAGGCAGGAGGACCCTGTGTTTAAGGGGCATTCCTTACAGAGGGCTCATGCAGGGCGAGGACTGGGGGCTGGGACAAGGATGCCAGATCTACCTGGTCGGGTTGGGAAACATCAGCTTAGTGGCATGGCACTGCCTCTTCCTGGCTTGTCTGTCATGGGAGCTGTTGCAGCACAGACTTCGCATTGGCCAACCCCAAACAGAGACTGGGAGGAGCCCCTTACAACACCTGTAGTTTCCACATGGTGCAAGATCACTCCTGAAACTGGAGGCTGGCAGCAGAAACCCAGGCCAGCAGATTGTAGTTCTTGGTGCCGTTGAAATACAACTCCTGTTTAAAGAGTATGGGCCCAGTGAGGTAGGCTGGTTTGTTTTTTAAATGTTAATCTTTGCATTTGCTTAACCTTTAAGCAAGGTGAAAAAAAAATGCAGCCTTTTCATTGGAAGTTATAAGTGCACATAATGAAAACAATGTGTTAATTACTGTTGTCAAATTTCTGATTGAAGTAGAAGTTCTTTCATTGTTGGTAAATTGATCAAACATGTTGTCATCAGCTCTTTTCACTTTTTTCCCCCCTGTTTTCTATTTTAGTTGCTGATATGTGTTCAAGATGAGTGGGATGGGAGAAAACACCTCTGACCCATCCAGGGCAGAGACAAGAAAGCGCAAGGAATGTCCTGACCAGCTTGGACCCAGGTTAGATTCTTGTGAGAAACAGAATCAGTATTGCCCATGAAAGCCACGTCCACTTCTTTGCCATTTTAGCATTGATTTTACACTGATTCAAAGATTGTGTGATTTTTCTCCTTAACCCTTCAACCTTGGATTACATATTAGTTAGCTTACATTTTGGATATGATAATCAGTTACAGATTTTATTATTCTTTACAAGAAGAGGAAAGCTACATACTTCTTCTGATGTCTCCTGTGTACTTGACTCTTAAAACCAGTTTATTCTATAACCTTCAGTTTCTCACATTTTCTTTTCTGTTGGATGATAGAATGTCATAAAGACAAGAAGATCGCATAGTAAAAAATTTGCCGTTAGTTTTATCCTGAGTTTTACACTTGTTTGGTTTTGGTTTTGGTTTTTATAATGAGCAAGACATCAAATGTTAGATCCACTTGATTTTGAGTTGGTGATAAAGATTGTAGCTCTTCAGTGAATAAAACAAATAATTTTAAAGCAAGTTCCATGCTAAATATTATGGGTAGAAGTGCAAGTTGCTATAACCTCCATGTGGGGTAATTTAGCAGTATCTATTAAAATCATACATGCAGATCCTCTTTGAACTAGCAGCTCCACTTCTAGGAATTTTTCAGCAATATACTTTCACCCGTGCAAAGAGGTGTCTGTATGAGGTTACTTGTTGTAGCATTGTTTATAATTGCAACAGATTAGGAAAACCTAAATGTTTGTGGGGAACTGTTTAAACAGCTATGACACATCCATAGCCTAGAACACAATACAGCTATGAAAAAGAACGAGGACACTGTTTATGGATTGATATGGAAAAAATCTCTTAAGAATATTGTTACAGAGAAAAGGCAAGGTTTAGAAAATGTTTATGCAGTTACTACCATTTATATAAAAGAGAGAGAAAGTAAGAACCTATATTTCTATTGTTTTAGGATAATTAAGAACCACTTGAGTCATTACCCGTTTGGAAGGATGAGAACGAGGCAAATAGGGAACGAACGCAGAAGAGAGACTTGACTCTTGATGATCTAAGTCATAGAAGTTATTTTAAAAGTTAGATAAAAACAACAAACTTCTATTAAATGGCTAGTAAAAAGGTCAGATGGGAAACCAGGGAAGAGGACTAGGAAAAGTCATTAAGAGAAGAAGAGAGGGAAAAAGAGCAAAAAGCCAATATTTTATATTCCCTTTCCCCTTCCAGTTGCCAACAAAACAAGCCTGTTAAATTGCCGCTGTCACCTTCCATCCGGAGCCCCCAGCTCCTGGGTGTTGCCTCTAGATTCCGTAGTACTTCCTGGCTGACCACAACCTTCTGTCTGTCCAACTGCCTTTGATGCTCAGGAGTCCTACTCAGGAGGCATTTTTGTCAAACGGAAGCTGTTCAGTGGAGAGGCTGCCCTCTTACCTGGCGTCATGCTGGTGCCTGGTGGGGTGGGCACGTCCCCGAGCCCTCTCCTGGTGCTCTCAGGTCTCTGTGACGCAGCTCCCCTTTCTCACCTATTAGTCATTTATTTATTGTTGGAGGAGTGAGGAGGGAGGTGGAGGGGGTAGGGCTCCACAAGGGGATCTTGGCTCTTCCACAAATTGCAGCCACTCCCTCTTTTCCCTGCTCTTAAAAAAGTAGAAGCGAGGGCTACAAATGAGACTTAGGAAAACCAAATGCTGGTGACTGTGTTACCAGTAACTCACTGGGTGATCTTGGACAAATCATGTAACCACTATAAAATGGAGAAATTGTGTCCCATCTTAGGTTTATTAGTTTATGAAAATACAGCTCGTATTTAGAGGCAATATCTGGAAGTCTGTGACAGATTACAAAATTTTATAAATTGGTATTATACGCAAATATGTTAAAAATACAGAAAGTTGCTACGTTAAACAACTTGCTTTCTTATTTATTGTATTGTTTGAATGTCATTTAATGGGCCCTCTATTGAGGAAAAAAATTGTACACTGTTATTATCAAAGGGAACTTTTGAGTTTGCTGTTTTATCAAATTCACATGCAAAGATCTTGGCAATTTTTATTTTTCCCTCCCTTCCATTAACTTTTTAAAACTTCAGCTGGACTTGGACCGCTTGTTTATATCTTGCATGTCGTTCAGCCTGGACAGTTAACAACTAGCCTGGGTCAGTTTCGCTTTTGTTTCCAGCTGTGCTGTGGTTTTTTGCATTGTCTAAAAAGGCTATTAGGTTTGATTACTAACATCCTAAAGAAGTCTATGAAATTATAAAGATTTATTTTTATTATTTTTTGTGCACTGCCAAAAATCATTGAAATTTATTTTTTCCTGTTATAACCAGGTTAACTTCCCTTTCTTCTTTTACTAATCTGGAATAAAATTTTAAAGTTTTATAAAGGTAACCTCCCTTACTTTTCTAAAACATGCCTTTATTTATTCAATAAATTTGATGCCCACTTGTCCCAAGCATTGTATTAAGCACAGTGGCGATCCTTGGCATTGTGAAGCTTATAGTCCAGTGGGAGACATGAAGCACGTTGAAGAAATGATTATGCAAGTAAATATATAATTAAGAACTGGGGTAAGTTTGATTTCAAAAGAACATGCAACATTTGGGGCATATTCAGTTTTTTGCCCCCAAAGTCCTTCCGTGTTTCCATAAATTGCTGTCATAGTATCAGAACTTGTTTCGCATACTTGTCTTTTTCATAATAGCTCTTTTTCAAATTCATAATAAAAACATGTTTCTTCTTTTTAGCCCCAAGAGGAGCACTGAGAAACGTAATCGTGAACAGGAAAATAAATATATTGAAGAACTTGCAGAGCTGATTTTTGCAAATTTTAACGATATAGACAACTTTAACTTCAAACCTGACAAATGTGCAATCTTAAAAGAAACTGTGAAGCAAATTCGTCAGATCAAAGAACAAGGTAAGAGGACTGAATTAATATTTTGGAGAGTTTAGTTGGCTTCTGTTTTTCCATGTGTGAGAAGTCTCTTCAGAGTGCCTTTAATCCATTTCTTATGCTTAAATTATTGATGAGGAAATGATGTCACAGTGCAAGATGAATGCAAGTATCACTTGCAGTGGTGTATAAATAGGCTCTCTGTAAAATTCAACCATTCCTAAAGACAGAGGAGATGGAGGTGAGGCAGGGGGATGCCACTTTTTATCTAGTAAAACTCAGTTAGGTGCACACCGATTCTCCCCTTCCCTCAGAATTTTCATAGTTTGCACGGCAAGTGATTGTCACAATTTGCAAGTGAGGAGCCAGCTGAAGATGGAAACCAGAAATGAGGAAGGGAACCACCTTCTGTTTCAGCTAGTCAGCATATCTGATTAAGTCAGAGCCTCACCTGGCCACGCCACTAAATTAGAGTTTCATATCCTGAATGACAAGAGATTTGAAAAGCTCAAACCTCCAGTCAGAATCCTCTTGTGAAGCTGAGACCCCGACATGGCAGCTTTCTTCCTGGGGTTTTCTTTTTTTCTGAGATCATTTTCTGCCTCTCTTCTTTGATATTTTTGCCTACAGAAAGAAATTAAGAAAATAATATTTTAAAAAACACATTGGACTTTGTGGTGCCAAAAATAATCTGTATTAGGCAAGTACGAACAGTGTCTTGGTGCTCGGGGCCAACATATGCTCTTGAAGTATTCAAAAACTGCTTTCCTGCAGGGCAAGGCAGATTGTTATCTCTTGTAATCTCCTCTTGAATGTATCATCTTATACTTCATGATTTTGTCTACCTTTTATATAATATTCAAAAGAGACGGATTTTAGAAAAATAATGTCTTTGTCTCTGTAGGATGCGAGACTGAAACTTCGCCTGCTCCCTTCTATCATAAAATCCTAGCTACCTATTTGCATATTATCATCATAGCATTTTCCATTTTTCATACATATAATATTGATCCAAGTTTTATATAAAACGATTTTATAAATATAGTTCTGTCTTATGAGAATGTAAAAATACACACATAGTATATACAACATGGTTTCTAATACCAGACCAGTCTGAAAAATCAGTCCTATTTCCTGGTTTCTCCATCAAAATGATATCATAACATTGAACATTCAAGGAGTTTCTCCCTCCATGCCTATCTCAGTCTGCCTTCATCTCTTTCCTCTTCCGTCTTTTCCCTTTGAGATTCACTAGTGATCAAAACTCAGTTTAATCTCGCTTTTGTATCTTCTTCATTTTTTGGTATCAGCAAATGGATAAATGTTATTCCTAGAACTCAGGAGAAATCACCGGTTCTGGTTTTCCAGTGCCTCTCGTTGCTGATAGCACTGCAGGGGAGAAATCATTATGCTTCTTGCTTCAGGTTTCTAAAGATTTTGAAGGATTCAATTTTGTGAACATGGCATGTTAGGTAGTACTTTTTAAAACAGTTCCTTTTTTTTTTTTTGCTATCAAGGTCTTGCACAAGGTTTTAAAAGTTTTGCAAAACCTTGTTAATTCCCCCTTCAAACCATAAAACACGTTAAGATGTGTCCTGCTGGGACTCTGCCATCCTTTCACTGTAGGCTTAATCATAAGGCCGCATACCACAGCCACCCAGGGAGCAGCAACAGTAAACACCCTGTCATGGCTTAGTCTTATAATAACGTTCCTATTAATGGGAAAAGTAGGGTGTTTTGCAAAGGGAAGCAGAAGTTAACGACCAAATAAAAACTACAAATATACTTATAAGTTCTCAACTAATCTGATATTTTAAGAATATGACTTGTTTAATAAATTGTTTTTTAGAAAGAGCAGGGACTTTAGAATCAAATCAGACGGAAGGTAGATATGAATCCTTGTTCTCCCATTTACAAGCTTTTGGAACCTGAGTGAATTATGTTATCTCTCTGAGACTCAATTTCCTCATATAGAATTTAGCAATCACAACATGTAGGTTGCATGGTTGTTGAAGAAATTATGAGCGATGTAAACGTCCTCAGCAAGTACACTCATGTGCCGCGGAAGGACATTTCTGTCAGAGACGGACCACATACGTGACGGTGGTCCCATACAATTATTACCATAAAACCCAGGTTGGTAGTAGGCTATACCATCTAGGTGTGTGTAAGTGCACTCTGATGTTCTCATGACAACAAACTCGCTTAATGACGCATTTCTCAGAATGTATCCCCGTCATTAAGTGACACATGACTGTACCCATCACAGTAAATGTTTAGTAGGTATTCAGTAAAAGCCGAAAGACACCCTCTTTTCTTCACCTATGGTAAGATCTTCAGACAGTGAGCTCTTCCTTCAGACAGAAAGTGGAGGCAAAAAGGTGGGGGAGTGGTGGTGAATATCCCCCCCAACAGAGTCATTTGAAGAAAGTCAAATTTTTCAGGTGCCAGAGAACTGTGCATAGCCCATGTGTCCCGCTTCACTGAGAGCTGTTTGGGCCAGCTTGGTAGCTCTCAGCCACTGACAACCAGCTAAGGTTCAAGAGCACCCCATAAGTCAGACCTGGGCTCTTTCTCTCTCTCTGTGTGCCCGCCCGCCCAACCAATGCCCCTGTCAATCAGTATAAATAAAATCCAACCACCATCTTTGCAGTGTTATTCAAACCTATTTGAATTTCAGCCACAGGTGTCTGCCTGAATAAAATCATAACTTTTGCTCAAGTCTACTCTGTTATCAGCTGCTCCTCAAGTTCCCATACCCTTTATAAATAAAGGGAGAAAAGGAAGGATTTATTTTTTTTAAAGCTTTGCCCTGAGTTAACATCAGTTGCCAGCCGTCTTTTTTTCTTCTTCTTTTTCTCCCCAAAGCCCCCCAGTACATAGCTGTATATACTAGTTGTGACATTTGGGCTCGCACCTCAGCATGGCTTGATGAGCAGTGCTAGGTCCACACCCAGGATCTGAACCTGAGAAACCCTGGGCCACTGAAGCGGAGCGTGCGAACTTAACCACTCGGCCACGGGGCTGGCCCCAAAAGGATATTTTTAAATGGCCTAAAGGATGGCAATTTGGTGGAGGAATACCAACTCTTTAAATAAATAAGCCTTGTCTTGTGTGTAGCGCTTTATGAGACACCTGTTTGGTAGATGCTAGCCTTCCAAGAGCATCCCCGTTGCTGTCGTCCTTGTCGAAGCAGAGCAAGTATACACAGCATCTGCACCTAAACCGCTACCAGCCTTTTGATATTGAAGTTTGATGTTTCTTCCCATTTGGCGTGATGCTGATAAATGTTTAAAACTTCTGGCTTTTATAACTTACAAACAGTAGTCATAAATAGTAAATAACCTTTTTTCCTAATTGGGAGGGCTAATATTGCTTCTATTCCAGAAGAATAATAAGCAGTATGAAACATATAAATGATTTAATTTTGGATTACTGTGTTCAATTTCACACTCCTGAACTGGAAACTTAAATAAAAATTTCTGTGGAAGATACTTGGTGATTCCTATGCTCTTGAAAAATGAAATTGAAGTGTAAAGTGACTGAAACATTGAGGGGAGTTCCACAAAAATAATGCGTTACTATTGCCCTGTTTAAATAGCTCTTCTGTTATCCCAATGTAGCCACACCTTTTGTTGTTTCTTCTAAAATAATAATTTAAAATGACTTTTATTATTTGGAAAACATTTGCCACTTCATTTAAAGCGACTTTACTGCAGTGTCCTTGAATACATGATTATTTATCGGTTGGTAGAGAATTGGTTTCAACCCTTTGTTATTATTTTTCTACAAGTAGTTTTGTGAGTGACTAGGAATGAGGATGCAGAGGTCTGTCGGTATTGGTACAAGCTAGATTTGAGGACGGATTCCGTATTGGACCAGACAACCTCAAAGATCCTTTTAGTTTCTTATCATGATTATCCTAATGACAGAATTTTGATTGTAGTGGCAGTATGAGAACATTGGAACTTCAGGTTGCTTCACATATATATGAATTTCTTCTAGTATTGAGGATTGCATCGAAAAATAAGGAAGTATTTTAAGAGAGGGTGATGGGCAGTGGTGTGCTCGAGTCAACTCATATAAACCAATGAGAGCCAATTGTTGAATTTCAAGAATTTTATAAGCCGATTGATAAGTACAGCCATTCTTAAATATTATATAGACTTATAATTAAGTTATATAAAAACAAAGGTGAGGAAGACTAAAACTCATCATTTCCTAATTATTTTACTGCATTTTACCATTGCTGTGTTCTCGAGGCTCTTTGTGTCTTATATCTGTCTACATGATAGAAATACTATGCAGTGGTGGCTACCGCATCTCTTCCTAAGTTCACATTCAACAATGTTACATGGAAATCAGCCATGGTGAGAATATTCACACCATGGAAATCTGGAAATTAGTACGCTCTACAAATAAAGGTTTCATTTGTTGTTTTGTTAGCTGTCACTCTAGAATTAAGTAATGGAGAAAATGTTAATAATTAACATCTAACACAAAATACCCAATTCAGCAAAAAAGTCACTCACAAATTTACGAACAATTGAATTTCTGCATACAACATCTTCACCATATATTTTCATTATTTCACTTTTGTCTTATTCATTAGCCTAAATAAAAATTTCAATCAACATTCATGTTGGAACTATATATTCTTTCGTCAGTTGTGATCATAGGTTGGCAACAATACAAGAGTTTGGTAAAAATCAACAGAAACATTCTATGAGCATCAATTAGCTATATGAAATTTACAGTAAAGAGTGTTGTCCTATCATCATTTGTAAATTAATTATATACTACACATCTTTTTATACTAGTAAAATTTGTAATAAACATTGTGATGCTTACTATTTTTCTCTCAAAGAGCTGGTTTTTAAGCATTTCCCAGTATACCACTGGTGGGCATGGGGTGGGCAGGTTTTATTGTAAATGTAGGTGATTCAAATTCATAAACTAATTTTTTAAAAATTCAAGGAAATAGTCATAGAAACAACCTAATTCTAGCACATAAAAGTAAAATGTAGAAACTATTAAAATTATGTTTTTCCTTCCCTTTTTTCCCCCTATATTAAATGCATGAAGTTCCTCTGATGGAAATTCAGTTATTCAAAGCTGAAGCCTAGGCGTGAACTAATAGCTGTCACCAAGCGAAGTGCACGGAAGGACTCTGATATCAGCCCCTTCCAGGGGCAGGAACTTTGTACATCAGGCTTTGGAGGTGATGCTTCCAGGCCTTCTTGTGTTCCGTGTAATGAAACCTCAGGGTGGTGGCAGAGTCATCCATCAGACACACTGGAAAGGGTAGTTAGTTAGTGAACTCAGCGTCTTTTGGGCCTGCCCTTGTAGTTAGTTTCATACTGAAGATAGTGTTTTGGATGGCCAGTCAAATATTTATGATACGACAAACTCCTGATTATTTGGAGAATGAATGGGAGGTCAATGACATATGTATTCTTTTTTTTAAAAAAACAGTGATCCCTTATATACTACATATAGTTTGAATTTCAGATGCCAACTTCTTTTTTATCCTATTTTCTTCTAAAGCTGCTGATGATAATTAAATGGCTAAAGCAAGACAGCCAAGTATATAAATGAGCCAACAGACCAGACTGTGTAATAGGCTGGTGCAAACCCCACTCTCAGTTGGCGGGATATATTAAAGTAATCAATATATATGAATTCATGAAGAGCATGAGCTTGATTTAAAATCAGATGAACCCAGTGTCTGTCTTCCAAGTTTCTTAACATCTCGGGCCTTTACTTCCCTATCTGTGAAAAGGGGATGATAATATCACTCCATAAAGTTCTTGTGAAGACTGTTCGATGATGTTTATAAAGGGTTTAATCTAGTACTTGGCACATAAAAAGACTTACTAAACAGTAGTTATTACTCTTGTTATCATTGTTTCTGACATCTGTACTTAGAGCCATCATCCAAATAAATCTAGGTTTTCTTCCTAAGGACTCAATATTGATAAGGAAACAAGTCGTTTTCAAATATTTTCTCTGTTACAATTTTAAGCCTTAATATTCTTATAATGTTGGTTCTTTTTATTTTAATACAGAAATTAGTAAATAGAGCTATCAAAACTTCCGTCAGAGACAGAAATCAGAAAAGTGGTGCCTGGTATGACTCTGTCTGCACCCCTCCCTCCAGCTCTCACTCCTGCTTGTCCTTGTTACCTGAGTGACATTTTCAAGGATCTGGCTTTAAGGAGAGCTAAAGAGGGCAAGAGTTTTGGCAATTTTCATTTCATCCTTATTTCCTTCAACACAAGAATGGATCTGGTCCTTGCTTACTCCTGAAGATCTGAGGATGTTATCGGTTTCCATGCTTCAAGAAATAAATCAAATTTTATTCCCCTGTTTGATAATATCACCTGTGGTCGGCAATATGTCCTTGATCTTGCAGTTTTTAATGAAGATAAAATATTTTTCTACTGATTTGCATATAATTCACTTTCATATTTTTATGTGGATTAGTGTCTCATATTATTAATGAAATCCTTTAAATTAGTGAGCAGAGGTGGAATTCCTGCTCTTGTTTTCTCCTAGGATCCCCTTATTATTATTATTTTTTTCTTAAGTATTTGAAGGGTTTTTTTGTTTAACATCTTTCAGATGAAGAGGATGTAAATAATTTAATGTGCCCTAATGCTTTAGGATTTTAACAATTTATGACATGAGCTCTCATTTCAAGACTTAAACTGGCTTCCACACACTAATAGAAAGTGTGCATCTCTTGTTTTCTTGATTGCCTTGTACTGTTAGGAAAAGAAATTACTTCTGACACCCACTGTCTGTATTGATTTCATTCAAGAGCACACATTCATTCATTCATTTTTTTATTGAGTATATACTATATGTGAGATATATTGTTATTCATTAAGGGGGAATCTAATAGTCAATAAGTACACGGTTCTTCTGCTTGGTGCTTTCACTCATCTGGGGGGAAAATGGCTTGTAAACCACAAGCTGTGGAACTGTAGGGGACAGTGGGAATAAGTGTGATTAAAGACACTGGTGCGGCCTTCGAGGAGGACAATAAATTTGCACTGGGCCTTGCTGTAAGAGTCAGATGTTGAGAGGTGAGAGAGCGGAGGGTGTGGGAGGGGGAGAGGCACAGGAGCCCTCAAAGGCCTACCCTGACTGTAGCATACCAGTCTTCTGTGATCTGTCCCCAGTCCTGCCATTTTCTCCCTGCCTCCAGCCCACAAACTCCTTGAACGTGCATCGCCTTCCCCACAGCATACACCACACAGGCCCACGGACACGTGCTCAGTTTCTTGCCTCTCTCTTCTGCCTTGGACGCTTCTCTCCTCTTCCCCCTCAGCTGGTTCGCAACTACTCCCCTGTAAGATGCCACTGGGCTGGAGTATGACAACTGTTTTGGGGTTTGTAGAGCACAGTCAGAGGGAATCTAGGCTGGATGATAATAGAACGTCTAATGGCAAGGGGGCTTCACCAGGACCCCGCTTGGCCCACTGCTGTGTTCTTATATTCCATCTCATCGGTATGTACCCTGAGACTCCACCCTAGGCCAACAACTGTTGCTAATACATACTCATGTGTCTTTGCTTTTGTATCATTATTCATACTCTTTCCTCCCTATCTGGAATACCTCCTTTTCCTGTTTCTGTCTGTTCCCATTAGAGTCCTACTTTTCATTCTTCAAGGCCCATCTCAAATACTGCTTTTTGAACAAAGAACATCTTAATTCCCCACCAGTGTAGGCTCGTCTTCTTTGAATCTCTGTATCATTTCTAGTCCTATCTAATCATATTCTCTTATTCTGATTAGTTTTTACATGTACTTTTTTTTTTCTTCCCCAAGTGAATGCCACATTCCTTGATGGCAGAGGTTGTGTCTACTCACCACTTATACCTGTGGCAGTTCTGAGCACAGCATCTGTTCTTAGTTTATGTAAAATAAACATTTGTCGAATTTTTCTGATGCCTAGCCTTTATCTAGCTTTGTATAATGGCTTTATGGTGGGAGAAGCTAGCAGCCTAAATTTAAGAACTTGAAATTTTTATTCTACTGATTGAGTGAGTACATTCTCTTTCCTGTATGAGGATTATAAATTACAACGTATCTTGTGACAGATCGTATTTACAGTATTTTAGAAAGTGCATTTGTGTCTTAGGGAAAATTGGGGTGGTGAACTGTTAGCTTTCTCAGACTCTAGTAAGTTTAGCTCTTGAGGCCCTCTTAATATAAGGATGAGAAATCTACACAGCTTGTCAACAAGAATATATGTTTAAATCCTAGGAGAAAAAAGTATTTTATAGTTTTTTATAACTATTTTTATGTTCTTTAATTAATATGGACTATTTTCCCTAATGATTTTAAATAGGCGTATTGTAATAGACTAGAATATGTAACAAATAGCACATTCACACTTTATATTAGAGCTAAGCAGATACTTGATACATTGGTTTTGAAACAACTCATATCTAACATTTTTGTCAGATATGTTTAAATTTCCATGAGCTAAAGTTGACATCTAGTTCATTCCTCTTCGTTTGAAGAGTGACATAATTTTTGAGAAATGAATTAGATATTTGAGATGTGGTAGGGAGAAGAAAACAAGTGTTTCCAATTGCATATAATTTATTCAATATATAAGTGTGTGTGTGTATATAATTTATTCACTATTAAAGATTAGATGTGACTAAATATGGTCAGATTTATGTATAGTAATTTTAAAATAGGAATAAATAAAAGAGAGAGTGCACAAATACCACTATTTGACTTCTTTTTATTGTTGTCATTTGCTGGTTGATTTAGGCTTAAAGTACATTTTTCTTAGGTTCTTTTTGGTTTTTATTTGTTTGGTTTTTGTTTTTTTTAACAATTGAGTAGTAGGAAAACCTATTTTCTCAACCTGTTGTACTGGTAAAACGAGAAAGAGGGAAATGTGACTGCTTTTTGTGTTTCAGGCTTAACTTAATTTTCAGACTGAGATGGATTATACAGTAATTAATTATCCATAGACTATTTTAATTGGTCCTCCCAAGGAGACATTTTCTTCTGGTTTGATGAGTTGCACTTTGTGTGTGTGTGTGGTGAAAAAATGCATAACATAAGTTTACTCTCTTAAGAATTTTCAAGTGTACCTTATTATATTGTTAGCTGTGTGCACACTGTTGTACTGCAGGCCTCTAAAACTTGTTCATTCGCATGATAGAAACTATATGCATTGAACAACTCTCCGTTTCTCCCTCCCCCCAACCTCTGGCAACCAGCTTCTACTTTCTATTTCTCTGACTTTGCTTACTTTAGATACCTCACATACATAGAATCATAAAGCATTTGTCCTTGTGACTAGCTTATTTCGCTTAGCATAATGTCCCCAAAGTTCATTCGTGTTGTAGCATGGGATAGGATTTTCTTCTTTTTAAAGACCAAATAATATTCCATTGTGTGTACATGCCACATTTTCTTTATCCATTCATTGATGGACATTTAGGTTGCCTACACATCTTGGCTGTTGTGAATAATGCTACGGTGAATGTGGGTTTGCAAATATCTCTTTGGGATCTTGTTTTCAATACTTTTGGGTATATACTCAGAAGTAGGATTGTTCTATCATGTGGTAATTCCATGTTTTAACTTTTTGAGGAACCTCAGTACTCTTTTTTCCACAGTGGATACACCATTTTACAATCCCATTAAGAGTGCACAAGGATCCCACTTGCTCTATGTTCTCACCAACACTTGTTATTTCCTGGTTTTCTAATAGTAGCCATCCTAATGGGCGTGAAGTGATATCTCATTTTGGTTTTGATTCATATTTCCCTAATGATCGTTGATGCTGAGCATGTTTTCCAAGGAGACATTTTGAAAACAGTAAATATCTAATACCATATTGCAGCATTGAATGCCTTTTATAGTCAAATATCTTAAAATCATACATTGTTGAATAGTTGAGGGCAGCAAACATGACCATAAGCTAAGAGTATGGTGAGGAGGTTCTGAGGTACAGGAGGAAGATCTCTTGAGGCAGATCTGAAGTCAGTAGGAAAATGAGAGAAAACCACAGTGGTATCGAGATCTCCCTTCTAGACATTTGGCCTTGTTTCAGCCATTTCTCATGTTCCTCTAGAGAATGTTTCTTTCCCTGAAGCCTTTTACTACACTAGACTTCTCTCCATAGGTTACGGGGAAGGAAGAAGCATGACCTTCATAGCTCACACTGGTTATCTGTTTATCTGCTCTTTGAGAGTGGGCACAAAAGACTCGCACGTCTGTCACTTACCAGTTCCTTCCTTCTCTTATTACTGTTGCTCACTCTGAAGTATTTTAGTTCATTTCTACTTAGAAAATGTTCACCTTTTGCTAATCATTTGTCTAAGTCTAGGGGTCCTTTTTTTTTTATCCTCTCATCTTTTCTATCACCCCCAATGTTTTTTGGTTTTTGTTTTTTTAAAGATTTTATTTTTTTTTTCCTTTTTCTCCCCAAAGCCCCCCAGTACATAGTTGTATATTCTTCGTTGTGGGTCCTTCTAGTTGTGGCATGTGGGACGCTGCCTCAGCGTGGCCTGACGAGCAGTGCCATGTCTGCGCCCAGGATTCGAACCAACGAAGCACTGGGCCGCCTGCTGCGGAGCGCTCGAACTTAACCACTCGGCCACGGGGCCAGCCCCCACCCCCAATGTTTTTAAAGTAACAATTTCAGGAAAACAATGGTTGTGTTCTTCATCTCAGCTTCGTTGGTAAGAAACAGAGTCCAGCAAAAATTGGCCTTCTGCAGTTCGGGACCTTAGGAAAATTGTTAGTCCAGCTTTCACTCCAGAGTTGGTCTTCTGAGCGTGTCAGGTCTTGAGTCTGTTTTCTAAGAATGTGACAGTGAAGGATAATTCACAGAATACAAGAATTGCAGTTATTCTTATAATACTTCTTGATTAAAGGCTCTATTTTTTCACTTTAACCTGAGAATTGATTTTAATTTTATTTGTGTTTACTGTGGTAAAATATACATAACATAAAATTTGCTCTTTTTAAGGGTGTAGTTCAATGGCATTAAGTGCTTCCTCCTTGTTGTACAACCATCACCACTATCCATTTCCAGAACTTTCATCATCCCAGACGGAAGCTCTCTACCTGTTAAACAATGACTACTCACCCCTCTCCCTCCTCCCGCCAGCCTGGTAAACACGATTCTACTTTCTGTCTCTCTGAATTTGCCTATCCTAGACACCTCCTAGAGGTGGAATCCTCCAGCATTTGCTTTTTGTGGCTGGCTCATTTCACTTGGCGTAATGTCCTCAGGGTTCCTCCATGTTGTAGTGTATGTCAGCATTTCTTTCCTTTTTCAGGCTGAGTAACATTCTATTGCATGTATGTAGCACATTTTGTTTATTCACTCATCCATCAGTGGTGGACACTTGGGTTGTTTCCACCTTTTGGCTGTTGTGAATAATGCTGTCATGAATATTGGTGTACACGCATCTATTCAAGTCTCTGCCTTCAATTTTTTTGGCTATCTACCCAGGAGTGGAATTGCTGGATTATTTAGTAATTCTGTGTTTCATTTTTTGAAGAACCATTATACTGTTTTCCACAGTGGCTGTAATTTTACTCTTTTGAAATCAGATTTTAAAATATTTTGACAAATACATCAGCAATTTATTAAGGCTTACAATACCCCATTCTCTTATTTAGACATCTTAAAGTATTATTCTGTCTCCTAAGTGGACTCCATATACCTCTTCCTTCTCTGTCTACCAACTTTTCACAGTTGATGTCAAAAGGCCTCTGGTGGTGGTTGTCATTATTGTCATAGTAAGAAGATAGCACAGCAGGGTGAAAATTACCCTCCCGGCTCTCAATTTTGAAACGTGGTTAGAGGTGGGTAGTGTGGGTCAAAATAACACATCATTTTGTTAGTCAGAAAACACGTAGTGAGCGCTGCCTTTTTACTGAGTCCCAGGAGACTGCAGCGCAAAGGCGACATGACTGCTGCCGGCATGGATCTTGAATTCTAGGAGTAGGAAAGACAGGCCATGGATAAGTAAGCAACAATGCAAAATGTGTCTAGAGTAGGGCCCGGTGCTCTGGCGAGTGTGTATTCGCAGAAGGTGCTCGCTGGCCTTTCAGCTAGAAATGGAAAGATAAGCCAGGGCCCGTAACATTGAGCTCTAATAATATTTAATACACACGCTAACAGTGGGACATGCATGCCATTTATAAACAAGCATACATATTTTATAGACATTATACATACATATCAAAAATCCTGATAGAATGAGTTATCAGTGAAGTTTCCTCCAGAGAGTCCCTGCCTAGTTGGCTTTCAGTGAGTGTGATGAGCTAACGGAGGAGTGGATAGGGAGACATCAGGATGTGGCCTAGGACCAAGAAAGATCTGAGGTTCTGATGACTTCTGATGATGGATTCCTTCTCACCTCACCACACTATTCCGTCTTTCTTCTTCCCTTTATTGCCAGATTTCTTACAAAATGACCTAAGTTACACTCGCATTTACTGTTCAGTGAATAAATCTGGCCTGATTGCCCCTTCTTGTCACTCAGTGCTCCCTGGAATACCAGCAGTGACTTCCTGTTGACCACATTCAGCAGGCCTCTTCCCCTCCTTACCCTGCTTAGCTTCTCTGCCACTGTGACCTTCCTTCCTCAAAACACTTCTCCTTCTGCCCTGTGCTCTGTTCGTACTCATTCGCTGGCTTCTCTTCCTCATCTCACCCTTGGCCTTCTGTTTGTCCCCAGCTAACTTCCTTCCTTCATCAGTTTTAGCTATTTCCAGCCTTTCACGTCTGTGCTAAGTGCTGTCAACTTTGAGTCTCCGCCCTTGACCTTTCCACCTCCTTCATGGCACAGGTACTCAGTAGGGGCCTACCTACTCCCCACTGCCCGGAGTTTACCATTGAGCTACCTCATCCAGATTTCCAGCTGCCTATTACACATCTCCATGGAGGGGCCCCGTGTCTCAAACTGAACTCATTTTCTCCTCTGCCTCCTTAAGAACGGCTTGTCCTGTTTCCTGTGCTCCATCTCGGTGTCTGTTACCGTCATGTATCGATCACCTATTTTGTGCTTACCTGGGCTGGAAACCTGAGTGCTAGTTGCGTAAAGCTTCGCCTCTACCTCCCGGCCATATTCAGCCAGCTGGTCAGCTCTAGTTGGTCGCCATATTCTGTGATATCTTCACTCCTTATTTTCCCCATTTTTATTAATAACACACTAGTGTAAGTCATCTTTTCTCACCTTAACTCCTCTCTGCTTCTCTACCTTCTATAATCTATCCCCACTACTACCAACATTAATTTCCTAAAAGAGTATTAGATATGTCACTGCTATTCTCAAAACTTTGAGTAAGTCTCCCTTGCTTACAGAATAAAGTCAAATGTCTTCACATGATGTTCAAGGCCTTCCATCACTGGTCCCAGGATATTTTCTGGGCCCGTCTCCTGCTCTTGTCTGTCTAGCCATCCTTCTAGGCAAACCTGGAGCCTTAATTATGCTTTAACCCTGTAGCTGCATAGTTTGTGTGCCGTTGTTTGATAAAATATATATTTCATTTTGCCTTGTAATATAATAGTTTAAGCCTTAAACAAAACCTCCCTACTACCATGTAAACTCTTTGACGGAAGAACCGTTGCTCATTTACTTTTATATCCTTTTCCTAACGCCTTGCAACATAAGAGATACTTAATAAGTGTTTATATACAATAATGGAGAAAAATTAGATTTAGAGAAAACGTGAAAGCAAATGGAAATTCAGTTTTCTTCAGGTGTTTCAGGAAGGTATGAATAGAATAGTGAGCAAAACAAGATGAAAAGTATTTAAGGACCATCATTAACTATTGTGTCAGTTTGAAATAGAACCACATGAAATAAATTCCAATGGTGTAGTCTGAGAATGACCAGGAACCATGCCATAGGTATCCTTAAATATGATGATTTCCCTCAAAAGAATCTTTTCGGACACTGTAACTCCTCAGTTGAGGGAAACAATAGAAAGAATAAACAAATGGGACTTCATCAGACTAAAGAGCTTCTTCAAGGCAAGGGAAAACAGGATTGAAACAAAAAAACAGCTCACTAATTGGGAAAAAATATTTACAAGCCACTTATCCGACAAAGGGTTAATCTCCATAATATACAAAGAACTCACACTGCTTAACAACAAAAAAACAAACAGCCCGATCAAAAAATGGGCAGAGGACATGAACAGACATTTCTCAAAAGAAGATATGAATATGGCCAATAGACACATGAAAAGATGTTCATCATCGCTAATCATCAGGGAAATGCAAATCAAAACTACACTAAGATATCACCTTACCCCCGTTAGATTGGCAAAATCATCCAAAACCAAGAGCGACAAATGTTGGAGAGGTTGTGGAGAAAAAGGAACCCTCATACACTGTTGGTGGGAATGCAAACTGATACAGCCACTATGGAAAACAGTATGGAGATTTCTCAAAAAGTTAAAAATAGAAATACCCTATGACCCAGCCATCCTATTACTGGGTATCTATCCTAAGAACCTGATATCAGAAATCTCAAGAGTCCGTTGCACCCCTATGTTCATCGCAGCATTATTTACAATAGCCAAGACGTGGAACCAGCCTACATGCCCAGAAACTGATGATTGGATAAAGAAGATGTGGTATATATACACAATGGAATACTACTCAGCCATAAAAAAAGACAAAATCGGCCCATTCACAACAACGTGGATGGACCTCGAGGGTATTATGTTAAGCGAAATAAGCCAGTCAGAGAAAGACGAACTCTATATGACTCCACTCATAGGTGGAAATTAGCATATTGATAAGGAGATCTGATCAGTGGTTACCAGGGAAAAGGGGGGGTGGGGGGAGGGCACAGAGGGGGAAGTGGTGTACCCACAACATGACTAACAAAAATGTACAACTGAAATCTCACAAGGTTGTAATCTATCATAACATTAATAAAAAAAAAATGAAGTAAAATATAAATATTTAATTTCCAAAAAAAAAAAAATGATGATTTCCCATTCATTCACACTTGTATTCAGGACACATTTACCAGAAGCCTCTATGTGCCATGTACTATGCAAGTCATCAAAGACAGAAGAAGAGGCAAACACTGTCCCTCCCACCCAGGGGCTCATTAGTAAAGAAATCACTAGGGCCTTTTTAGAATAGCTTGTCCTCAGCCTAAGTATTTCCTTCTCCCTGATTTGAGAACTCACCCTAGAGAGAGGCCTGTGGTTGTCCAGCTGGGCCTGTTCCTGCATCTAATAAGGAATAAACCTGGTATTTGGATCTAAGAAAAAGAAGAAATAATTATAGCAAGTCAGTAAGTGCTATAATAGGTGGATAGATAGAGATAGACAGATAGCTGTAGATATATAAATATGGATACAGATGAATATAAGGCAAACTGGGATAACAGAGGAGGTAGGAAATAAACCTTTTTTTTGACCTCCAAGAATATACTGCAGTCTACCACGTGGGTAATGTTTAGATAGACAAAGTTTGGTATTAAGAATCAGGATTCCTTGTATCTAAAGCTACTAAATTTTTTTCTTTAGCAGTGTTAAAAGAATGTCATATAAAGATATCCATACATACTGCAGTCAGCTGCCTTCTCCTCCCTTCTGGAAGCCCACTCTGTTCTGCACTGTGACCCTGAATTACCTCTCATTACCACCCTCCTTCAGGGTTGATACTATTGTCTGTGTTTCATAGATAAAATGGATATGTGGAAACAATAGTAAGATTGAGGCCTTAAGGCTAGTCAATGACAAACTAGAATTCAAACCCCGGTCTGCGGTCTGCTGGGGATTCTGAAGCCTGTGATCGTTCTACTGGGTTCCATTACCTACCTCTGAGAATGATATCTTCAACTTTGTCTTTGTTTATTATGAGAAAAAATGTTCATCTCCAGAGAAATTCCAAAAGCAACACACTCCAAACCAAAATAAAGATTTATAATAGTTCCTGCTGTGTCATTAGGGGTAGTTTTAACCCATATTATTCACAGAAGAGATTTCAGTGGTTTGGGGTTAGATGGGATTTCATTAAATATCGTAGATCTTATGGAGACTGCAGTCAAGGGCTGTGAAGCATTGTAGGTTGAGGAACTATTACAGCCAAAAGCCCCTGTAGGTCCCGCTGTCCTCTAACCTAGGTTCCTGTGTGTTCCACACAGCTGTACATTTCTAACCAGGCTTCTTTGATTACTGATGAACATCTCCCAATCTTGTCTTTTTTATTGTCTTTTTCTAGTTATCTCAGTATCAAAGGACGAGAAGAAAAAGACGCTAAGGTGTTGTTGATCAGTGAAAAGAATTTCTCAGAGACGTGCAAGCTTTCTGAGTTCTGTGGCTCTGTATTCAGAGCATCACGTTTGTCCAAGAGCCAGACGAGTGACACAGAAAATAAAGGAAATAAGTTAGGAATTTACGTTGTATACTTTCAGAGGCAGAATTACCACTAAGCTAACGAAACTTAAGATGCAGGGCCTCTTACTTGCGCTGGCCCCTGCAAGCGCTGGGGGCTGTAGCAGGTTCTAGATAGGGAAGCCGTGTTTTGATCAGGAAGCACTTCTTGATAAACATTTCAGGTAATTATCTGAAGGGATCTCAGAAGACGAAATCTGAATCTTCTTCAAATTTCTAGTGTTTTGCTACTGTTTCTTTTCTCATTCTCTATAAGTAAAATTGTACTTAATTTTGTATTCTTAAAGAGAGTCCCCTCCCTCTAATTGTATAAGCTTCATGCCTTACAAAACGTAGATCCCTCCATGTACTAGCAAAGCTTCTAATATATCCTAGGTCAGAAGCCTCAGGGTCAGCTGTCACAGTGAAAACGAGAGCTTCCACGTATGGAATGTGCCAGGCACTACTGTTTACATGCATTATCCCGTTTCATCCATGCAGCACCCCTGGAGGGTAGGTTTAGTTATTAACTCCGTTTTATAGACCAGAAACCTAGAGTTTAAGTGACTCATCTAGAGTCACACAGCTAGAAAGTGATGCAGCTAGAACCCAAATCCAGATCTCTACCTAGCTCCAAAGCCAGTGGCTCCCAGTGAAGTGGAAGGGTAAAATAAACGTGTCACCCCGCTGTTTACTCTGGCTTTTATCCACCATTTGGAAGAAGTTGTTACCAGTGAATTGGGTGAGCATGTTCTCAGCCAGAGTTTAAGATATACCGAGACACCGTGGTTTAGTTACTGGGAAGAATATTTTTGGCATTTCAGAAGATACTGTACACTTTTAAGGCAGCTCAGCTTTTCCTGTCAGGAAAAAAAGATGATAAAAGATCCCAAGAAAATAGAAACTTGCTGTCTAGGCCAAAAAAGACTTCTTGGTATTCAGCCAGACAGTTGGATACGGAGCTTGTTTTAGAGCATTCGTTTTGTGCTCTGATGTGAGCAGATGAGGGATTGTTCTGTCAGAGGGAATGCCGCATCATTTTATCTGTCCATCTTGTTTGTGCAATGCAGCCTCTAGATAAGCAACCATTCTGGCCTGGTTAAGGTGTTCCCTCCCATTTCAGGATATATATTGGGAACAAAACTGACTTTACTGACAATCATAGTGACCACCCCAGTATTCACTGCATTATCGACCAGAAGTGAAGGAATGCTGTCTGAGGCCTTGTCTCATTCAAGAGCACTTAGCTGTATACAAGACTACCTGGAGTGTAGTTGAGCCTGTGTTCTGAAAAGAAAGTGTGTAAAATGCAAACTTCCACCTGGAAAATGGATTCAGTAGATGTCAGATATTTAAACTTAAAATGTCAGCTATCCATAGCTGTTTGGAAGGAAACTTTTCCTTATGTCTCTCATTTCTGTCATTTGGAACAAAAGAAAGCCCCCATTCAACATGGTCACATAGAAAAAAATACATTGATTTTACCCAGGAGAGAAAAAATTCCTCCTTAAAATGGACTTGGATTCTGCTGTTACAGTGTTAGAACCTTGATCACCCATAATAGATTTAGAGTCCTTTTGGGCCTGTCCATTTTGGAAATAAGACATTTTGTCTTGTGGGAGAAAAGAAAAGTGAAATAAATAATGCCAATACTTGGCCGAGGTGCTGCTTCCCGTACGTTCATTACGGAGATGCTTTTTCACTCCATCAAGGCCAGATGGTGGACACTGCAGGACTCCCTGGCCATTTGGGGAGTCTGTATCTTGTGTTTCTTTCACCCTGAAGTGCATCTCAGTAGAGTGGTGATTCTTATTTAGCCTGTCTACAGTAGACGGGCATACGCACACCACCATTTTGTGAGACTCCAAGTGTATATTTATCCAAGTGTATTTATTGTTATAGCTGATAGAGGAGGGCAAGGAAAGGGGAAATGACATGGGTCTTCTTTACCACCCCTAAATTAAGCTCACCTTCTTAAAAGCTTTTTTTTTTTCATAGAGCGTCTTTAATTTGTAGATCCTTTATGTCAGATTAGAAAAAAATAACGTATAGTACATTTTATTTGGAATATCATTAGAGAACTGAAATTCTCAAGGGTGAAAGAAAGTGATTATTTTGGTCTCTTTGATTATGTGGATATATGTCTCTTGTGTGATTGAACTACTGAATCAGTTTTTCCCTACTGCCATGCTTTCTTAAGAAACACAGAGAGTCTTCAACTTTAAAAATCAGTTTTTTCCCCTAAGATTTATTTGTAAGTTAATGGTTTTGGAGGATATTTTCCATCAAAACGGTGCAATTTTGGTGATTAGATTCTTGGGCCAGTTCCATAAAGCCTATTGTAACTGATAATGCTTCAAACTAGAATAGTTCTTAATGTATGGGGTATGTACAGCTGTGTTTCAAATATAGAGAGATGGTGTAATGACAAATAAGATACAGTTTATTTTAGACACATTACTAAATTTATTGTAACCTTTTCTTTCTGAATGTCATTTCAAGTATAGATACTGTCCTGTGGGGCTCCGTAGACATTATTATTTTCTTTTTTTATTGAGCTCATAATAGTTGACATCATTGTGAAATTTCACTTGTGCATTATTTCTTGACTGTCACCATGTAAGTGCTCCCCTTCACCCCCTGTGCCCTCCCACCCCCCTTCCCCTGGTAACCACTGAACTGTTTTCTTTGTCCCAGTACTTGTTTATATTCCACATATGAGTGAAATCGTCTGGTGTTTGTCTTTCTCAGACTGGCTCATTTTGCTTAGCATTATTCCCTCTAGGTCCTTCCATGTTATTGCAAATGGGATGAATTTGTGCTTTTTTCTTGCTGAGTAGTATTCCATTGTATATGTATACCACATCTTCTTCATCCAATCATCAGTCGATGGGCACTTGGGTTGCTTCCATGTCTTGGCTGTTGTGAGTAGTGCTGCAATGAACATAGGGGTGCATATGTTACTTTGGATTGTTGATTTCAGATTGTTTGGGTTGATACCCAGTAGTGGGATAGCTGGGTCATATGGTAGGTCTATTTTTAGTTTTTTGAGGAATCTCCATACTGTTTTCCATAGTGGTTGCACCAGTTTGCATTCCCACCAGCAGTGTGTGAGGGTTCCTTCTCTCCACACCCTCTCCAACATTTGTTATTTTTAGTCTTAGTGATTATAGCCATGAACATTATTGATGTTTAAAAAGAGCCCCCTTACCCCAGAAGGTGGGTACCATTGACCCGATATTTATTACAAGGTGAAGAGTACTATTGAGGCTAATCAATCAGCACATCCATATATTTCCTGGGAAGATGAGTTCTAGATTTCCAGAGAGGCCTGGAGCATGGCTTTCTCTTCTTCCTTTTTGCCCTAGCAGACTGTCCTGGACCCCTCCCTCCCCCTCCAGGCCTCCACTTGCCAAGCAACACCAGACTCTTACGACAAGAGCAGAGTTCCAGAAGGGCAGGCCCGTGGGTGACGGTGGTTCAGACATGGGTGTATGCGAGTGGAAGCCAGGGGTGACTATGGTCTCAGCCTGGCAGAGTAGACTTGCAGAGACTCTGGGCCAAGGCTGTCTTTCCATTTCTTCCTACTTCACCTGCTTGCCGTTCCACTCTTCGTCTTCTAACCACTCCCTTTATTTCTCCTGGGAGTTTTCTTCGCCCCTGGTCCACTGCAGCACGAAATTCAGGTTTTTCTGTGAAATTCTTGTCTCTGAAGCAAATATTCAGTTCTAGAATTGTTTAACTAGTGAAACAGATAAAGTAAAGAAAAAAGTCACAAACTTTCAGGAAGTCTTTAAAACTCATTATAAATCATGTTCCAGATGTTCTTTGAAATATAAATGAAGCTCTATTTCAGTCTTTGTCTGTATTCCCAATTTCATCTGCAGTCTTTAGAAACCCTTAAATTTATCTCTTTTGATCCCACAGGAGGTGCTTGTGGGTTCCCCTCACTTCGATACATATCCCCCTTGTATTTTTCTGTCTGTCTGTCTCCCTCTCTCTCCTTTTCTCCCTTTCCTCAGATTTTATTGAAAGAGACAAAGACCACATAGATAAATAGTGGGTCTTAGGTTACAGGAAGAATTAAAGTGTGGCTAAACTGTATTTCAAAGGAAATATTCTAAGTGGGGGGCATGTTCTAAGTGGCGGTGCTGAGAGATGGGGGTGAGGCTGTCTGCACGGTTGTAGAGAGAGGTGGGCGTCTACTCCATCTCTCTTGACCGGTTATTTCAGTGCTCAAGTGAATATGCATTCCCTGACGGACAAGGTGGACATTTGAGGTTTTGGTTCCCACTTAATGGCTTCAAAGCAATAGCAGTTTTATCTGATATCATCTTCTCAATAAGTAGTTACTCAGAATTGTAAGAATATATTCACTGCCTCTCCTTTGCCTGTGGGACATAATAAAACTATTTTCGTTTTTTTTTTTTTAAGCACAAATTGTGAATAGTTTAGTGTTTTCCAAATTGACCTTTATGGGGCGGGGGTGGAAGAGGTGGTCATCATACCCCTGAAAGACTATGGATCCAGTGTCAGGATTTGTAATATGGATCCAGTGTCAGGATTTGTAATGGATCCAGTGTCAGGATTTGTAAAGACCTGCAGGATTAAATGTTCTTGCGTAGTCATAGCTACTATGTTTCTTAATGAGCTTTTTTCCATTAGCTCCACCCCTTAGCTCCCTTACTCAGCTGTCTTCCCCAAAGTAATCTTTGGGTTTTAGAACCACCTTACCCTCCCTCCCCAGTGTTTCTCTTTCGTAATATAGTCACTTTGAATATCCATCTTCTCCCAGCTGTCCTTGGCTCCCCTTCTTGTAAGTAGTTGCTTGGGACAAGTCCCCTATATTGCTTCTCTTCTGTATACTAATCTGAGGACCTCCTTAGGTTCTTTCCGCGTGCTCCACTAAATCCTCCTCTTTTGGAACTAAGCTTTTAAAATTGAGCTCTTGATTTTCATGTTAGGGTAAGTGAGAGAAAAGATCTAGACACGTGTGTGTCTCAGCTCCACTGCTGGGGCAGTGACTCATCCTTCTCTGAGAAGGGACAGAGACACAGCCCGCCTTGTAGACAGACACCTTTGCAGTCAAGTGATTGTAGGTGTTTCTCTTTGAAGTTCACCAGTGGGTTTAACTTTGAAAAATTGACAAATTATTTTTATTCCTGTAGAGTATTGTCTTAGTCTGAATTTTTGAGATCTGGAAGTCTAATTTCCTTGGCAATTGGATTTATCCTGAGAGGGTAATATAAAAGATCATTAACCTTCACGTTTTTATTTCCAAATTCTTCTGAGCTGCTACACTTCAGAGAACTAATTAGGCCCTGTTAGCATCCTGAGGTGTATGCATTGTTCCTGGTGGGTTGATGGAAGTTTATTTTGAGTTAAGTAATCACCTCTTGCGATGTTCAGTCTCTGATGAAAGCATTCTTAGTGAAAGCTCGGATAATTAGCGTCTCTCTTCATCCAGCATCTGGATCAATGCTGTTTCCTGAACTTAACTCTCCAAATAAGCTGAGTCTCCCAGCTAAACAAATAAAAAACCTTCTGATACTTAGAAATTTATAAATATCATTTTTCTTTTATTGCATAAATCCAGAACACTTTAAGAAGATAATCCACTAACCCCATTTCAGCACTTGGCTTAACCATGGCAGTGTGCCTTAAACACCCACAGGCGGGCAAGGCTTGTCTTTTTTATCTTGGCATCCTCACCATCTAATATCATGTTTATATTTCCTTAAACTGCTTTTTTGAAAACAAAATTACAAATAAAATTTAGAAAGTAAAATTCCTTGTCCCGTCTCTGTGCTTGGAGTTGATGCTGTGCAGCCTCCCCAGGCCACTGGAGGGACTCTTTCCATTGCTTTGTCCAGAGTGTGGATCAGCTCAGCTCGCTTTTCTTTTTTTTTTTTAATTGGCACCTGAGCTAACATCTGTTGCCAATCTTCTTTTCTTCTTCTTCTTCTCCCCAAAGCCCTCCAGCACATAGTTGTATATTCTAGTTGTAGGACTTCTGGTTGTACTATGTGGGATGCTGCCTCAACATGGCTTTATGAGCAGCCAGGATCCGAACTGGCGAAACCCTGGGCCACCGAAGCAGAATGCACGAACTTAACCACTCGGCCACAGGGCTGGCCCCCCAGCTCACTTTTCTTGAGGATCTGCATGGGTCAGGAGTTGCAGTAGAGGATGGGGATGCAAAGATGACAAGTGCAGTCCTGGCTCGAGGACTTGACAGTCTTGAGGGAATCCTGAGGAGATCCGGATATCAAATCAGATGCTTTCCATATGATGTAGTAAGTGATACTGTGGCAGTGTTATGGAGGAACAGAGGGGAAAAAAATGAATCCCCTGAGATTCCAGGAGGATTCCCTGGAGGAAATGACACCTGAGACCAAGAAGGCCCCAGTCACTGTCCAGTAAAGGTAGTGGCACCCAAGAACCCCACAGTGCCACCTCAGCCTGGCCTGTTCTTTTGGAGACCGCCCACTTGGAGTGGCCTTTCATGCACCGTCTTCCCCTGCTTGGGCTTGCCCAGCGGGACAGGAAACAGGTGTTCCATCTAGGAGACAGTTGCTGTTGGCAAAAAGAAAAACCAAACATGCGGCATTATTTTAGCATTTTCAAAAGAAAGAAATTTACACTCAGTAAAGTACTCATGTTTTATTCCAATGAAAGTTAAAATTTTTGTGTTCAGTGTTACCATTGATAACTGAAGAGAAGAAATTTTATTACTGTTCATACTGATTTTGAATTTTTTAAAAATTAAATTTATTGGTAGAAAAAACATAGAAATGATCCTAAATTTAATTCACTAATAGCAACGTCTCAAGATAACTTCAAGATATGCTCTTCTTATAGGTTTCTCATTCACTTTCTGTTTTATCACAAAGGGATGTAATTTTCTTTTAGTAGAAACTTGTCTAGTTCTATTTCTTTTCATTTTGATTTAGCCTGATGAAGTCTGTCCATTCCATTTGTTAAACATAAATGATTTCACATTTTTCTTTGTTATACAATTATTTATCTTAAATTATTTAAAGTAGTCTTTATTTGTAATTTGTGAACAGGTTTATTGGATTCTTGTCTTTGTAAGACTGCTTGTGATTAGAAATGCAGGATAATATTGTTACTTAGCGCCCTACTTCTGTGGCGCTCAGAGTGCTTCCCATGTAGTATGTGATTAAGCCTCCTAACAGCGCTGTGGGGTGGGGGCGTTTTGCAAGTGATTACGGATTGCTCCGCTGAGTCAGCACAGCCGTACAGCATTATGATAAGCTTGGAAAAGATTGAGGTCATGTACTAACTTGCTCTCAGGAAACCCTATATGCAGCCAAATATTTTCCTTGGCAATACAGAGCTAACAACTGCCACCATTCTAGTCTCTGGGAAGCCCACTGTCCATCGATGCAATAAAAAATAACAAACAAAACATTTTGAAAAAGCAAATCCAAGACAGTCTATTTGAGAGGCAGGTGAATTGCGTGTGGCATCAGCACAGCATCCTCTTCTGGTCCAGGCTTTACGTCTACAGAGGAGAGGCTCCCTCTGCTCTTGCTGTGGCTCTCAAATCTGGACCCGCCCAGTTGTCGTATCTGTCATCTTCAGCCACTTTATCTCCTGCACCTATAAGCCATCAACTGGCAGGCAGGATTTCCAAAAACAGGTTTCTGGAATTCTAACTGTCCATCTGTATTGATGCTAAATCTGTTTCAAAATGCCATTGGGCAGAACTTTTCTAAAGTCTTGATGACAATGTAATACTCAGTCTAGCATTTGGAAGCTTAAGTAGAATAATTACAATTGAAAATTTAGTTCATTATTTGAAGAGTTGTAGAATGGTGGGGAAACTTATCTCTTATGGCTAATAGATGTAAAACAAAACTAATTTTAAGCTAGTTTAAAACAGTTAATTTCATAGGGAGTAACTTAATTACTATTATGTCTTTTTCATATTTATAATTAGAGAGTTAATTTTGATCTATTCCATGGCCTTTATGGATGATCATAATTAAACTCCGGAGGATTTTTCTTTTTGATTTATCTGTCGGATAGCCATGGCAGTCACCGTCTGTGTGTCTTTCAGCTGTGGCTTAAACTTTTCTATAACCTTTACTGGAGAGCAGAATTGTCAGACTTTAAATAAGAGGACTTTTTAAACATTTCTTGCAAGTGGATTTGACTGCTTAAATGGTCCTTGTATTTGAGAGCACATAGCAGATATGAAATCCAAGAGAATTACTAAATTACTGGAGGTATCACGATATTTTTTCCCTTAACTCACAAAATTTGCTGGAGAATTACAGGACCATACATAAAGGATTCTGTTGTAGAAAATGTAGTCAGGATGCCAAATGTAGGGGTCTCTGTAAATGTTAGCCTTTGTTAATCTAACTTTGACCTCATCATGCAAATTGTGATCACCTCTTGTCCACACTTTGGCTGGGCTTTGAAACAGGCAGGTGCCGCAGTTTCTAAGACCAGTCACTTTGGGTCCTGCTGCCTGGTGAGGAATGTCGATTTCCGAGTGAAGCTGACCCTTGCTTTCTTTTCCATTGCCAACTGCTTTAAATAGTTGTGGGAGGCTGGTTGATGATTCACTGCCCCTCCAGCTTAAACTGGAGAGATTTCATGCCATAAGGTATTTAAAGGGTCACTTGAAAGATGTATTTAAATCTATTCCTATTGTCATCATGAAACATAGTAATAACCGAATGGATATTTGCTAGGAACTCTTTTTCTAGAATCTCTTTTGAATTTCGGATACTGTGATAATGATAAAGAAACTTCATATTTTAGAAAATTAGGAAGATCTACTTTGAGATTATTTCCCAAATGTTTCCCAGTCTTTCTTTTCTTTTCACCTAATGTCTTAGCCTAAATACAGTGATCATTCTCCACAATCAAAGTTCGGCTATGTGGATTGAAAATCTGCAAATACAAATCAGGTTTCTCTTTGTTGTGTAGGCAAACCTGGCTTTGAAAAATTCTTTGGTTGCGTATAATTTGGCCTTCAAAACAAGTTAGATCCTTTATTTTACCAGGCTTTGCTTCCCATTTGGTCTAGATGGTTTAAGATGCCATCCTAAGGTGACAGCTCTTTCCTGTAAGAGTACCCGGATGATCTTAGTGCAGAAGATGAATCATTCCTAACAGCTCTGTCCCTCTTAGCACCTTGCTCCACACGGTCAGCCCTAATCACTGCCCTTCCTTGCTGGAGCCCAAGTGCATAAAGACCAGGACCATTTTGAGATTAGTTGCGGGGAAGGGGGGGTACCCACACCTTTATATGTAAAAATGTGAATTCAAATCATAACTGTTTCAAGCATTTGAATAGAATAAACGCCCGTTTCTGTATTATATAAAGATGATACTTTGTGTAGTTTCTCCCACGAAAGTTCTGTTTTGGAGAACACAGACCTTCTGACTGTTAAGCTCTTCTCAGACCCAGGATTGTACACTTTTTACTCCGTCCTTCCTTCCTGAAGCCCTGGAGAATAAACCTGGGTTCCTTTCCCCAAGCTGGGTTTCCTTGTAATAAGTATATAAAATTTTTTCAGATTTTGTATTTGTGCTGTATTTTTTTTTTAACTGTTAGGTAGCCTCATTCCCATACATAGTTCCTAAAAGGTAAAAAAAAAAAAAAAAAACAACTAAAACCGAAACAAGCTTTTCTGAACCAGGCAAAGTATAAACAAACATACAGAGAAGGACTAACGAAACTACCGATAATGGTGTTCTCAGGGTCACAAGAAATGGTAAACTTTTCTTGTAGTAATCGTTCAGAGTGCCTGAAATGGGCCTGAGACTAGACTTACTCTCTTAAGAGTCACTTCTTTTCCTCCCTAAACATTCACATAGAAATTACCTAGTTTTTGCTTGTCTTAGTAAATAACCTGCTGAGCTGGTCTACAAAGAACCTCATTTTTAGCTACTAGAGATTCTCGCCTGCAAGAGATTTTGGTGGTCACAGATCTAAGATGTTCTGGAGATGAGCCCCCGTGTGCCCCCTGACCCTGGGAGCAGGGGCTGTGTGCCCTGCCCCTCTTGGGACCCTGTCCACAGAGAGCTCTGGCCTTGGACACTGCGCTCACCTTGCTGTCATTTCCTTTGTTTCCGTGAGTTCTGATTGCTTTGATCCTTGGATAGTGTGCCCTGCCCTCAACCCCATTTCCCCCTGCCCTCCGAGGTTGGCCAGAGCTGTGGTACCACATATATTTATGCAAAGTGGTCGCATTGTTATCGATGCTGTACTTTCTCTACCGGGATGATATGATTTAGCATAATTTAATGTCTTAGGTCTCTAAATTGGATGATTCTGTGTTCTATTATCTGCTTCTTGCATTAGGTGCTTTAAATCGGGAACACCTGCTTTAAAAAGCATGCTCGTGAGGTCCTCCTCTGATTGCTCAAGCAAAGGCTACAAGTGAGAGAACTGGGAATAGGAGATGCTCGTAGGCAAAGTGAAACCGGGAACTTTGGCTTCCCCGTGGTATTGTTAGAATCACGGTGAGGGAAGGAGAAGAGGATCTGTACAGCTCGCTGTAGCAATCTCTTTAGGAGGCATAGGCATCAGGTCCTGCGTCTAAAGAAAAACTGGAAGGAAAAGATACCCAGATGGGAGACGACCGTGAGGCGAGGAGAGCTAGCAGGTCTGACAAGCAGAACATAAACCGCATCAGAGAGCAAGATGCACGTCAGTGAAAGGGAAGTGGGGGCACAGAAGACTCCCGGGCATGGAAGAAGTGGCCCCACGGGACAAATGAAGGTCAGGTCCTGGGATGGTTTTCACTCTTTTCCGTGCCCTGGTTTCAGTGCCCTCTGAACTTCCCCTGCTAAGGTCCAGCGGTGGCTTGAGACTGAAGCCCTGAGCATGCGGAAGTGAGGATTTGCGGCAGGGTCAACAGTGGGGAGCAGATGCACCAACCCTCCTTGCTTTTCTTCATGCCCCCCCATCCCTTTCTTCCCTGTGCTTTTGTTGGACATCTTTATGGTGGGAAATTTTATTAGTCACTGGGTGCACAAAATTGAATAAGAGAATCTTGCCAGCCTCTCCAGGGATTTCAGCCCGGTTTCCTCTGGCCTAATCCCACTTTCTAGATGGTTCTCCTGGCTCAAGCAGTGACTGTACTCTTAGAGGTCTCTCAGCCCACGATGTGGGAGGAACAAGAAACCTGACAAAGCTCTCTTTTAAACTGGGTCCCCAGGCGAATGGGTGATTCCTAGAACTCTTCTTGGGTTGGTTTATTTTCTTAAGAGGTAAGAGGGTTGGGAAAATCCCAGAGTCTGATAAAAACTCCCATGGTGTCCAAAATACCTTTTTTTTGTGAAGCAGGTTGTAACTTCCTGGATGATAATCTGGATTAATAAAGTTAGTCTATTTTTGTTTTTCTTCATCTCTCAGGTGTAGAAAGAGCATTGGTGACTTTTCTTTCCCCAAAACGCCGTACCGTTGGCCTGGCCACCGCACGAACTATCCCAATGCTCTTAGCACATAGGGTCTGATTTTTTTTCTCATCCCTTTCCTACCTGATACTTAGACTCCTAAAATCCGAGCTTACAATAAACTTCTGTTATTGTAAGTATACAGTAAAATTCTGCAGAACAGATCCCTCTAAAGAGGCATTTGTGCTTTTCAGATCGTGGCTACACTGAATTTCAGCTCCAGCTGTAAAACTGCTCAGTATTAAGACAGACATTATTGAGCACCCAACATGTGCCAGGCAATGAGTAAGAAGACCTCTCTTGTAGCCAGGGAACCAACAATACAGTGAAAGGGACAGATAAGAAAACAGATCGGTCATTTCACAACACTAGGGTGAGCGGGCTGTATGATGGGATGGGCTTGGGCATTGCAGAAATGCAGAGGGAGGGGCTTACTTGACTGTAATCAGCTTCTGGAACAGTGATGGGGTCTTGAGAGAAAACGGGTGGAAGGCCATCTGTGCAAAGGGAACAGTCTGAGAAAATGCTTGAAATCTTGAGACAGTACGATGCATTTGGGGAAATAAATAATATTGCTGGGGTGTGAGGTTGGAAAATTGGGAGATGAGGTTTGCTATGCCAATAAATAGAATAATGGGGCTGGCCCGGTGGCCAAGTAGTTAAAATTCTGCGTGCTCTGCTTTGGTGGCCCAAGTGTGGACCTATACCGCTCATCAGCCATGCCATGGAGGCGTCCCACATACAAAATAGAGGAGGACTGGCACAGACGTTAGCTCAGGGCAAATCTTCCTCGGGTGAAAAAAGAGGAAGATTGGCAGCAGGTGCTAGCTCAGAGCTAATCTTCCTCACCAAAAAATTTTTTTTTTTAAATAAACCAAATAATGATTTAGGAGGTAAATATTTACACTACTTTGACCAAAGTCTTTTTAAGGATTTTAGAAACAACTTGTTATATAATTTCCATATTTTTTTAATGGAAATGTTATTTATCAGAAACTTTGGGTGCTCCTATTGTGTAATTCTGTTGACCTTGACTTGAGTTAACATGTATTTGGAAGCAATAACTCATTTTTATAGTTTAGTGTTTTGAGAGGCTGCCCTTAAGTATTCTGAATTAGTGCTGAATTAGAACTTCGCCTCACTTCTCATTTCTGTCACTCACTGGATTTTTTTTTTCTGCCTTCATGTAGTCTTACTCTCACCTTTCAGTCTTCTAAACAAATTATGATTCCTCCATTTCCTTATTCAGGTAACCCCTAAAGCCCTGGCTAGCAGACCCAATGAATCAGAATTAACTCTAAATAAGCAGTTTTCGTTTTATTTTGCCTTTATCTTCCACTACTCCCTTGCTGGAGAAGATTCAAGTAGGCACACAGCGTTATCACATTGGGGAATGAATGAATGCCGACTTAAGTTCAATGGCATGTCCTTGTTGCCTTGCAGTCGATTTACTTGCAGTACTTCTGAAGCCATGTTTCAGGGGATTAAACAAGATTCTTTCATTGCCTCTGTGCTTTACTGTGTGTCTGATTGTTTTTTTTCCTTCTGTGATCTGTCTTTAAATTTAAGCTTCTACAGCATAGGCATATTTAGATTATGTAAAAGAAAGAGATTGTGGACAAATTGGTATATACTCACACAGCTTACTACGAAGATTCTCCACCATCTGTTTACCTGTCAATATGTACTAAATAAAATTGTGTATTGGTGATAGCAAATTCAATTTAGAGTTTTTACGAACAAAAGCATTTTCTAGCCAGCTATACCCAGAATCTATTCTGATTACTGTCTTCGCTCTCGATAAGTGTAGTACATTAATTTTAAAAGTGGGGCCTGTGTGTTTCAAACTTGTGGCACGCTTATTGGTCCTCTAAGTAGTCGTACCTTACCATGGATGAAAATGAAACCAAGCGCGTTGCTTTCTCTGAAGCAGAGTGAGATGGTTTTGCTGGGTGGAGATGCGTTGAGATTGGTTAATTCTGCTGTTTCTTCATGCTGAAGAGAAACCATGATATGGTAACAAGCAGCTCAATGTCAGAAAGAGACGGAGGCAACTTGGGGCTGAGGTCCCTCCCACCGCTAAAGAAAGTGCAGCTGCGCGTTTTTAATACGCACGGCAGGAGATTTCAGCAGCTTGATGATATATAGTGCATTAATGTTGAAAAGATAAACACATTTGGAGAGCACAGGAAGGGCCTTGTGTTTTTATGTTAGCAGAATGCTTCCTAATGAATAAGAATGTGCTGCTGGTTTCACGGAGCCATATGGCAGCTTTTCTAATTTTAGTTGGGTGCAGATGCATAATTCTCTGATTTTACCTTCTAGAACCTTTGAGATGCTTCATAACTTTTCCTGTAATATTTAATCTATAGTGCTTGGCCCGAAACTGCCTGTCATTGTGTCAATGACTTCTTTGCTCTGCATGGGTCTCTCCACTGCTAGGTTTGACAGTCACTTCACCTGAAATCTCCCAGCTCTTAAATGCAAGAAAAGATGGGAATCGTGGATGTCTTCCCACTAGAGTCTTAAAATTTGTTGTGGAGGTTATTAGACTTGTGTTTGACGTCAGTCTACTGAAAAATTGATAGATTTCTGGGTGAGTGATTTTACTCATTTTGAAGCAGTGGAATTAATTATAAAACCTGCATAAAGTATCAGGTTCCATTTTAGTCAAAGATTCTAGTACTTTAAATAATACTGCTTCAGTGAAAGCAGCTATCCTCACGCTTGACCAAACATAAAAATAACTTTTAAACTCTTCCTTGGCTGAACGTGTCAGGGAGATAGATCTAAACACGGGCCGTGCTCAAGTTTTTCTGTATGCGTGTGAATACTCTGTGGATTATCTTTCGGTTGACATCTTTTTACAGAGTGAGTAATTGATATTTGTTTGAATTCTGACTTTTTAACAATAGACTAACTTCCACAAGTTTTCCACGGCCTCTTCAGATAATTAAAAAAAGAAGAAAAAGTGTATGAACCTCTTCCATAACGGCTGTGCCACCCCGTCCCTCTCATGGGCAGACATGAGCAGCATTTGGGTTTCTCAGTCATCAGTGTGCTTGCTGCCGCTGCTGCTAGAGTTAGGAATTATGTGGCTGTCCCCTGGGCCACGACTGCCATCCCTGTGAGGACAGAGGACTCCGTTCTGGTACTGATTTGTGCAAAGGCCTTTTGAGAGTATGTTCTCAGTGCAGTTGCCAAATAAACAAATAGGCAAGGCTTCCTAATGTTAGAAGATTCAATAAGTCACCAGAAATCAATAAATAATGTTTCAGAAGAACAGGTAAACTCTTTTTTTGAAAACACCACTTCATAATTTAAAAATAGCTAGTGGTACTTTTTAAAAGATAAATAAAATTTTTACTAGTCTCACAGTTTCTGATTTGTTGGTGTTCTCACCAGAAAACAAATTTTGCTTTAAATTTGTGCCTATAGATGACAATGATAAAGAGCAATTTAATCCAGCTGCTTCAAAAAATGCCCATTTTTTCTTGTTTTTTTAAATCACTTGTATTTCTAGAGATCAGATGCTTCGTTTTTCACCCTTCCTTTTGTGTTCCAAGAGAAAACATGAATAATAATTACTTATAAAGAAAAGCATATGGGATATAATATTAATGATTTTCCCCCAGTTTGTGGTGTGACTCCTCTTAACACAGTCCCCGAAGAGATGGGGTTTTGTTCTTTGCTTTGAAACTGGAAATCTAATTAATTGGTATCGGATTTCTGGAGGGCCGGCAAATGGAGGAAGGAACCGGATGGAATGGCTCTCCCAGTAGCCACCCAGGAGAGAAGGGACACTTGGGGAAAGATTATAGGGGCATCCTTAGACAGTCTCTCTAATCTGAGCTTTGCTGTGTCAAACTGTGCTATTAAAAAGAGCATAGCTATTTTATGATATTTTGTCTTTTAGGGAGTGAGGAAGAAAAGGGTAGAATTATTCTTTTCATTGTTACTATCTTAGGTCATAATCTTTAAAAAGGATAACTTTAATGGTTAAAGTGCAGCAGAAAGAAATGGAAGGCTAGGTGTGGAGAAGAAATCTTTTTGTAGGCTTAACAATTAAATTTTATCATCTTTCTTTGATTTAACAGTTCCATCTGTAATAATAAGATTTTATAAGGGTTCAATTATAGGAAACTCTGGGCTGATCCTTCTACTCTTGAGTTTCCTCAAGGATATTTTTGTAACAGAATATATTTTTATAGTTAATGAATGCAAAATATAGAAAAGTAAATATAATTTGTGACCGCTGAGAAAATTGTCTAATTTAAAAATATTAGTGTGTTTTAGTATAGTAATCCTGTACTTACAGAAGTATAAATAATCTAAGGATTTAGGCTTATTTATATCTGCTACACAAACACAGCGTACTCATTTTTGAAATGCTCCATGAAGATGCCGGTGTATGTCCAGTCAACACAGTATATCTCAAAGGAGGCCTTTGCTTCCTCATATTTAATTTTAAGGCTCAACTGAACATTGAACAAAGGTAGGAATTACTTAATGAAAAGTACCCAAATAGCATAAATTCATGGCCAGTTTAATTTAGATTCCCATTACCTTGGGAAAACCATATTTCTGGGTGTTTTCTATCAGTGCATATTATTGATTTGTTTCTTTTTGATATTGAGAAAGTGTCAAAGCACAAATTCGATACAGAATTGAATAATAAATGACAAATTTTCTGGAAAATGCACATCTCCAAAGTGAGAACAGGAGTGAAAGGCCCTAAATTCTTTGCCCTTTATCTCTTATTTAATGACTCCATCGATAGTGAAAATTTCCCATTCTCTTAATACATATGATAGCATTGTGTTAGTGTTGCAACATTTTGAAAGTTTTCTTGCAAATAATAGACAGACTCAGAGTTTTCTTTCAAAGCATGTGTTCCACTAATATAATTTCAAATTGATCTTGTGAAAATTTTTGTTGTTTTCATTTTTAGTCAGGGATTCCTAGAATTGCAGTTTAGACAGACGTTTTGCCAATGTTCCTTAGCATTGGTTTCCAAAGGCCAGGCTGAGATTTCCAGGGACCAGACGCCACACCCTTTCCCAGCAGTTTCCTTGTTGGGCCTCGCTTTGCCATCCAAGTCAATTACAATGCATGTGAAATATTTTCAGCTCTGTCTAGCCATTTTTATCTCTTCTTTGAACTTAAAGTTAGTTCCTCACAGTTTAGCCCTAAATTGTTCTCTTTTGGTTCGATTGTAATTGTTTTGCCCCCCCAGCTAAATGTAATCTCTCAGCTGACAAGGATTATTCACTCTGCTTGCACCTCAGGCTCAGCAAGATGCCCGAGACCCCTTCACGGACCCCGCTGGACTGAGCCCATCGATGGCTCGAGCTGGCCACTCGTTCTCTCTGACTTCTTGTTAGCTACTTCTTTTCTCCTTTTAAAGATTTATCAGTTGAATATTATAAAGAGAAAAAAATGGCATGTTTTATTATTACAAATGCTTTTTCAGGATGTTATTATTTTTATTCAGGCTTTCCAGTAGAACCCATACACTGGTTTTATCAGATCTAAATCATCTCCTACTTTAAATTTTGGGCCCTCGCCCTAAATTGTATCTGATCCATAGATTCCTGAAAAGAAAAGAAAATGCTGTGCAGAGATGATCCTCATTCTACATATTTTCTGATAAAAGTCCAAAATTCAGTGCCTGAGCGTGTTGCTAGAATGTTTAGAATAACCCGTCAGGAAAGGTTATCAGTGTTTAGGAAGCTGCGTGATTGGGTTTTCTAAGTTTGAGTTTTGAAAATTCCACAGAATATTAATGAATGAATTTAGGAAACTTTTGGATCCTGAGACATGATCAGATGATCAGATCCTCAAAATATAAATATCTCACAAGGTATATTGTCTTTAAAAGACTCAGAAATGGATTATCACAAACATTCTTATTTTGTATTTATTTTGCCCTAAAATGCGGCATTATTATAGACCCCACAGAAACCAGTAATTTATTACTACTATGATATCAGAATCTCACAACAAATAGCCTGATGTTGTACAGCGAACAGCAATAGGTACGGAGCTGCCCTTGTGATTAGCAGCTGTTGCTTCATATCTCACTGTCCCCCGGCATTAATCTAAATTAAGTCCATTCTTTAAAAAGAATAAAACCACCAGTTGTCACAGTGGACGGACAGGAGAACTTGGGACCCTGAGAGAACATGAGATGCCTAGAAACTTACTGACTAAGGCAAGACAAGACGATTGCTATCTAAGACCAGTTCTCCTCGGGAAACCCTTTTCCCATGTTGGTCCTGCCCACCTATTCCACTCTTTCCCTGGCACCAGGAGGGCCGGTGGGCCTAAAGAGGAAAATCAGTTCCTTTTTCCACCCACCCTCCATTCTAGTTGCTCCTGTATTTCTGGGAATAAGTACCAGCAGTGGGACTAGTCTGTCAGTCAGCCTCCAAATATTGAGCGAAAACCTACTCTGAAATAGGGACACTGCTAGCCATTGAGGTTATGGACACAGGCACCCCTTCATGAAACTTACCTTCCGGTGGGGACAGTGTACTGTTTCATGGACTGTGATTGTCTCTGCAGGAGGTGGGGAGGACAGGATACTCTCCTAGGAAGATGTGTCTGAATCTCATGCAAAGAAGACCTTGTGAATCTGCACGTTCTGACAGACCGTCTCAGGGAAGGTCTTCTCCTGTATCCATTCCAACTTGGGAATCAGTGCTGCTACAGAGATGTCACTGATGGGAGCATGATACTCCTGGGAATAGCTCGGAGGCAGAGGAAAGGCTGCAGATTACTCGTTCTGTGGGATGTTAATCCATTGTTCCTACCCACTGACTCCCACAATACCAAAGGCAAAAAATAAATAAGAAGGCAGTAGGACCACATAAATATATAATATCCATTATATGGGTTTTAAGATTTTAGTATTAATGAAACTCAGGGATCCTTAGGCCCTAACCCTTCACAAGACAGGGCTGTTAAACCAGCTGAAAATGCGACGAAGCAGCAGGTGATGGCACCGAACAGGTCCTGTCCCTGGACTGGTGGGCAGGAAGATGAACAGAAACTGAAGAGAAATCCACAGCCTTACAGAGTGACCTGGCAAAGAAAAAAGAATAGTACACCCACCTGCAATTATTTGGAGTATATTTGGTGCTGAAAAAGATTCTAGCAGAATGGGGATTGCATGTGTGTGGTGGGGGGTGTCTGGAGAGCCTGAGATATTTCCTGCTTCAGTTAAGACTGGCTGAGGACTGGGGCTGAGACCAAGCCTGCAGAGGGGGCAACGTTAAGGGACCTCGCAGTCAAGAGCTGGGGAAGGCAGCGAGAAAAAAAAATGAAGTGAGCACAACAGATCCTCACAGTGTTGAGTTATAAGGGCTGCCAGACAGCAGTTCTCTTAATAGGTGGTCACAGCTATTTAGATCTAAGAAGGTGAGCAGGAATGTAGAGAGCGATGGAGAAGCTGCTACAGCCTGCTTATGATAAGCTCTGCAAAGAAATTACTCCATCTGGAGCTCAGGAAGGAAAACCTAGTAAACACAAATATGCTAGTAGGAAGTTACACTTGAAAGCTACTTTATAGTTTTGAGAGTGTGTTTTACATCTTGTCTCATTTACTCCTGTCACAGTCCATGATTTACAGAAGGCAAGTCCTAAGGCCTTACAAAGTCAAAGTGACTTGCTGTGACTCATACTTCTGTTAAGTGGCTGAGCTTAGACTTGAACCACACAGGTCATCTTCCCTTTTCCTCAGATAAACATACATGTGGAAGCTCTCCGTCATGGAAATGGCAAGATTTGGAGGACCTGCATAATTCCTAATTATTCACCAGGTTCTCAGTTACAAATTAAGCTTAGGGATTTTCAAAATACTATGTAAAATCTTTTTTACAAAAAAGGAAGCAAAATTTACCAAGATCCCGAAAACAGGTTGATTCTGATTACTAAATTGATTTACAGTTTTCTTTATTTGCATTTAATTACAATGATAACATGCAGTGTAAACAAGGATATAATTTATTCAGGTAGACATAATTGGCACGTTGTCTTTGTGTTGTTTTCTAGCAAGTTGTTGATATGTATCCAGTATGCTTTAGACTTTTTTTTGGTGTTCTTGAAATAACTAGTTTACATGTATATAGATAACTGTGCATCTGTTTCTTCTGTGAGATTTTTTTCGTAATGGAATGTCTTCTCGGGCCTTGTGGGCCTGAAAGCTGCCTCTCACATTTAATCCAGCAGCACATATTATGTACCTCTGTACTAGATAAAAGTACTAGTACGTTGAAATTCTCTGGGTGCCTGCTAGGGCACCTCTCCTCTCTGCCTTAAATTGTAAAGCATCTTCAACAAGACAGGGACCAGATCTTTCTGGTTATTTAAATGTGAATGTGACAAGAAGTGGACCAGTACAAGAGTCAAGGCGGGACTTAGAGAGTGTCACGTGGGAGCAGCTGTAACAAGTTAGGACTTGTGTTTATTCCTTCTTCAAATGTGTGCAAATGTGTCTCTGGTTATGCTACTGAATTCTGAATATCAGACCCTCATTATCCTAGTTTGGGGAATCTCTTGAGTAGAAACTAATTGTGCCAAAGTATATAGCAGCTTTGTAATCTAGAAAAAAATGCTTGTGAGGGACTAGCATGAAACCACTAAACTCATTTTATCAGCAGCCTGAGAGGGGATCTGAGCCACAGGTTCTGGCGGTGAAAAGTTAACGTTCTGGCTCCTGCTTCCAGCCGTTTCTCCTATTCAGTAGCGGTGGGGGTGGACTCTGACTCTTTTACAGCCATATCTGATCCCATTAGAGATTTTGAAAATCATTACAATAAAAGTGTTTCCATGTCACTCTGCCCTTGAAATAGCACTGCCGTTTAATCCACACTTGTGTTTGTTGCAGAGAAAGCAGCAGCAGCCAACATCGATGAAGTGCAGAAGTCAGACGTGTCATCTACAGGGCAGGGCGTCATCGACAAGGATGCACTGGGGCCCATGATGCTCGAGGTACCACATCCTCGTTTGGGTTCTCTATTTCAGTGTTGTTGGTGTTTACATGATTACATTCGATTTTTAAGTGAATGTGATTTCAGGATAATCCACACTTAATTTTCACTCTTAAGGTTGAAGTCCTGCTGACCTCTTGAGCTTACTAATACTATCTCTTCTCTGACTCCTGATACATACATTTCAAATTAACAATGTGGAAATAAATTAACTAGATTAGAATGTAAGTCCGCAGGCTTTAACTACCAGTTGAGCATTCATTTTGGAAAACCATGTTCATGAGTTCAGTTAAATTCTGTGATATAATATATTTTAGTTTGAAATGTTCCCCAAGTTCTTAGATTTTATATATGCCATGTACATATGCCTATATAAACCTGTTAAAATTTGAGGACCAAAAGAAGGTTTATGCTTTATTTCTGCCACTTCAAACTAGTGTATTTATCTCATAAAATGAAAATGGAAGTAGTAGGCAGAACTTTTAAGATAAACATCACAGTGTAATGGTTGGTCTTAACTGCCTGTTCTTTATTAACCTTAGGAAGTTTTATGACCAGACTACTGTCTAGAATTTGTAAAGTCCAGCTTTCCTATTTTATTAACTGGTAAGATATTAAGTACCAAGTGCTTTGCTGTACCTATTCCAAAATTAAAATTCAAGATGTAGGCTACGGTAAGATGAGGGAAAAAATGTCAGTGAATATATAACAAGAAGCAGAGGGGCCCTGAGACATAAATTATGTCAGTTCTCAGGATAATTTACTGTGCTGATGATAAGATGAGATTGAAGATTACCGCCTGGCCAGAAGCTTTGCAGCGCTGTCATTGCGGCATCACGTAGCTGGCTGCGGCTGCCAGACATAGCTAAGAAATTAGGATTTTTAAAGCAAAGGAAACCAATAATCGCCCCTTTTTTTCAGTGAGTGCATAAGATAATTTTTATTTTCAGAAAATCTAATTCCATGAAAATCTACCATATAATTGGAAGGTAGGGGGGGACAGAAAGAATTTAAAGATTGTCTGACCAGTCTTTGTATTTAGAAGTGACAAAATTCGTTCCGTGGGGCTGGACCCGATGGCCGGCCCATTCACTGACCCTGTGTTGTCCTTTGCTTATTTTTCTCGAATCGCTGCCTTGAAAACATCCAGCTACAATTTTCAGTGAAAAAGCGAAAACACACTTAACCTGATTTTCCAGAGTCAATAGGCAGCGGAAGGCCAGCATGCTACTTCTGCTTGGTTCTCTGAAGCAGATGAGAAAACTCTAACTAGGTGGACCATTTAGAATTAGATGAAAGAAAGTAGATAACTTCCTGTGGAAAAACCTTTGAATTATAAACAAAATCAACTTGAAAATTATGGTAATCTAGATTATTACAGTTAGAAATTCCCGTATTTCTATGTTTATCCCTTGTGTCAGGAGGAAGTTAAAGCAGGGTACAAACTCCTGAGAAGACTTTGGAGGCTTCTAGAAAAGAAGTGCTCAGAGTAACCACAAGGCTGTGTCTCAGGCCTTTGAGAGCAAGTTCATTAACTGTAGAAGTGAGATTGCTGGATGTTGTGGGCCGTATCTCATCAAATCAAACCAACATTTTTGCTGTTTCTAAACAGTCTTCTGAGAATTCAGTGCTTGGAGCAAGGACCCGTGTAGCAGGACTGTGGTTCTAAATATGTTAGAGAGGCAGTGCTTGAATTGAGCGACTTTAGCTTTGAGTTTGAAGTCTTCATCTCCGTTTACGTGTCATCGTTTCAGCAGAGAAAGCTTGTTCTCATCGAGCTGTTCCCAGGCATAGATGCACACTCATGCTTACATCATAGCATAGTGGTTGCTAGGCAACCAAACCAAATGTCAGCTTTTTTCATCAGAGCATATCATAGTGAGCTTTAAACAAAACACAGTTTTGTAAGATGAAACAATTGCATCTTTTGGTTATATTATGCCACAAATCAGTCTTTTTACTATGGTACAAAGTGGTAGGAAGCTGCGTGCACTTTCAGAAGCGAGCTCTAGGTCATATGACTATGAAAATCCCTGTTGGATGTGTATCTAAGGCAATGAGTTTAAAAGGACCCTTGGTACCTAACTAATCAGCTGACGGACTTCCTGTCCCCCCTCACAGACACCCACGTTTGTACACACGCTGACACAAGGTGTCCAAGGGTTGGTGCCAACCTGTGATGGAGAACCTTTACATATAGTCCTGCTTTGCCTGCATATTGTTTATACCATTAGGAAAACTTGACAATATTTAAGAAGAGCTTAAAGCCAAGTCAGGTTTTTTTTTTTTTGAGCTTTTCATTAATACCTTATGGTCAGTTCTAATTTGACAGAGAACTTAGTTTTGTGATGAAAATAGTATTAAAAATGAATATATTCAAAGAAAGCTCACAAAATAGGAGGCTGTTAAATAATAACTTAAGAAAAAAAACAAATTAGGGCAAAAGTAAACACTTTTGCCCCATTTATACACATAGTTATATCAGTATGTACATGTAACATCATTCATGTTAAAAATAGTAAGGGGGGGTGGCTGGCCCAGTGGCACAGTGGTTAAGTTTGCACATTCTGCTTTGGTGGCCCAGGGTTTGCCAGGTCGGATCCTGGGTGCAGACAAAGCACTGCTGATCAAGCCGTGCTGTGGCAGGCGTCCCACATATAAAGTAGAGGAAGATAGGCATGGATGTTAGCTCAGGGCCAGTCTTCCTCAGCAAAAAGAGGAGGATTGGTGGCAGATGTTAGCTCAGGGCCAGTCTTCCTCAAAACAAAAAAAAAAAGTAAAGGGGCCCAGCCCCATGGCCTAGTGATTGAATTCAGTGCACTCTGCTTCAGCAGCCTGGGTTCACGGGTTTGGATCTTGGGTGCAGACGTACACCACTCATCAGCCATGCTGTGGCAGCGACCCATCTATAAAAGAGAAGAGGGCTGGCACAGATGTTAGCTCATGGAGACTCTTCCTCTGAAAAAAAAAAAAAAAAGTAGTAAATACATAATATGAAGAAACTGTGGCATAAACTGGGTAGACCAGGTGGCCCTGTTTCAAGGTATGCCTGATCAGTAACAAGGCTTTATTATCTTTATTCTTGAAATGATCCTAGATTCTTTGTCTCCTTCCCTAGTTGAGATTGGAATGACAACAGAGAATGAGGCTATGCACCCATTGCAGGAAAAATACCATTATCTAGATGATTTGCCTACATCCTGACAATCTGGAGAACAAGTCATACAGAAGGGCACAGTTAGTTCACTGTCCACTTCTCACTGTTATAAACCAAAACCTTGAGTCCCTTTTGGTCTCGGACGGTGCTGACTGCATCTAGCCTGAGGTCCCCTTGAAAGACTGGTTTGTCATGTCAGAGACACACTTCCCAGACCCTTTGCCCATATACACCAGATGGTATGGGGCTGATGCTCCTTTCAAGGTCTGAGATCATCTGCAATTCTTTTTGTTTAAACCCTGGCAGTTTTAAAGGAACTAAAATTTTCGAGGGGTTTTTCTTGGCCTTTATCCTTAAACTGAGGGAAAATTATCAATGACCCCTTCCTCCCGTTGTATTACATGAGAAACCATACATCGAAATTACTTTGTGTTGGGTAGGTAACGTAAAAGTTGTTCTTGGCCCTACGGGGTACATTAGTCTAATTTTGCAAATACAAATGGCCTGAACACTTTTGCTTGGCGATAATTATCTCCCGATAAGTTAACAAGAGGTAGTGTTTGTCATTTAGTTTGTGACAAGAAACCCTGATCTAGGCTCTCTCCTACTTACTAAGATGGAATAATTTCACCAAGAAAAATGTGTTAATTGTTTCTGAAAACTAGGAGAGGAGCAAGAGAGATCTTTTTTTCTCCACGTGTGAATTGTTTGCCTTAAAGGGGTCGTTGGCTTCTTAAACTGCACGTGAGTTAATGTTGTGTCCTTTCTGACATAATTTGTGCCTTTTCCCTTAGGCCCTTGATGGGTTCTTCTTTGTAGTGAACCTGGAAGGCAACGTTGTGTTTGTTTCAGAGAATGTGACACAGTACCTAAGGTATAACCAGGAAGAGCTGATGAACAAAAGTGTTTATAGCATCCTGCACGTTGGGGACCACAATGAATTTGTCAAAAACCTGCTGCCAAAGTCTATAGGTAAATGCTTGTCTGCTGGGTCTCCCCTTCCTCTCCTCCCCATACACGCGTTGTCCTGGTTGGAGGGGGTAAAATAGAGGTTTATTATGTCAAGTGAGGATAAGAGTAACTGGGTGGTTGATTAGAAATGCTTGTGTTAAGTATTTGAGCTTAGAAGTCACGAAGAATAGGACATCTGCAGATATTAATCTTGAGTGAATGATCGTTTTGATCCTGTAGTCTAAGTACATGAAAATAATTCAGATGGACAGCACTCATATGACAACTGTTTTCATGGGGTTTGTTTTGTTATTGTTTTTTGAGAAGGTGCCAAATTGCCTCCCACGCTATCCAAAGCCCGCTGACTGTTGTGTCCATTTTCTCCACGACTGTCTAAGAAGTAGAAGGTCATGAGGAGTTTGAGATTCAACTTATTTTGAATCCTGCTTGTGAAAAGAGCGTGTATGTGGGTGTATACAACATTCTAAAAATAAAATGTTCAGGAACAAGTGGCGTGTAGAGGTTCAGATGCTATCAGCCTGGGAGCCCTAAGTGGGCTCTTTCAATTCCCAGACTCTTCAGTGGCTCCTCAGGTGTCGTCAGCAGATGCTGCCCCCTTCCCTGTTCTCCCTGCTTCGGGTTCCTGCATTCTTCCTCTTGTTTTGGAGACGCTGTCCAGAGTGCATTCGATTATTAGGGGCCATATTTTAAAGTGAGCGATTCACAGCATCGGCCCACCTTAGATGCTGCTCTGAAGTATTGCTCTTCCCACTTACTAAGTGGTTCTTTTTTTAATATTCTCACTTAAACTGATGATGCTAAGAACGTCTTCACGGATAAAAAGAAGTGCGTATTTTAGTACGGAATAAGGTCAAGTCCTGAGTTAGCAAGTACTTCTGTTCTTTTTCTTAAGACTATTTATATTAGCTGATCTTACTGTTACTGCAGTAAATAGGAAAAGGTTCCTCCAAACCCCATTATGGCTAGCTTTTCCTTGATGTGACACCCCTTTGTTCAAAGTGACTGCAACAGTAATACAAAATAGATGAGTACCATGTGAGCTCTTTTTATTACATTCTCTAGTAAATGAACAAGAAAATGGGATTTCTTATTTCAAGTCACTAATATTTTCAGATCTCTTCAGTAATTTTATGACTTTCTCAAAGGACCTATACTTAATAATTCACTATTATTAATTCACTTGTCTAAAGAGCTCGTTGCCTTACTTTATATTGTACTTTTTTATACTTTCAAATTACTTATTAACCTGAGTTAATAAGAACTCTTTTTTCTTTGATTACTCTATGTAGTCTCCATTATGGAAAGAAGGTTTTAAGAATGCTGATGGAGAAATAAACGTCCCAAATGCCTGCATAGACATATAAAGCTAGCTATAGTTCCAAAACAGTTTCTTGCAATTAACTTGATGTGTCCTTTTTCTTTCTAGGGTTTGTTCCCTTTTTTATTCCTCGAAAGCCCAGTGGCTGTGGGTTTAGCGTTGGGTTCACCATAACACCTAGCTGTCCTTTTAAGTGTGTTCTAACTAGTGACTTTTGGGAATAAATTTGCTTATCTTATAACTGGCCCTTTTTTTAATCCCCTCTTTCATTGTCCTACTGGTTCTAATATTTTTTAGATAAAACATAAGGAACAGTAAAGAAAAGAATGCCGAAATGAAAATTAGGATGGTGTCTAATTCCAGCTCTTCTAGTAATCGAACGTTTCTTTGGACGTCGTTTCCTCATCTGTAGAACGAGGAGGTTGATCTGATGATCCATAGACATCAGATCAATCAGTCATTCTTTTGTTTCTGTCATTGATTTCTCTAATGTATTTCCCAAAAAAATGAAGTCTTTCCTCTTTCATTCTCTTTCTTGAGATGTATGAAGTAGTTTTTCACTTGAAAAGGAATAAATCACGTTAGCAGTGTATCCTCAAGGATATTTCCGTCTTATTGAGGAAATATACGTGAAACAATTTTAAAAGACTACAATAGAGTAATCCAACAAGAGCCAAGTGACAGAATATGCGCTAAAATTTCTGTAAAATTTTAGAAAAGAAAGATCTGTAAGAAGCAGCAGTGTGGGTGCCTCGAATAGTTGGTCAAGTGTGTGGAGGATCTCTGTCTTAGAGCATGAGTACATTTGGGTGGGAGAAATCGAGGCAGCCTGATGTTTAGATAGGGTAGCAGGAGCAGAGGTGTCCATGTGGCACTGGGGAAGGAGGGTGGTGAGGGAGGCTTGTGCTGGGCAGTGTGGTTAGATGGATGAGATGGGGCTGAGTAGTGAGAATTTGATTTATCAGTTTGAAGGGTCTTCATACTCCGGACTGCATCACGTCCAAATCCTTTAAAGAATTTACTGCATGCTACAGTTGGTGCCGTGTACAGATTTTTGAGCAGGGGGTACCATAGCTAAAACTGGAACGCAAGTAGACTGAACTGAATTTCCAAGAAATCAAAGTTAGGAAAACCTGAAAATAGAGAACTACAATATTCTAGTAATAAATAATCAAGGCCTTAATCTGAAGGGCAGGGATCAGTGTGAAGAGTAAGAAGCGTAAAAGACATTTGAAAATCCCAAGAATTTCCTCAAGTTGTTGAAACATTAACCCAAGAATTTTTTCCCCTCTAGATTATGAAATTATTGAGAAGAGTAGAAACATTATCTAAAAGTAAAATAACCATATGTTTCCTACACAGTTTTGGTAATTGGGCAGCAGTGAGTCTGATGTTAGTCTCTTTGTAACATCGCGTACTTTTGCCTTGCTCAGTGAATGGGGGCTCTTGGGCTGGCGAACCTCCTAGGCGGAACAGCCATACCTTCAACTGTCGGATGCTGGTCAAGCCTTTACCCGACTCCGAAGAGGAAGGGCACGATAACCAGGAGGCACATCAGAAGTATGAAACTATGCAGTGCTTTGCTGTCTCTCAACCAAAGTCCATCAAAGAAGAAGGAGAAGGTACGGCCGATCTCGAGGATGTTTTATGTGTCTGCCTGCTTATTCCTCTGCTATTTCTTTCATGCTTAATAATCTAAAATTAGTGGCCACAGAAAGTTCTTTGTTCTTTTTACCTACTTAACAATTTTTGTGATAAATTCAATTTTTAAGTCTGTAAAACAGCACTATCCAGTAGGATTTTCTGCAGTGATAACAGCGTTACATATCTTCAATGGCCGGTGCGGCAGCCACTAGCTACATGTTGCTGCTGAGCATTTGAAATGTCAGTAATTCAGTTGGGAGAATGAGTTTTCTGTTTTGTTAAAATTACATTTAAATGGCCACATGTAGCAAGTGGCTGCCCTACTGGAGCAGCCCGGTTAGGGCTGACCCTCCCAGGGACCCTAGGCTCCTCTGAATGTCTGCTGCAAGCTGTGAACCACAAACCTAGAAAAATGCACATAGGTACGAGCAACATTTCTCATAGACTCTTGAGGGATTCATGGATTCCAGGTACCTTATCTGTGGATGCTGGGTGCAGAATATGTAATAGAAGGATGCTTACGAGAGGGCAGAGATGGGAGTGGGGAGTGGAGAGGGTCGCACACTGTAAGCTCTTATGCTCTTTGCCTTAGAGAGATGCTCATGTGGTCACCAACCCCTTTGCCCTCCAAGCAAGCCACGCCACACTGCTGAGTGGCACTCCCTGTCATATGAGACAGTGCTGAAGAGGGCATTCTGCATGTGGAGCAGAAGGGGAAGAGCTGAGGACCGCTGGTGAATGGAATGGCTTACCAGCTCTGTGACTTTGGGCAAACTCCTTGACCTCTCTGAACATCCATTTACTCTATTATCAAGTGAAGTCAACAATACTGGTATCAGGGTGTAATAAGGATTAAATGCATATGCCTGACCATGACTGGCATTAAATACTAATTATTTAATCCTTGTAAAATATATATATATAAGTAATTTTTAAATTTTATTGGAAAGAAAGTAACAGAGCTGTCATAGATGGTACATAGTTTTTCATAGTTAAGTTTTTCCGTAGGTGTGGAATGTCAGGTGTTTTATTCTCTTTTATACAATAGAGTAAGTGCTACTGTTTTATCCATCTATGAGGATATTCTAAAGGAATATAAAAAAGATAAAGCTGATCTATATAATCTAATAATTTATGATATTGTGCAGTATATTTGAACATTTTTTGTATATTTAAAATCTGATTCTGGATGTTAGCACAGTGTAGCATAGAGTGGGGTTTCTGAGCCGTGGGGTGCTCAGGTCAGGTCCTGGCTTCACCAGCTTTGCGTGATGCTGGGCGGGTTACCTAAACTCTGCGCTGTGGTTTTCTGCTCTGTTAAATGGAGAGAATGCTAGTCCTGCCTCACAGAGCTGTGAACAGGAGTAAATGAATTGGTAGCCCAGAAAGGTGTCTGTCTCACAGGAAGTGCTCAAAAATTTAGCTTTTACTGTGTTGAGAATGAGGATCACATTTAATTTTGTGATACCAGCTATTACTGGATATAGTTAAAGAAATTCTTTCCCAAATTTAAAGCTGAACAATGATGAATCGATGATGTAAGATGTGAAGAGACTATTTTTTTCAGAGATTTTTATCCAGCATTCTCGAGTATCTTGGTGACCCAAAAACTCAGGAAGCAAACCCTTGACCAAGCAGAGTGCAGATTTTAGTTTTCATCATTTTTGTGCTTTATTCTGAATTACACTGGTTGTTACCATAGCAGTTGATTCCATTCTTCCCCAGCCTTGGGAGGTGGTTTCAGAGTGTTAACTCGAGTGCGGTGCATATGCTTTTATCAAATGTACCGGGTACTTCGGTACTTTATGCTCAGCTCCCCCAGCTCGTCCTGGGCAGCAGCCTCTTCCCTCTCCGCTGGCTGCTTCCCACTTCCGTTGAGGAGAGAATGAAGCCAGTGAGCAGCAGAGGGACCTGGTACTTTGTCACTCTCTCGTTTATTGGTTTACATGGTTGTGCTGTCATAAATACATTTGAGCCTGTTTGAGTCACTAAAAAAGCCTCATATGGTGACCACAAATGTCTGTGATTGAAGATTTGCAGTCCTGCTTGATTTGCGTGGCCAGAAGAGTTCCCATGAAGGAAAGACCAGTCCTGACCTCGTCAGAAAGTTTTACTACTCGCCAGGATCTCCAAGGTGAATTTTCTTCCCAAGGAAATCATTTTAGAACACTTACAGATTCGCAAACGCAAGGAATGTGTCTAGCAGACTGGGAAGAAGCCAGTCGAGGCACCTGCCCCTGGGGTGGAAGCATCGAGGGGCTGGAGCAGGGGCGGGGGTGGACAACGCTGATTTTCACTGTCTACCCTTTGGGTCCATGTACTTGTGCCACCTATTCTAAATAAATAAATTTTTATCTCTTTAAAATTTAATTATTTCTGTAAATAATAGATCAGTCCGTAGGTCTAACGCTTGCTGTTATTTAATAGGCAAGATCACTTCACTGGATACTAGCAGCATGCGGGCAGCCATGAAGCCTGGCTGGGAGGACCTGGTGAGAAGGTGCATCCAGAAGTTCCACGCACAGCATGAAGGGGAGTCGGTGTCCCACGCCAAGAGGCATCATCATGAAGGTGAGCGTCTCCAAATGGTGGTGTTCTTGAACTTGATTTTGCTAAGTTAGTGTGTCCTCGTAGAGCTTTCTCTGAAACGGTAATTCCTGAAGTTCATCTCAGGGGCCTTGGGTCTGTTGACTTTTGTGTTCGTATGTCCGTGCATTATCTGGCCCAGAAAATGTTGCCCTCTGAAGGGACATGTAATAGGAGAACCTGTAGGACAGAAGAGTGCAGTGACAGTGATAGAACAGATGATGATTTTGCAGACAGATGAAAGGAAAAGGCAAGAGGTCATTTTCTTTGATCCTAAGGCTTCTAGATGTGTAAGACAACAAAGTAAGGTACCATCTTATATCAAAGGAAATGTTATCTGAATCGTAAGGAAAATCCGGAAGTAAGAAGGAAATGCAGTGTGCAAGAGCAAGTGAATTCCTGGTAGAATCCTGAAGACTGCCTGGGTGTTTCTAGAAGGCCCAAAGAGGTGAAGTGACTTGTCCGAGGTCCCACGATGAGCTGCTAGGACAGCTGGAACTAAACCCGAGACTTCAAAGTCGTATTTCAGTAGTAATAGGAGCCTTCACTGAGCCCCTGGCCGGTGTCTGACATCGTCCCTCTCTGCGTGATCTCACCGACTCGCACAGCACGCCTGTGAGTTAGGCACTGTGGCCCTCCTTTATCGCTGAGGATGCTGACACGGGTGAGATGATGGCTCCCGAGCAGTCGGTCAGTGAGTGTCAGTGCCGGAGGTTAATCTGACGCCCATCCTTGCAGTCACTGCTCTGCTGCTCCCAAAGGCCTGTCCACAGTATCACTTTTCCTCACGTGCATTGTGGGTTTTTGTTAAACTGGCAAAAACAAAGGAAAAATTGCTTTCCTTAGCACTTACTAAGTACTCCTTGGGGATGGGGACACATTTTCCCTCTCTAACATCTGCCTCCAATCCTCCTCTTTTTGCTGAGGAAGATTGGCCCTGAGCTTACATCAGTGTGCATCTTCCTCCACTTTATATGTGGGATGCCACCTCAGCATGGCTTGACAAGTGGTGCCATGTCTGCACCTGGGATCCAAACCAGCAAACCTTGGGCCACCAAAGCAGAAAGTATGAACTTAATCGCTGTGTCACCAGGCCAGCGCTTCTCCTGGCCTTTTAATTCTCCTCTCTTGGGCACTTTATGTCCTGGCGGGGGGAACTGGGTGACGAGGCCTAGATGCACAGGGACTGCCAGAGAGGGCCCCACAGCCCGTGAGGGACGAGGGCAGTGCACTGTGCCTCATAACTCAGCTTGGCAAACCGCCTCCTTGAGAAAAAAATTGTAACTCGTTGAAAATAGAGTTTCGGCTTGTCATCTTCCATTGAAACTGCATCTGTGACCTTGGCATTTTACCAGCCATGTTTGTATGTTTAAACTTCATGCTTTTAAGATCACTTATAGAAAAGTACAAATCATAGTAAATGACCTCCCTCCCTGTTCCCTTATTTTTCCCTCCTCTTATTCATTCTTTTCATCTTATTCATCCTTATTTCTTAGACATCAGCACGTAATCCAACAATTGTATCTCCCAGCATTTTTCAAGTTGGAAACAATAAGAGGAAATAAAGATGCTATGTCTGAGAGAAATCAGCATGTAACCTACTGTTTGACTAGATCTGGTTTAGAATAAAAAGAGTAGTAACAACAAAGACTAAGAAATCACCAGGAGCGAACATGTTCAGTGTCCTTGGGCCCAGAGTAGCAATGCCCTACACTGAACTCTGTGGCTTCTTGATGGCCCACCAAAGGGTTTACAGAGAGGGACCAGGCACTGTGCTGGATTTAAACAGATGGGACCCACTGAAAGAAAATCACAAATGTATGAAATACATTCCCTCCAAATGTATGAAGTAGGTAAGATCGGGGTGATCATTTGCACTAAATACAAATCTCCTGGAAGGCTTTGTTAAAATGGAGGCCCTTCCTCAGTGTGCTCGGGGCGTGCTCACACATACCTGTTAGCAGAGATGCTTGGTGTGGACCGAATGGAAATAGAAAATCCTAAGGGATCTTAGCCAAGGCAGATAAAATTCTGAAATTATGAGCCATCGGAAATAAGAGTCCTATTATAAAAATTGTATGCATGCTACCTTTTAGGAGCACACTTATTGTCCAAAGCAAGATAAACGTAGGTACAGTAACTTATTTCCAGTCCTGCCACTTCAGAGGAACTTCATGCAGCAGTTGATGGCAGAGAGTAATAGCTCAATACTGCATCTAATGGCAACCGCAGAGGTGTTTCATTAGGGAAATTGTTCAAAGTGAACCTTTACCAAGAAATCAGAATCCACATTGTGTGTCAGCAGTCTCTCCCTCCCGTGGCAATTTCGTGGAGTGGTGAATGTGGTTGGTTGCCTTGGGGCTAACTATTCAACCCACAACGTTTTGCTGAGGATTATGTGGTAGATACGTGGCAGTCTTAAAATGTTTTAACAGGTAACTAAATTATGTGGCTACTGTTTTTCTCAATCGAAATGGTCTTCTTTAATATGCAATGTATGACGGTTTTAAAATGCAATTGTTTTAAAAGCTAAATCTGAAATTTTAAGAGAAATTATTTTAACCCAATTGATTTGTGTTGTGTTTTCATAAAATGGAAACACCTGATTCTTTATCCAGACGTTAAACCAATTCCATGTCACTAAGACTGTTTCATTTTTATTGTTTCAGTTTTAGCCTTTTTTCCCCGGAAAAGATTCTTCTGATTGTCTATCTCTTACTTCCTCTTGTTCTACCCACAGAAATAATACTTCTCAGACACTGAGAAACTGAATTGGGCAATAGTAGTGTGAGATGATGGCTAGAACGTAACGTCGAGATGAATATTTGAGAATATACTTAATGTCATAGATTTTACTGTACTAGGTGAATTAAATGCAGATGGTGCACTGTAGACGTCTGTGCGTTGTATTGTTTGCTAACATTTTAAACAAATCATTCTAAAGCTTATTTTGAGCTAATAAATCATTTACACTCGGTTCTGCCATGGTACCAAAGATTTTAAAGAGAGCATAGTTAGAGAGTCCAAGCTTTATTTTTTAAAAAGCCAGTATATTGAATTTATTGGTATTTTGAGTGAAAAATATGTAAATGTGCTTTTAAGAATTTGTGATGTTTCAATACATGAAATATTCCTTACAGCTCTCTTTAACGTGCTGGTAGGAAAATATTAAACGTAATGACGTTGGTTACTACTATTGTGTCTCATGCTGCCCCTGCCCTGCCTTTTCCTAAACGTGCCTTCTGTCTCCTTGTTGCCTGCAGTGCTGAGACAAGGATTGGCAATCAGTCAGATCTATCGTTTCTCCTTGTCCGATGGCACTGTTGTCTCTGCACAGACGAAGAGCAAACTCATCCGTTCTCAGACTACTAATGAACCTCAGCTTGTAATATCTTTACATATGCTTCACAGGTAATCCTAGTTCTAAGAAACCAGTCCCCCTTCCCCACTTAGGAGGAAATGTTACAGAAGCAACAAATCGTCCTAGAGCCGCTCAGGTTTGTTAGACATTTCTGTTGACCAACCCTAGACATTTAAAATACAGAATTATATTGCTATCGACTGTGGGCTACAAGGCAACTCATGCTGCCATCCAAGTAGGGCCGTACTTGGGATTTCAGCCTTAATACTGGTGAAGTTTAAACCCAGCTGGAAGCACACAGGCTAGCAGTAACGTTGCTCTGACGTGACTGCCTGTTACATCAGAGAAGGGAAAGGGATCCGTTCCCGATGGTGGCACACACAGGGCGGGGATATTGAAGCCACTCGCATGATTTCTGCTCCTGTGTGTTTAAATCTAAAACTTTCAAATATGTACACTTAGAGGGGATATTTTAGATTTTGTTCTCAGGTTTAAATTAATTCTTGACATCAGACTTTAAATTGAAGGGTAATAAACATTTCCATAAAAAATGAAAATAAAGAAAATTGGATTGACTTTTAAAATAAATGTCATAAACAACATTGAGAGCACAACTTTAGGAAAATGATTGCATTTTGAGTTATATAAATATTTATTTATGCACTGTATAAAACTTTATGAGATAGTATCAGAAGATATATAAAGTTGCTCTGGTTAAAGAGCCCCCTTTTATTACATTTCTCAATTATTTACTTTCTTATTTAGGAATAAAAAAAAATCAGGCAGCCCTGTTTGCCAACTGTTAATAAATCTGACCTCAAACTGAAACAATTTGAAAGTGATCACACGTGTGCCAAATTTCACTCCCCTAACTGAAAGCTGCTGTTTGACAATTTGTGAAACGTGTTTTGTTTGGATTTCTGAACACATTTGGTAACTCACTAGTGACTGCCAAGGCTGTAAATTAAAGCTCGTAGGGCTTGGACAATCATCCAGCTCAGAAAACCTGCCTTCAGTCATCAGTGAGGAGTGGATCAGAGTTGTCTAGGCGTTGGGGAAGAAGATCCCAGACTAAGGTCTCTGAAGTTCCCTCCCACGTGGTCTGTTTCGGGGACTCTTTCGCTTGCCGTGGGGACTGAGCAGGGGAATCTGTCGCATAAGGTGGTCAAATCCTAAACAGTTTTGGTGACTTTATTGGCTCTAGAACTTATAAAGTTTCTAAGACTCAAGGGTGAGCTTTTCCCCCTAAGTTTGCTGTTCATCTTGAGCCAAGCAGTATCCATCAGCGCTTTCCAAGCTTACAGATGTGTCTATTGTTAGGAATTGTAATCTCTGGCAAATGATTGAAGACATTGGGTCATTTCTTTGAGATGGTACAAGCTCTCAGTTATTCATGGTAATATACCATTTAATGAGAAAGATATGTTTTGTAATTGGAACCTAGTAACTGCAATTGCAATTTGGTAGCAGTCAAATTTAAATACACCCCCTCTGTAAAACCACAGACATCTTAATGAGTTGACTGGAAAACATCCCTCTTGATCCAAAACTATACGTGTCCAGTCTTGTCCATAATTGCAGATTGTTTCATCAAAGTATTATCTTTCCTTTAAATGTAGCCTGTTCTTTTCAAGAAAAGAGGCCATCCCATTTTTTAAAATTAGTAACAACTTGCTAAGTGTTTTTCCTTTTATCTTATATTTCTTTCCTCATTATACAGAGAGCAGAATGTGTGTGTAATGAATCCGGATCTGACTGGACAAGCGATGGGGAAGCCATTGAATCCAATTAGCTCTAGCAGCCCTGCCCACCAGCCCATGTGCAGTGGGAACCCAGGTCAGGACATGACCCTCGGTAGCAATATAAATTTTCCCATAAATGGCCCAAAGGAACAAATGGGCATGCCCTTGGGCAGGTTCGGTGGTTCCGGGGGAATGAACCATGTGTCAAGCATGCAAGCAGCCACTCCTCAGGGTAGTAACTATGCACTCAAAATGAACAGTCCCTCACAGAGCAGCCCTGGCATGAATCCAGGACAGCCCAACTCCATGCTTTCGCCCAGGCATCGCATGAGCCCTGGAGTGGCCGGGAGCCCTCGAGTCCCGCCCAGTCAGTTTTCCCCTGCAGGAAGCTTGCATTCCCCTGTGGGAGTTTGCAGCAGCACAGGAAATAGCCATAGCTACACCAACAGTTCCCTCAATGCACTTCAAGCCCTCAGCGAGGGGCATGGGGTCTCCCTGGGGTCATCGTTGGCTTCACCGGACCTAAAAATGGGCAATTTGCAAAACTCCCCGGTTAATATGAATCCTCCCCCACTCAGCAAGATGGGAAGCTTAGACTCCAAAGACTGTTTTGGACTTTATGGGGAGCCATCCGAAGGTACAACGGGACAAGCAGAGAGCAGCTGCCATCCTGGAGAGCAGAAGGAAACAAGCGATTCCAGCCTGCCCCAGGCCGGGAGCGGTGAGAGAGCCGACGGACCCAACAGACTGCACGACAGCAAAGGACAGACCAAACTCCTGCAGCTGCTGACCACCAAATCTGACCAGATGGAGCCTTCGCCCTTGGCCAGCTCTTTGTCGGACACGAACAAGGACTCCACAGGTAGCTTGCCTGGGTCGGGGTCGACACATGGGACCTCGCTCAAGGAGAAGCATAAGATTTTGCACAGACTCTTGCAGGACAGCAGTTCGCCTGTGGACTTGGCTAAGTTAACCGCAGAAGCCACAGGCAAAGAGCTGAGCCAGGACACCAACAGCACAGCTCCTGGTTCCGAAGTGACTATTAAACAAGAGCCAGTGAGCCCCAAGAAGAAGGAGAATGCACTACTTCGCTATTTGCTAGATAAAGATGATACTAAAGATATTGGTTTACCAGAAATAACGCCCAAACTTGAGCGACTGGACAGTAAGACAGACGCTGCCAGTAACACAAAATTAATAGCTATGAAAACTGAAAAGGAGGAGATGAGCTTTGAGCCTAGTGACCAGGTAAGTTGTGTGATGCGTTCTCCCGAGTATGCTAATCCACATCCATCAGGGATTTGCTCCAGGGCGCCTTGAGGCCTCAGGTGTTTAGAGAAAACAAGCCTTCTCCTTTGTCCTTCTTTGAAACAGAATTCATTTTCACCGAAGCTTTGTGTTCCAATGCTCTGTCTGGCAAAGGGGAACACTGATACAAGCAGGGGTCAGCTGACTTTTTTTTTTTTTTGTAAAGGGCCAAATGATAGATATTTCTGCCTCTGCAGGTCATACAGCCTCTGCCACAACTGTTCAGCTGTGCATTGCAGCGCAAAAGCAGCCATAGACACTGGACACAAAGAAGTGTGCTGTATTCCACTAAAAATTTACTGACAGGCACAGATATTGGAATTTTGTGCAATTTTCGTGTGTCACAAAATACTCTTCTTTTGTTTTTTTTCCCAACTAATAAAAAATGCAAATCCCTTCTTAGGGGCTATACAGAAACAGGTGGTGGGCAGGATTTAGCCCGCAGGCCAGCTGTAGTTTACTGACCCCTGTTAGTAGGAGATGCCTAAATTGCAGATAATCACTTCCTGGAAACTGGGCTTTGTCAGGACGACTTCATCAAGTTATTTCTCATTTACCTTTCTCTCTTTGCATGATCAGAGTTTGACTGGTTTTCAAACCTAATGAAGATCATTCCACCTCTTGTCATTCTCGACTGAAATTCTGATTCATGCTAAAGAATTTCTTAGGCCATTGTTATAAAAAATATTAAGGAGAAATGGATGGTAGGAAAGGAGACTAAAGTTTGACTTGATGTTAGTGTATCGGAGCCATCATATATAAATTCAAAACTACAGTAGTAGGTTGCGTTATCTGTTCTTCTTATCTGAAAAATTAATCCCCTGATAAAATCCAGAACAGCCAAAGTGACATTCAAAATCATTTTTGATAATACACTAAGGAGGTAATGACATCACAGGGAAAATGTAAACCCATTTAATGTTTCTCTTTATTTAAAAAAAAATGAGTTATTACAGACACCATGGCTTGGCGTAGGGTGTCTCCTGGGGACCAGGGCCGAGCTGGTTGATGATCCAGGGCTCCGCCTGCACCACGAGCTCTCCCGCTGGTCCCCGGGCGCTGCCTCGGCTTCACACCCTTCCTTAAGTCATGAGTGGTTAAGAAGTGAAGAAGCTGTGTAGGCCTTTCTACTTAAAATGCTTCACTAATTTGTCCTGGAAGTTTGTTTTGCAAGTGGATATTTTATGCCACTGTCTTCAGGGACTAGGTGCGGATGGGGAGAGAAGAAAGGAGCACCCGTGCTGGACCCCTGAGCTCTGCTGAGTCAGTGGAGGCTGGCCCAGAGGCAGGTCTCGGATTGAAGCGGTGATTGGGAAAGCAGAGGCTTACCTGCCCTCCTAGCTGCGCTCCGTCCCTGGTTCTAGGCCCTTAGCTTCCTTTATTTCTCTCACTTTGCTGTCTTCACCGCTGCTCCCATTCCTGTGAGGCAGATAGGATTTTTCAAGCCTTTGTGCCCTTCGCAAGAGAAACAGCCGAATTATATAAACGTCTTTGGTCATCAATCCTTAAACTTAGATGTTAGCGCACCATTCTGTATTACAGCTATTCTGTGATGCTATAAAATCGTTAGATGGGGGAAACCAGAAAGTTAATAGCAGTATTTTGGATAAAGTGTAGTGTAAAACCATATTGACAACTAAGTGTTTTAATCTTTGGAGGTTTACTGGAGTATACAGAGCTAGTGGCAGGCACAGATACTGTCACTCAGGTCTCTCGACATGTGCTAGAGGGCGCAGTGTGACTCATGAGGTCCACCTCAGCTTAGTGGCTAAGTGGCTGGCCCCTCCCTCCATGTTTAGAACTTATTCCCATCCCAGGCTGAAGCACTAGGGACCGAAAGGGTCGGGAAGGGGGACACTCTTGGGCATTCCTATATTTAGGTGATGACCACGCTAACTTCTGACAAGAAACTGATTAAGAAAATGAGAGAGAGAGAAGTTTTTTTTAAAAAAAAAAGTCCATGAGGGCTGGCCGGATGGCACAGTGGTTAAGTGTGCACGTTCTGCTTCCGAGGCCCGGGGTTTGCTGGTTCGGATCCCGGGTGCAGACATGGCACCACTTGGCAAGCCATGCTGTGGCAGGCGTCCCAAATATACAGTAGAGGAGGATGGCACAGATGTTAGCTCAGGGCCAGGCTTCCTCAGCGATAAGAGGAGGATTGGCGGCAGATGTTAGCTCAGGGCTAATCTTCCTCAAAAGAAAAGAAGAAAAAAAAGTCCGTGAGTCACTTGCAGTTTCTAATTGTTTAGGAGAAACATTTTTCTAATCAAAATAGTGTCACCTAGGGTAGGTAAACCCAAGAGTATAACCAGCACAAATCTGTCATTTCAGGTGAACCAAAAAGCAGTGTGTACGTACACATACACTCGCGCACACACGCACACACACACACGCACACACGCGTGCACACACACACACACACACGCACGCACACACGCGCGCGCACACACACGCACGCACGCACACACACACACACACACACACGCATGTACAGTATTTCTTTCTTAATGAAACCCAGTCCCTGGTCTCACCCTCCATCGACTCCTGTTTAAAACTCCACCAAAAACTACTGCCTTGGAGCAATTTTAACATCAAAAACATTGCAACTTGAAAAGAAAAGTTACCACAGGAAGTATGTATTACCTAAATTTAGATCAAAGTTAGAATGACTTACTTTAAGAAAAAAATAGTGAGTTCTTTCACCTCCTGCTCCCCTTCACTGTTCCTGAATACAGATTAACTGTGGACCCTATTAACTGCTGTACAAGTTTATGGAAGACTTTTCTTTGATTTCAAGGGAATACAAGTTTTTTATGAGTAAGATAGATTGTTAGTGAGCCTGAGTTGGACAGTTAGCTGTCTTGCTATTTTGACTCAGAAAAGAGCCATTAGCCGAATGTGTGTCTAACCTATCACTAACTTATTAAGAACAGGAAGTACTTCGATGGTGCTATTATACTTAAAATAGCAATTTTTACTGGGTGGAGAATTTAAGCATTTGTTTCTCCGGCATTTCGTAACCAACAGGAAACAATGACAGAAAAATTTCCGATATGTTTACCAAATTTTATGTTATGTGCTTGTTTACACAATGGAGCATATTGAGATCCCTAAGCAAATGATACTCTTATGCTCCTTCTAATGCTATGGGGCCAGTTATGATGAGGGTTTAGAAACAGTCTAAAAAGAATTTCTTCTTGTTCTTTGGCTCCATTAGAAAGGTAAACCGTATTATTAATAATGCCCTGAAAATTCCCCTGAAAATTGTGGTACAATTGTATTATCATTTAACAACTTTATGTTAGGCAAATGTGGTAAAATTACACTTTTTACTAAAAATTTGGCAAAGCTGTTTTGTAATTTATTAGAATATTTATGTTATAAAATGCATGTGCTCTTTATATTTCCTTCAGAGAACAAGTTGTTTGACACATGAAAAATTCATAAATCCAGAAAAATGAAAAATGAAAGAAATCAAGTCCAATTTTCATTTTGTACAACTTTTATAAAAATCTTTCTGACTCATTTTCTGCCTGAAATAGTTTAAACTAACTATTCAAATTGATGTGGCTAATTTGAGCATTCGAATGGATGCCTAAGCAAAACTTTGAAGTATCTTGGCAAAGCACTTTAAAGGAAGACATTAATCTTTTTGTCTTGTGAAGAAATCACGCCTAACAAAGTGGATAGCGACTAGAAGAACTTTTGATGAGAATTAAAGCTTACAAAAATTTCGGGGAGGAAATCTTAGCTCAGAAACTTAATGTGATCAAATCCACTCCTTCTAGAACTTACATGACTACAGAAGAAAATGCCACAGTCATCAAATTTTATTGCTAGACAGCCAAAGCCATATAGTCGTTCTGGACTTTATCTACTTGAAGAACATTTAAAGTAAACTTAAGACAATTAAATAAAGGTGTACTCCAAAAACTGACAAGAGATAAACACAAGCAAAGCGCTATTACAGTATCCCCCTTATCCATGAGCAACACATTCCAAGACCCAGTGGAGGCCTGAAAGTGCAGATGGGACTGACCCCTGAATATACTATGTTTTTTCCCATACGTACCTACTATGATGAAGTTTAATTTATAAATTAGGCATAGCAAGAGATTAATAGTGCTTTGGGGCCATTAGTAAGTAAAATAAGGGTTTCTTGAACACAAGCACTGCAATACCACTACAGTCAATCTGATAACCCAGAGGGCTGCTAAGTGACTGACAGGTCTGGTAGCATATGTACAGAGTGGATATGCGGGACAAAGAGATGATTCATGTCCTGGGCGAGACTTAGTGGGACAGCACGAGATTTCATCATGCTATTCAGAACAGAGCGCAATTTGAAACTTATTGTTTATTTCTGGAATTTTCCATGTAATATATTTGGGCCACTGTTGACCCTGGGTAACTGAAACCACGGAAAGTAAAACCGAGGATAACGGGGCTCTACTATATCGCTAGTGGGGGAATTCTCATAATGCGTTTTTCTGATGGTAAGCTGAATGAATTCAAATAGTGTTTATAGTTATGAGTCTCCAAAGAACCAATTCCTTTTGAATATAATACCAAGAAGTTCCTGCATGGCTTTTTTAAGACAAGTATATGTTCAGTTACTCATCAGAGCTGGACTGAGCCACAGTTGAATTTGGTCAACTCTTAAAATGGCAAAGATTAAAATTTGAAAATGAGTTTTAATGCAGGCTTTTTAAAAATCCAAATCAACCAAGGAAAATAAGGGATTTTAAAATTTCGAATTAGTTGAAATATAAAAACAATAAACTGATTTAAACCATCCAAATGTATTTTAATATAAACACACATATATATATGTGAAACATTAGACTTATTTTTCACTCATTACATTAGGCACAAGAGTAGATTACAAAGGAAGAATCATGAACTCTTCGAAACTATGATAGTTATTTTTCTGTTCAAGGTGGTTTAAAGTATAGTTCTATTTTCCGCAAACAGTAAAGGTAAGAAGGAGAGGTGGGAGTCCAGACCAGGCTGCTGTTCATCTCCACTGCGAGAACTTTCTCTTACACGTGTCTGGATCGGGGCAAATATGAGAACATCCATTGAGAAAATAATATCCTTTATTTTTATCATTGTTTATATGAGCCTGTTTATTTTGGATGTTTATCATCCAAGGCAATCTGCACAGCTTTCTCAAGAAGCAGCTTACACTTATTTCAGCTCACCCCCCACACACAGTGAGCTCCAAGGGCCACTTAAAATATGCACACAAGCATCCTTGTGGGAGGGAAACTTGGTTTACAGGACAGTGACACACTTCACGTTTTTGGAACCTCTATCTGATCTCTGTAGCTATTTTCATGGCACAACTATAAGGATACTTATCACACATTTTTATGAAACATTTTTCCTGAGAAATTAATAGAAATGATAGGAATTTCTATGAGAAATTGAGTTGATCCTATGAAAATGTTTTAAATTACAGGTTAGCGTGGTTAAAGCATTCATCAGGTTCACTGAGTCCCCATTACTTTGTTCCAGGCACTGTCCTTGGAAGGCATTGGTGTTTATACCTTGTGTATTCAGCACAAGATAGATTTACAATGGAGTCGCTTTAAATGGACATTTAACTTAGGCAAAGTTGTCTATGCATTCAGAAAAAAAGAAGAGGTGGCTATTAAATAGTTATTAAAGTAGCATGAGCAGTTTTGCCCTCTGTTCAACCCAATGAGTATGTGCCCTTATGGAGTGATAATGAGGTGGGTGACAAAGAGTTTACTGGGTTTTCGTTTCCTTGCAGCTCTGAGTGTGACAATGTAGCTACCGGTTTTTTAAACACAGCATGACCCCTACATAAACTATGTCATTTAGGACTCAGCCAAAGAAATAGAAAAACTGGGCGTGTTGCCCTTGGAGGGTTATACAGTGAGCTGTCTTTCTCAGGAGTTTTAAGGATCATTTTGTCTGTTTCTTGTATCTCTCCCATATCTGATGCTTCCATCTTTAGTTAGAAATGGGTAGCTAAACTAACTTGGAAACGGTCTTGTAATTGCTCTAACAATGCATTAGGAATTCCCTGGAAAATGGATCTCCAAGTTATTGCTAAGCTAGTTGACTCTAAATAAAGAATCAAATAAAATGTCCCTTCAATTTATGCTTCCTAACTTGGGAAATATGTCCAATAAAAGACTGCCCACATAGATATTACATTTACCATAAATTGCCCAAATTGCAAAGCCCACCTGCCCATGGGGAATAGGAATTGCATAGAGGTTAAAACTGTGAGCTGGTCTGCTGTAAGTACACCTCATATCTGATGTAAGATGTCATTTGAATTACCAGTGTAGACAAAAGGGTTAGTCATGGTCAAGGATTCCAAGTCCATCCAGTGACACTGGGGAAATTGCCTAACATATTTGTCCACCTATGCCTCAAGAGAATCATTCGTACACTTTCTTCACTAAAAAGTAATCCTTGCATTTAAGTCATTTTCTTGTGTGGTTTGACACTGTCTATTTTGAAATACTGGGTAAGTAGGATGGGTTCTACACAAAAGAATATGAAATCAGTTGAGCGCTCTGAAAGCAGTGTTCTAGGTATGAAGTAGTGGTGATACTTACCTTGTTACTTTAGTGTTGGTAATCGAAGTGAAATTATTTTAATAAAGGGAAAAGCCCTAAGAAACATTTTTATGGCTTCCGTGAAGTCAGGTTAATAGATGCTATGTTTGGGGACAACCCATTTTTATCCTGCTTCCTTACATTTTGTCACCTAAGCTGGTAAGTGACTAAGAAAGCCAGTGTCGTTTGAAACTGAAAGTGCCAGCAGGAAAAAACAGCACTCAGAGTGAAAAGGTGGTGCTTGGCTGTTCATGGGTGCTGTCAGCATATTTTGCGTTTTACCCCTTGCTCTTAAAAAAAATCCTAAAAAGAAGTGACCGTTTGCTAAATACTGATTTTGTGTAATTTGGATCTTATTTTCTACCAGTTTTTTGTTGTTGTTGCTGTTATTTCTTAGAGAGAGCTAACCACAAAACCTACACTTGGACATGCTATACCTATAGTCAATTAGAAATATATGTACTCATGTTTAATTGAATTATTAGCATAAAATAAAGGGGAATTTATAAATTATCTATGAATCAAAATGCTGGAAGAGAGTTTTCTTTGCAATTCAGTCATCTTTTTACAGATGAGAAAATTGAGAACAAAGAGATTATTTGTCCTTTGTCACTTTCACTTTTTAAAAGATGACCAATTAGCTGTTAGGCCTGAGGTACACGTGTGTCTGCACCTCTGGTTTGGCTGTGCATGGTGCCTTTATACCAGTTAGGTCTGCGATTGCAAACAGGCCCGTGGTGCCCGCTCTCGGAGTGGGGCTGGATAAACTCTCTGTTTGTTAACTGCAGCCTGGCAGTGAGCTGGACAACTTGGAGGAGATTTTGGATGATTTGCAAAATAGTCAATTACCACAGCTTTTCCCAGACACGAGGCCAGGCGCCCCTGCTGGATCAGTTGACAAGCAAGCCATCATCAATGACCTCATGCAACTCACAGCTGAAAACAGCCCTGTCACACCTGTTGGAGCCCAGAAAACAGCGCTGCGAATTTCACAGAGCAGTGAGTATGAGATATTGATGGTTATGTCAAGAAATTCCCGTATAATCACCATCAGAAACAGGGATTATTAGAATCTGATGCAAACAGCTTAGTCACGTCAAGGTTTTTGTGGTCAAATAGCACCATCTACTGTCCTGGTCCTTCAGAAAGTATTCGAAATGAATTCTAATGAACGTGGCTTTCCAACATTGTCTTGTGGTTGATTTAGTCCACGTGGAGGGAGCCTGACCTGCACAGATAAAGTTCTCTAGGTGATTGTCATATTTCCCTTCCTTTCAGTTACTGCCTTCAGAAATGGAGTTTTGTGTGTTTTAATGTATAACTGAATGTTTAAAATATAGCAGATTAGAAAGTTATTGCTCACTTTTTAGGAATAATATCCTATTAAAAAACTCAAAATATTTAATCATTATTCAGACTACAAACATTAAAAATATCTTTTTCTATCTCTTAGGAATCCTCATATAAATATCAATTTTATGTGGAACTTCAATATATACATGTTTTCTAAGTACCTTTTAAGTTTAATTAATTTGATGTAAAGCTTGAATACCTAAGACTATTTTGTAAAATACATTTCTGTATCATTTATTTTGTTCTTTTTATTTTAGATTTTTGTAAGTTTAAGATGAACTCTTCACTATGAACACAATTTACAAACTTGATAGTTACCTAAAGTTATTATCCAATAATTTTGAATGGAAGAAAATGTCTTTCCTGTGCCACATACATAATTCAGGGAAAGATAATCTCTGTAGTATTAAATTGGTGAACGGAATTTTTCCTCAAGTACAGTTTGACCCAAAGCTTAGCTTTTGTTTTCAAACCAGAAATGGCAACCATCAACCAAATCACAAAATATCTTTAATTACTAGATCTTTTCTCACATGGTTCCTGATCATTCTGAAAAGGGTAAAACAAAATAGAGATTTTTTGCTTGCTATCTCTCAAACTGCCTACTTCTGGGGCAAGGGAGGATTACTTATAGACCATGAGAGATCACAAAGTCAGAATGGAGAAATGAGCGTGAAACGCACCACAAAGTTTATGCTTATTACCTAGAGGAATTAATGAAGGGCCGTGTGAGAACTCAGTTTCTCCTCTATGGATGTATACCTCCTAATGGGATTCAGATTCTTGAATGGTAACCAGATGACTAAGCCTGTGGAAGTCATGATTAAATGTGTACATAATTTCCATTCCAAGCCTTAATTCTTGAAGTATTTTATTTGTTATTATTAAGAACGCATTCTTTCTTTTAAACGTTCTATCTCACACTATGTTTATATAAATTGAGAAAATAAAGTACTTGATGTTATTTAATAAATTAGCTCTATAAATTGTAATTGATAATATCTTTGTACTTGTAAATTTTAATAACATTGTTGTCAAATTGCTGGTTGTGTGATAGTATAGGGCACTGGTGTGGTCCTTAGCACACAGGAAATTCTTGTGAACGAACCATAAGAATCATTTCAAATCTAAGTGTATCTGGAATTTAGAGAAGCTGTATTTAGAAGATTAAGCACAGGCCTAAAGCTTTAGTACTGACTTCGGGTAGCTGAGTTCACACTTGAAGTTTTTAACTTCCAATGAGAGTAGATATTTTTAAACTAAGTCCACTCCTAGGAAAGTCCAGTTAAGAATGATGTTCTAAAGTCCAGACCACAAGTGCCTGGCTTTGGTGCTGTATGCAGGAGGTGTTTATAGCTTCATAGCTGTGACAAAGCATTACTCCTAAATCCTAATAATGTAACATATGAAAAAAACCATACTGGTGGTTTACTTAGCAAATACAATTGAATATTAGAAATTAACATTGGGGAGAAAAATATATGGTAAATAATAGACATTCTTTTTTTTTGGCAAGATTGTCAAGAATTAAGTTAGAGACTTGTTCATTAGATTACAGGTCTGCATTTGGGGCTGCGTATGTTTTTTTTGTCTGTGAATTTGTGTTTTATGTAGGCAGTTGGTCCCTGACGTGCATATCTTTGTAATTTTGCAAACGGCATTTTCCCTAAACACTACTTCTGTTACTCTTCTTTTTCATTATTCTATATTAACCTTCAATTTTCATTTGTTTTCTCCTTAGCTTTTAATAACCCACGACCAGGGCAACTGGGCAGGTTATTGCCAAACCAGAATTTACCACTTGACATCACATTGCAAAGCCCAACTGGTGCTGGACCTTTCCCACCAATCAGAAACAGTAGTCCCTACTCAGTGATACCTCAGCCAGGAATGATGGGTAATCAAGGGATGATAGGAAACCAAGGAAATTTAGGGAACAGTAGCACAGGTAAGGGCTCAAATGCACTGTTATTTTATTGGTGGGTTATTTAACTCAATGATGTATTTGTCCACATCAAACTAGTAGAACTTTTCAAGTGAATTTTTTTATGTTAGAAACTAACATTTGACCGGAAGAAAGTTCTACAGACTCTCTCTGTGAGAGTGGCATATGGAGCATCTGAAAGCATTCCAGTGAGCTGACCATTTTATTCTGCGATTGTTACTTTTACAAGGTTTCTACTCATGAATCCTGTAACATAGGCTTATTTCACTTCTATTCCAGTTGCTACTCTAGAAACTGTAGTGGTCTGTGTGAAATAATTCGGTGGTTGCTAGCTTCTCATGATAATCTGCTGATGACCCCAAAGCTTCCTATTAATGGATGATTTGTGTTTGGAGAATTTCAGAATGAAAGTTTAAAATCCAACCAACCCTTCCTACTTAGAAATGATGCAGTTCTCATTCAGAAAAATATTAATGAAAAATAAAGAACTGCAAACAGTAGTATGCTGGGCCGAATAGCCGCTGGTCCAAGGCTCCATTCTGAAGCTGTGTGAAGGTGCCTGTGACCTGGTTTGCACCTTGACCTGCTGTGTCTGAAGGTGTCTGCCGAGTTGCCCAAGCACATTTCCTGAGTAGCAGTCACCGACAGCATCTACCATATCCCAAACTTTCACCTGATTCAGGCTGGAAGTCACAGCAGCACTGATTGCCGTTGGCACCACGTCCTGCCCCTGTAATGGCTATTTTATCACAATCAGAGCAGGATGCTGCATTTTCTACTAAAGAACGGCTCACAACTTACAGCTTTCTTCCTTTGTCAAAATGAGAAAAATAGATATTATAAAAAGAACTTAAATTTGTGGGTGTTTAATTCTTGGTATTTTCTTTTTTAGCTAAGTCTGTAATCCCTATATACACATTGCCATTTAGATAATTAACTGAAAATGAGTTCAATTGAAAAAGAAAAGATGGATCTTTTTTCTTTTTTTTGGTTTCTGGTGTAGATAAGCCATTCATTGGAAACAAACTATGCTGTATTAAAATAGTTTATTCATTCGACGAGTATTAGATGCCTACCATATGTGCCAGGCACTGGCTCCTTCACTAATGTGTATATTCGCAGAAACAGTGCCATATTAATTTCACGTTATTTTAAGATAAAGTATTGATTTGTGTAAAATTGTATAAGAGAAAAGGAGCCAATGATTTATTAAAGGTGACTTCTTCTTAGCAGAATCCAAGAAGATCTAAGTTCTTGTAGGATCTTAAGTAGGAATTTGGGGATACACCTATATTCAAATCTGGGCAGCCTGGAGCTCGCTGGTGTCCGGGCTGTGAAATCATCCACTGCCTGAGCTTCATTTCAAAAAACAGAAAAAGACTGAAAGAGACTACCCTAGTTATAATTGCATTGATATTGTTGAATTATGAATGATTTTCCCTTCTGCTTTATAGACTTTTCTATAATCTTGTTGTATTATTTAGATAATAGATTTTTGGGAAAGTGCCTATTCTCTCATAATATCTTTGTATAGTTCAAATCTAATCTTCAAATAATTTTAAAAATATGCATTATTGTAATATTGTTCTAACATTTTCAGTCGGGTTAATTACCCTTCACTCTGAGTCATCCTAATGTAGCATATTCTCCTTTCACCAGTGAAAAACCACCCACAATACATGTTCTCTCCATTTTTTAGATATACCCTATTTTTAGTTGTTTATCTTAATTAAAGTAAATGAAAGCAAGCCGTGCATTTGAAAGCAGGACTTTTATACATCCATCTTTAAACACTTCAAAATGAAGGGTCCTCTCTTGGGGTTTTTCCCCTTTAAAATATCCAGTCTTAGCAAATATTTGGCGATTGCCAGCATCCGTGGGACCAGACCAGACAGGGCAAACCCTTGATCCCACTTGGCAGTGCTGTGTTCCTATTGTTGTGTGTGGTCAGATAACTGTTCATATCTCAAGTGTAAAAGGGTTTTTACAAATCTGCCCGACCCCGTTCTGGATCTGTAACCAGGAACGTGGTGGTCCAGGTGTGCTGAGGTGGTAGGCTTTCCCTTCCAGGCCTGGCCTGGAAGATCCTGTCATTTCCCCAGGCTTATGGGCCACCTTGGTCAATTGAATCTTAACAAATTATAATACTCAGAAAGGGATTCGAGGATTTAAAAGTCTGGCGAGGGCTTCACAGGATATTCATCGTGATTTTCGTTTATAATTAGGGTATTGATTATCAGTTTTTACCTTGTTCCTCTTAGCCTCACCTCCCTTTTGGAAAGTAAAGCACTGACGTGTGTATCAGCTAATGTGATTCACTTCCTCAGGAAGGAAGTTGGGGTTATCCACACGCCACAGCACCTGTGTCTAAGTACATATGGGAACAATTTTAACAGCTTTTCCGAACTGTAAAGAGTGGCAGCTCCATGTCGTGAAAAACTTTGTAGTAATTGCCAATTCTTATTTCTGAGCCAAGGGCCCACGTCTGTCCCGATGGGGGCGTTAGCTCTGGGCTGACCGTGTGTTACAGGACGATTGTCTTGTGCAGAGTCAGATACTCTGGTGTTCATACACGCTGAGTATGTCCTCGGTTACTGCATCTCTTGGTTTTCTTTGGCTTGCCTGCAGGAATGATTGGCAGTAATTCTGCCCGGCCCACCATGCCGTCTGGGGAATGGGCACCACAGAGTTCTGCTGTGAGAGTCACCTGTGCTGCTACCACCAGTGCCATGAACCGGCCAATCCAAGGAGGTATGATTCGGAACCCAACCGCCAGCATCCCCATGAGACCCAACAGCCAGCCCGGCCAAAGACAGATGCTTCAGTCTCAGGTCATGAATATAGGTAAGGTAGCTGCAGTGCTCTCTGCTTTTAGTTTTGGTGCTCTCTTCGAGGAGAGTGACAGCTCCGTAAGTTCTTTCAAGACCTGCTCCTAGCTTGCAGTTTAGGTAATCCCTCCATGTCACACTGCCATGAGTGGGACTTTGCTGGAACTCTGTATAGAATCTCAAAAGTTTTCCAGGAATGTAAGAGAACCAACTACCTTTATGACGTTTTATTTTCATTAAATTATCCAGTTTCAGCTTTGAGGGGGAAGGAATTAGAGTGTCACACTATAAATGGTGTATATGTGATATTTTAAAGGAGTATTTCAGTGGTACAGCAGAAGTTCCTGACCCCAGATGATCATCGGAATCATCTCAGGACCTTAAAATTCCGATTCCCGGGCCGGCACCCTAGAGTATTGGACCAGACTCTCCCAGATCCGCCCTGAAGGTGCTGGTCTTCCAGAACACCTCGCAGAACGTGAGGAGCACTGGAACTCGGTTTGGGCACAGTGCACATGTCATTAAAATTAATGATCTGACACGTTGTGTGATACCATTTACATGACATGTCCAGAACAGGCAAATCCATGGAGGGGGAAAGCAGATTCGTGGCTGCCTAGGGCTGAGGGTCCGGGGGGGTGGGGAGGGCTCCCAGTGTTCATGGGGTTTCTTTTCGGGGGAGTGAAAATGTTCTAAACTTGATTGTCATGATGGTTCTACAACTCTGAAAATATACGAAAACCCACTGAATTAGACACTTTAAATGGGTGAATTGTATCGTATGTGAGTTATATCTCAATAAAGCTGTTATTTTAAAAAGTTAATGGTCTATGCAACTCATGCTCAAGATTATTAATCACTGACATATTAACCTTCCTCTTATCTTGTACATTAGCATAATTCAGATAAGTTAATGTTTATGTACTTTTTCATATATTTAGATATTGCACCATGAGTAAGAGCTAAATCATTAACGGAAAGACGCCAGGAGTGTTTTGACATGATAATGCAGAATTCTCACCCTACCTCTGGCGTCAGTTTTCTTACCTACTTATTTAATTGCTCAGCAATTCAATTTGGCTTGTTGTTTCTGAGAGATAACATTCATATTACCTTTCTACAGAAAATGTACTTCAAGTTGAGTGGTTGCCAAACATAAATTCATATAATTTGAGGCTTGCATGAAAAATACTAAAAATGACCAGATTTCCATGCAAAATTAAACTGGGAAATTTTTTAAATATTGATTCGTTCTTTTAAAAATCATAATAATAATAAGTTCCTAACATCCAGAAATTTAATTTATCCTCAGCCTTTCTTCACTGAGGGACATCACCTGGCTTACGAGCTTAAAATAGGACTCTCCAAACTTTATTATGTAGCTGAATTTCTCCAATTTTTAATAAACTCGAAAAAGCCAGGAAATCATCAGAAAATTATCTGTTGTAATGGAAGGCAGATCTACAAATAATGATAACAATAAAATGATTAAAAAGCTCATATCGTCCATTAGCTTTAAACTTCTAAAAATGAACTTCTAAGAAAGAGCCCATCTGAGTCATCTGGGCCTCTGAAGTGTAGTTAATAACAGTGCAGGAGCAAGTGGACCTGACCAGCACTTCTCAGAAGCATGGCCCAGGACCCTGATGCCCTTCCAGGTGGTCTGCGAGGCCCAACTATTTTCATAATAACACTAAAGTATGACACGCTTGCCTTCTTCACTCTCATTCTCTCTCGCCGTACAGTAGAGTTCTAGAAGTCATGTGCTGTATGGTATCACAGTAGAGGAAATGTGGAAGCAGGTAAGAGATTCTGGCTCTGCTATGAGTCTGGACATTAAAGTGATTTGCAAAAACGTAAAACAATGCCAATAAAATGGGTTTTTTTCGTTCTTCATTAAAAAATCTTGTTTATGTTAAAACATATAATAGATTTATTATGATGCTTTTTAAATGACTAATTATTTAATGAATAATTATTTTTGCATTTCCCAGTTTTAATTTCCAACACAGTAAATATCAGTAGGATACAACCCACATAAACGAAAGCTTTTTTTTTTTTAAGAATATACAGGGTCCTAAGTGTAAGAGGTTTAGACCTGCTGGTCTAGATATTCCATTAACTGGGTAGTGAGCCTTGATATTTATTGCCTCTGTTTCTGTCTCAGAACAAAAATTCTGTCTCATTATTTTCACCTAATTATTTTGTTTTTTTTAAAGATTGGCACCTGGGCTAACAACTGTTGCCAATCTTTTTTTTTTTTTTCTGCTTTATCTCCCCAAACCCCCGCCTGTACACAGTTGTATATCTTAGTTGCAGGTCCTTCTAGTTGTGGGATGTGGGACGCTGCCTGACGAGTGGTGCCATGTCCGCGCCCAGGATCCGAAGCCTGGGCCTCCGCAGCGGAGCGCGCGAACTTAACCACTCGGCCATGGAGCCGGCCCCCTATTTTCACCTAATTATTATTGCTTCTGTCTTTTTCATTTTCTGTAAACCAGATATTTCACACATATTACATAGCAGAAATAGATACTTCCTTGATTACAAGTTGTAAGATTTTTGGATGCTTTTCTTCTCCCTTGTCAGGGCCATCTGAATTAGAGATGAACATGGGGGGACCTCAGTATAGCCAACAACAAGCTCCTCCAAACCAGACCGCCCCGTGGCCTGACAGCATCCTGCCGATAGACCAGGCATCCTTTGCCAGCCAGAACAGGTGAGTCCTGGGCACCCAGCAGATCCAACAGAGCAGTGGCCCCTGAGTTCTGGAGGCTATTTAGACCTATGCCAGAAGTGAATCTTTTCCTTTTGAATAGTTGGTGCCTGACCAGTTGTCACGTATTCAAATTGTATCGTCCACCGGCCGGGGGGTGCCAGGGAGGGGGAAATCCAAAAATCAGATCTACAGCATGCCTTTAAAGAAGTGACAATTTAGTTGGAAAGTAAAATATGTACACTGATAACTGTAATATGAGGTAGCGTGCACTATAAATGCCATAAGAAATAAACCGTATTTCAAGAGATTGTCCAGTTGGGGTGGTTGGGGAAGGCCTCAGGGTCTTAAAGAAAAGGTGCAGTTTCAGGAGGCAGAGATGGCAAAAGCCGGTCCGTCTGGCCAAAGCAGCCTGATCAGTGGCCTAGATGTTACAGAAGCAACACGATACGTTTAGAGTAACAGAAAGTAGTCTAGTTTTATGTTATATATATTTTTACCACATTTAAAAAAATAAAATCAGCTGGAAGAGTAGTAATAGAATAGATTTATCAAGGGTCTCAAATACCAAACTCTAGGGAATTCAGCCTCTTTTCATTAAGCTGTTGAAAACGTTTTTTGAAAAACAGAGTGGTATATAATCAAGGGTGATTGAGGATTTTTTTGGTTCTAATTACTAGTCTATTCATTTTTGTTTCTTTGTAGGTGATCTTTTCTCTCTAATTGCTTGTGAAATATTCTTTGTATTTGCTGCATTGTAGTTTCACGACAGTGTGTCTAGAGGTGGATTTATTGATTTATACTGCTTGGTATTGGTGTGTGTTGTGCTTTTTTAAATCTGTGGATTCGTGTTTTCATCATTCTGGAGAATTTTTAGCTGTTACCTCGTTATGTACAGCCGTTCCTCCACTTTCTCTGCCCTTCCTTTCTGGAATTCTGATCAGACATGCTGTACCTTCTCGTTCTGCATTGGATCTTTTGAAATTCCGCCCTCCATGCTTCTTAATCCATGTATTTTCCCTCTCCGTGTCTCTTTGAACTGCATTCAAGATAATTTATTCATGTCTGTATTTCAGTTCATTAATTATCTTTTTAGCTATTAATCCAACTATATGTTTCATTTCTAAAAGTTCTATTTGGTCATTTTTCATAGTCTCTTATTGTTTGCTTATTTTTGTGATTCTGTCTGTATGTCTTTAAACATTATATTCCTCATTATTTTCTAAATTTCTTTATCTGATAATTCAATATCCTAATCTCTTAAAGTTTGAAATCCAGTGATTGACTCTCCCTCATGGTGGCCTGTTTCCCTGAGTATTTTGGTAATCTTTTGTTGAGAGTTCATCGTTGATCTTGCTCAATGAAAGACCTGGGGTCAAAACTGAGGACGCTTTTCTTAAGAGAGGATTTGCAGTGATCTCTGCCAGGGGCCCTACTCGGGTTCCCCCGGCTCCGGCCGGCAGTCTCAGGTTGGCTCTTTTACTTGGCTGTGGCCCAAAGCCCCGGCTCTCCCCTGCTTTATGGATAAAGATTCACCTGGTACCAGTGGCTCAGGGGACGTCCAAGTTTCAGCTCGTGGGTGTTTTTTGTTTTGTTTTGTGTTTGCCTCTTTGAGACTTCTCTTATTCCCGCAAAGCCAACATACAGTTGTGTTACATGCATGATCTCATTGGTTTTAAGCAGAGCACTGGAAGCAGACGCTGCACAGGTGGCCTTGAGGCCTAAGCGATGGCGCTGCTCATGCAGGATGGGGTGGGTGACAAGCCCCAAGGCAGGAGTACGGTTAGGAGCCTAAGCAAGAGATAGTGTAGGAACTCAAAGGATGCGGACGATGTTTTCCAAGAAGTAAACTTCTTAGAAAACTGGAACTGGGGGAATTTGGCCTTGAGGCTGATATGTAAGTAGGTGGGCTGGAGGCTAAGTGAGGCAGAGTGAACGTTTTGACCTTTGGGGATTATTCTAGTCCAAAAGTATGTAATACTCTTATCAAATTCACAAATGATGGAAGTCAACAGGGTTTCTGAAATTTCAGTACATTTCCAGAGCTTCTTATTTGTTTTTTTAAAAAATACAGATTTTGGAGTAAGTTCTACTCTGAAATGGAATGTTTTTGTCCTATTCGGCATTGCATAGCTCAGCATTACCGTGTGGTGTCCATTTTCCTCTCTGTATCTTAGGGGATTAATAAAGGATTCCTCCAGCCCCAGTGGTGTGGTGGTTAAGATTGGGCGCTCTCACCACCACGGCCCAGCCTGGTCAGAGACCCACACCTCCCAGCTATTGGTTGTCATACCGTGGCTGCTGGGATGCTGAAAGCTCTGCCATCGGTATTTCGAATACCAGCAGGGTCACCCATGGTGGACAGGTTTCAGTGGAGTTTCCAGACTAGACAGACTAGGAAGAAGGACCTGGCCACCCACTTCTAAAAAAATTGGCCATGGAAACCCCGTGCATCGCAGCAGAGCATTGTCTGATAGAGTGCCGGAAGAGGAGAGGATGGTGCAGAAAGACCGGGCTGGGTTCCCCTCTGCTGTACACAGGCGCTAGGAGTTGGAAATTTGCTCAACTGCACTAATAACAAAATAAAAGATTCAATGAAGTTTAAAAAAAAAATAGCAGAAGATGAATATGAGCTCAGCAATAGGCTATGGGAGAAAAAGTGAGCTGGTAATTTCACTGAGAAAAAAAAGAACATCAGGGAAACTGCTTAATAACTGGTTTAAGGCGATGAAGAAGGAAGGGTGCTGCCAGCTGTATTCCATTCACGTAGGGGAGAAGCTAGTGTTTTCAAACCCCACTGTGCCTATGAACCACCTCTGGGGCCTCACTGAAAGGCAGGTCTGGGTGGGGCCCAGGATTCTGCATTTCTAACAAGCCCCAGATGATGCCAGCACCCCTGGTCCTCCTCTGCTGTGCTTTGAGTAGAGGTGAGGCAGTAGAGAAACAAGCAGAAGAACCACAGTCAGTCGTGCGGCGCTCGCTGCCCTGGCTGCGCTGGGTGTGTAGCCCCCGTGGCTGGGTTTGCTTGGGGATCAAGCATGGCGCACGTGAGCACTGTAGTCATACTTCCTCAGGGCCCTTCCAGCTCTTCGAGTCTAATGTCACAGTGTTGGTGAGTGTTAGGCTTTTTCTAAATCTGTTTATTTGGTATATTAAAAACCCATCCATTTCCCTGGAAACTTGCACATAATAAAAATGCAGCACAACAGTTAAATCCAGCACCTGATAGCTGTTTTTGGGTGAAATGTCAAAGATTAGTTTCTAGGGAAAACTAGGCCCAAAGTTAGGATTTTCACTATTACCCAAACAGATGAGAGTTCTGTTAAAACAAAAATGGAAGAGCTCCAGAGTTTGTACTGGGTCCAGGTACAGAATAAGCTTGCGTCGTTTGCTGTGTGAGTTTCTGTGACTCAGCGATGCCCCTGTTCTCGTGTTGCTTCCATTACTGTCTGTCACTTTTCTTTGTATGAGAACTGTGTGGACAAAGCAAAACATTTTCACCACTTTTAAAGTTATTTCAGTTTTTCCAGCCACTTATCCCACTTTTTTTATTTTAAATAATTCCGTTTGGAAGAAATTTATGACCAACTTTATGGTAATCTTGTTGTCATAGAAATTCAGAAGTGATGGATAACAAAGTTGTAAATACATCTCTCTTCTGAAATAAAAGAAAAGCCATGCTTTTTTTATCCCCTTTATAAGTATCACCGTTAATATTTTATATCTTTACTGCCTACCTATTTAGGAATAGGTATTTTAATGTTTTATTAACCCAGCATTAGTTTATGTACACATTTCAAAAACAAAAAAAAGCTTAGCCCTTAAATCTCTAACATATTCACATATTTATTTATAGCTGAATTTCCATTTTCTGTAGTTCCACTGTGTTTTTCCTCCTTCATTCATCTGGTATGTAAAAGAGATGTTTAAAATATAGCCCAAAATTTATAGATGATTTTTTGAAAATTTCTATTGGATTTGTAAAAGTTATTTTCTCTTGAAATACAGTAGCTGCCTTTCATGAAAAACTTGCTTTCACATTAAGTTCATAATTTGAGTTAATTTCATTTTCTCTTGTTTGAAATGAGTCTAAGAGGAAAATTTCTTTTGCTGATGATTTCTCATCATGTAGTAGCTGCTACTTTTTCCAGAATTTTGAAAATACATGTTGAGAAGGTGTGGTAATGGTATGGTTTCTCAAACAAGAGCTCAGAATTAACCTTATTCCCCTTCTTATTGCCATCCTTAATGTCCTGCTAGTCCATAAAAACTGTAGGTTTCATGAAATGAGGTTTCTGTTGATGATGGATCTTTCTTCTGCTGGTGTGTTACCATTTTGCACCAGCCTGAGGCCTGTGTGTTCTTCCCTTATTCCTCTGAATTTCATCCTTGTCTTAATATTGTGTTTGTCGGACGCCATCTGGATTGTAACTATATTTGTAATTGCCCAAAATGTTGGAAAATAATTTCTTCATTATGTTGGCGGCCATTTATAAAGTTGGAATTGGAGGTCTGGATCAATATTTTTTCTATAAACCAACCATATTATGATGTCTCTAAGGGAAATGATAAAACTCCTGATATGCCCAAATTTATGATACCAAGCCACAACACAATGTATTTCTTGGGGTATAAGGTATGATATTCAGGCTAGAACAGGAACCTTTCATTTTCACCAACTGGAAGCTTACTGAACCTATGCAGTTCCAGTACTGGGCCAACAAAGAGATTTAAAATGTCTTCTCTGGGTACAGTCTAAAGTTGACGTTTTTAACGTGCATGCCAATCTCAGTTCAGCATAGCACAGTAGGTGGTGCTAGAGTTGGGGGTGGGGGTGGTCAAGAGTGGCTATGAAGGGGATACATCAGGACCTGATGGGAAGATAGAATTGTAGATGGGGAAGAGAGTGGGAAGTGTGGAGTCATAAGTCTTGGCATTATGGTGCCGTGTATGGCATCTTCTGGAGTAAGATCCGTTTCCCAGGGTGGCTGGGTCTCACAGGGACATTGTAGGCTTTAAGTTTGGAAAGGTTAGACTTTACCAAAGAGGGTGTGTGTGTCCCTGAATTCCGCCACCCCACCGTGTCCCAGGGACTTAGACATTTTCCTGGGAGAGCTGAAATAAGAATTTTGAATCCGCTCAGTAAAGTGTGTTTTGGGAAAAGGAACTTGACGGCGTCATTGTAGAAAAAGAGAAGGGAGACTGTCAGCAGGAACGTCTCTAGAGTCTAACTCGGCCAAAATGGGAAGGCCTGGAGGTACTCGTCTGCTTTTCAATCTCTCTCATAGATGAGTTTCATTTTTTAATTAAAAGAAGAAAAGAAAAGCATGTAACAAAAATGAGTTGTTTCATTATGTAGGAAATCGTTTAAATGCGAATGAACATTTGCATTTAGTTTTTTCCTGTAACCCTTTGGAGGTATCTTTCCGAGGGTGGAGTTGTCTTGCCGAGACACAAGCCAGCACCTCCCCTTCCCCTGGCGCTGGGTCTCAGGCAGATGCTGGGCTGGGGAGTCTGCAGCCTGGCTCGCGTCAGAAGAGAAAGGAGATTTCACATTAGCCTGTCGTCACTGGAGAGATCTGCGGTGGGGGGTTGTGGTTGTTTAGGAATGAAGCTTCTGACGAAACAGAAGGTGAACATTCTAAAATAAAGCTAGACAGAAAATACTTTAATGCCTCGCTTAGCTGGCGTCTTTGGGGAAGGAGGTCTCAGGCCTCAGAGAATCCGATAAATAGATGACATCCACTCTTGGCCAACGGAACTCTTTTTCATGAAACTTACCACATCCAAATGTTGGCCTCTCCTCTAGGGAATTTCCTCCTCTCTTTGCCTCCGTGACATGCGGTCCTGTGGTTTTTCTCCTCCTTGTTGTCGCTCTTCGGCATCTGCTCCTTCCTCCCACTCCCTCCGTGCAGCAGTAGTGGGCTGACCTGATCCCATTTGTGTTTACAAAGTTAATTCTGGGAGAGTGTGGAAGGGAGACAAGCCGGAAGGTGGTGGGGAACCTCTTCCCAGGATGTCTTACCTGGGAACCAAAGCAATGATGGGGAGAAGAGGCGGGTGGAGAAAGAGCCCGCAAACGAGAGCGTGAGCCTCTGAGAGTGCTCGTGGATGCCTTTAGCAATGCAGGACCGCGTGGCCGTGACCGGTGGACAGCGTAGCACACCCCTTGGCTCGTGGTTGTGGCTGCACAGCCAGATTGTGATGCCTCGGGGCCGTGGGCATGTGGACTTGGAGGCAGGGACAGCAGAGAGGAGTGTCCTCGAGGCTACACTTAATTAAGTGTTTTCTTTACACATAACTAGGGATCAATGGACAGCATAGGTTGTTTTTAATGCACTGTGTTATAACTATTTGAAATGAATTATTGGCTTTAATACCCAGCATTTCAGAATTCCAGGCCAGAGTGGCATCTTAGGCTGTCTTTAGAAAACATGGCATATTAAACTGGGTTAGGTAGGTAACTTCATCCCTTGATGAATCTGTTCTCATTTGCTTAAGCATGAGGTTACTTATCTGGAAACTTTTATTTTCTCCAAAACATCATATAGTAACTCTAAGAGTACAAATTAGACTGTTTTGGTGAAATACAAGTAGCATTTCTCCTTTTTGTATTAAAGTAACTCAGAAGCTCTTTTTAAAAAGCTCCCCCAATTTGTCAATTAGTTTAAATTATAGGAGTTGTATATGCCATAGGTTGTGGAGTTTAGTGTTATGGTTTTATCACCTATTACTTTATATAATATCAAATATAATTTGCATCTTCATGATCTACTTTTCTTGACTAATTCGGGAGGCTAACAGCCACACTTCTTGAGGGCTTTAATAAATGTGTACAAGTCCTGCTTACTCATGGCTAAGAAATTTCCTATGAGTCCAGCCCAGTTTAGTCTAGTGACAACTGTGTTCAAAAAACTTAATGTAGCTTTTATGGGTCATCATTGCCTCATGTGAAATAAAACTGTTCAATCAATTGGTCTTTCCTACTAACGTTCAGCAAAGTCCTTTGATTACTTCAGTGCAAAGTAAATACATATATGCTTGAGGCGTCAGCGTGGATTTGTGGAAATACAGTGGTCAGGGGGACCCTGGAGTCATACAGGTCTGTGTTGGAGTCCCAGCTTCCCAGTATCTGCCTGTGTGGTCTCCAGCGAATGGTCTAACCCTTCTAAGCCTCACCCATGGCGGCTTTAAAGTGGAGGGCAATAAAAACGAGTATCAGGCATCAGATGCCTGGGTCTGTGTCCCTCCTCTGTAGGCCCCGAACAGAGCCTATCTATCGTTTTGGGTTGTCGTTTTGTTCTGTGTCCGGCTAGAACAGTATTTTACTACACAGACCCTGGAAGTCAACTGATACTTTTGTCTTTAAGAAGAAAAAATGTTCTGTAATCAACTCGCTTTTCCATACGCCCAAGATGAAGTTTGTCTGTTTACAGGCAGCCGTTCGGCAGCTCTCCGGATGACCTGCTGTGTCCGCATCCTGCCGCGGAGTCGCCGAGTGATGAGGGCGCCCTCCTGGACCAGCTCTATTTGGCCTTGCGGAACTTCGATGGCCTGGAGGAGATTGACAGAGCTCTGGGAATACCCGAGCTGGTCAGCCAGGTGCGCGCCTAGGGAAGCTGGTGGGGCCGAGCGCTCTCATGGGCACGAAGGTGTCCATTTTCTTTTGTTCACAGAAATTCTGCAGTCCCCTGTTTAGAATACTTTTTATCTCATAACAAGCTAGCTCTCTTTTCTTTCTCTCCTGTTACTCCCATATAAACTGTTGCCCGAGAATGGAAAACACTGAGAATGAGCATTACATATCATTTGGGTTATTGAGCTGACAGGAGAAACTCAAGTCCAGCTCACTTAATGACAGGGAGGGACATGCAAGGAGCAGAGAGCAGAGAAACCAAGACCAGAATGTTGCTGCCCTGACGGCCTGGAACCCTTTCATCTAAAAAACGAGCCTCCGTGGTCACCGTGTTAATCTCACGTTTGTGGGCTAGTGATAAAAAGCACTTTGTGTTAAAAGAATACTTTGTATGAATTAGCAGAAGTCATTTTAGTGGTCGCTGCAATTCATTGACCATTTTGACCTTTGTGTGGGTTTAGCCCATAATAACTTCTGAGAGATTTAAGCATAAATGGGAAGGTGAGGAAGTTGACCAGTCTTTGTCCCCTTATTCGGCTTTCTCCTCCTGGTGTAATTAGTTGGTTACTTAAAGTAATTCTCGGCTTTAAAAGTGCTTTATAGCAATAATACAACCAACAACCTAGCGTGGTCTCGTGAAATAGCATAACGCTTTCTGAATCAGGCTGCTCAGCTAAATTCGTGTGAAGCAGGCATCCTGGTTTACTGGATAAAGAGTAACCTAGGAAAAACCATCGCAGTCTTGCCGCTGTGGAACTCGGTTCTCGGCATGAATCATCTTTATTCCTTATTGCTGAGAAGTACCTTCCAGCGTCCCATCTACTTCTTGGACGTGTGACGTGTCACGAGGCTCCGTGAGAAGGTGTTGCAGAGTCACTGGAGGCTTCTCTGAAGCGTTAAAATAGTCTTGTCATAATTCCTACAGTTCAGCAGACCTAAGTGGGAGTTAAGACTTGTCAATTCATACTGAGAACAGCACAATGGAAAGAAATGACTCGAGGTTACATGATATAACCTGAAATAAAGCAAGAAAGGAAAATGGAGCTGAAGTATTTCCTGTGCGGCTGGTTTGGTCGCCTTTCGTGGTAGTGAGAATTTAGCATTCAGTATTGTTATCCTTGAGTTTTGTCGAAGTGACATTTAAAAATGTAATCTTTGGGGATTGCTGAGTGACTTGTAGCACTGGTTTTGTCAAAACTGGTGTCATTTCATCATTTAATATTTTTAGTCTTTTTTTTTCATTGATTTGTATTATTTCCATTTTGTCTTATCAAATCCACCATCATTCTAATATCATCATATTAAACTGAATTATAGAAGTATGATTATTAGGTGGAGTCAGGGGAAATATAGAGTACAGACAGACTTTATACTCATCAGAGTTGTGTGTTTTCTTTACAAGTGGAAATTACTTAATTAAATTTTCTCTCTGTTAAAGATGGGCAGATATTTAAAGTTTGAGACAGTTTTGCAGATGTAGAGGGAACAGTAATTCAAAACTGAATGGTTTCCCGCCCGTAGGCTCCATCCTCATTTTTAAAACTCTCACTGAGAGGGTAATGGGCCCAGTTCCCATGGTCGACCTCAGGGCCACGCTGATCTGAGCCAGGAGTCTGGGGGCCCCCAGGCGCCCGCTTGAACTTGGGTAGATCGGTTTGAGGAAGGCATAGGAAGTTACAAGGCTGAGGAGAACCAGAGAGGTGTTTTTGCTTTGGGTCCTTCCCTCCTATATGTCAGGAAGGTTGTGGCAGTTCCTCCTAGAAGTAGAAGGAAGAGGAGAATGAGCTGGTGCACCTTCCTGCTCTGCACATTGGCGTGTAGGGCTGCCCGGGTCTGGATGTTCCCCCTTGGAGAAGTTCTGGACTTTCTGCTCTTGCCCCATTCTGACCCAGATCGATGGGGCAGCCCTGAGAAGTCAAGAATGACAAACACGTTAAATACATCTAGTAGGCAATAAGGTGATGGCAAAATGGGGCCCATGTAGGAGATTCTGACAGCCACAGGAAACAGCTGAAAAAGACAGGCTATCCCCCTGATGTGAGCAGCTCAGGTCCTAAATCACAACTGGATTGGAACCCACTAGTTACCAGCCAGCTGGGCTGGTTACAGTGTGCTTCACGTCTCCAAGTCTCAGTTTTGTTATCTGCAAAATGGGAATAATGGTGGTGGGTACCGCAACACTGCTGCTCCCAGCTGGGTACCAACACGATTATCTAATTAAAATGATTTATACAGGTATGAATAATCAATCATAAAGCTTAACCACCTCTAGGGGACGTTTGCAACTTAAAGTGCAGGTCAGTCTCTGATGGGTGGAGTGAGTAGGGAACATTCTGGAGTCGGGAGCTGTTTCTCTCCTCCCTGGGAGAAGTATTGCTGGGAGTCAGGCCCCACGCCTGCTTCTTACCTCCTGTAACTGGAGCTATTGAACAAAGAGGCATTTCCTAGGAAGAACAGTAGACTCAAGCTAAAAGTACCTTTGTGTGATAAGTGCAGTATAAAAAGCATCAAATATATGGCCATGAGAAAAAACAGCCTTGTATTTATTTACTCTGCTACATTTAGTGGTTTATTTATTTGTTTGTTGCCTGGGGGATTTCTCTTCAGAGCCAAGCAGTAGATCCAGAGCAGTTCTCAAGTCAGGATTCCAACATCATGCTGGAGCAGAAGGCCCCCGTTTTCCCACAGCAGTACGCGTCTCAGGCACAAATGGCCCAGGGCGGCTATACTCCCATGCAAGATCCCAACTTTCATGCCATGGGACAGCGGCCTAGTTACGCCACTCTCCGAATGCAGCCCAGACCTGGCCTCAGGCCCACGGGCCTGGTGCAGAATCAGCCAAATCAACTCAGGCTTCAGCTGCAGCATCGCCTCCAAGCACAGCAGGTGTGTTCTTCAGCAGCACCTGGAAAGTCAGGGGCATGGTGGGAGGGACATGGGGAAGATTGACGTGACATGGCACAGCAGTTGTGCTTATTACATCTCATTCTGTCCTTTCTAAGAGGGTGAAAACTTACCCAAGATGATCCTGCAATGTTCATACTCTTTTCTACTTCTCTTCTTTCCTTCCTTTCTCCTCCACTCCCTCCACTCCCTTCTCTCCAGCACAGAGCAGCTGTCCTTTTACTTCCTAGCTCGGTTCTTTACTAACGGCCTAACCGTGAGCTCTCTCAGCCTCCATTTTCCTATCAGTAAAATGGAGGTACAGTCCAGGGCGATATGTGTATGTTTAAAGGGCCTGGCACAGTTTCTAGCCCAAAGTGAGCACTCAAGACAACAGTAGCTCCTATCATTAGTCCTGGCTCATGACAAAATAGTCACTGTTAGCTGAATGGTGGTGGCGTGATATTGCCTTGTGGATTATAAGTTTAGCTCAGGAAAATATGTTCTCATTGAAATGAGCCAGACAGGTGTCTGTTCTGTAGAAAATAACAATGTTGCAGGCTTTAAAATCTCCTCTCACTTTCCTGAATGATGTGTACCTGCCTTTTTTCCGGTCTTCCTCTTGGTTTTCTTTTCTGATCCTTCTACTCCCTTTCTCCCTTGCAAGCAGTATGTTTTCCAAACTGTCCGAAATAATTTCTCAGTTCTAAGCAATGGGAAACCTCACTGATAACTAGCTTTATAAGAAAATTCAGTTGCAAACCATGTGTTTTCAATATCCGGTAGCAAGCAGATGTTGGGTTGGGAGGGTGATTTCTTGAGAAAGGTGATTTGAAAATAAATACATTCTGTTTAAAAAGTGTATTGATTCCTATATGTGTGCATTTAGAATCGCCAGCCGCTTATGAATCAAATCAGCAATGTTTCAAATGTGAACTTGACTCTGAGGCCTGGAGTCCCAACACAGGTAAGGAACAGACCAGCCATCAGCTTTCATTGTATCCATTTAACTTCTCTTTTCATTTCTTCCTCCTTGATTTCCTGCTTACGGTAACTCAGCAGCCATAAGATCCGGATCAAAACAGTGGATCTGTATAGTGTCCTTCAGTTATCTACGTAGTCTATCGCTTTTGTAGTTGCCTTCTAACCACTGCAATTTTTATTGCCAGGTACAGTCGATTCTCATTATTCACGTCCACTGTGTTCTGCAAAGTTACTGCAAATGCTGAATTAGCGAATATTGAACCATTGCTCCTGGGAGAAATGGAGGGTTTGGTTCCTGAGAGCCCCTGGCCACCACATTTTCATCAGTCTGCCAGTGCATAGCCTTGTTTTATGTGTGTTTCTGCTTCAAGACACCTGATTCAATATGTGTTGCTGATTCATGAACATTAAATTCTAGGCCAACAGCCCTGTGACTCATGTCTGAGTGAAGTTCATCTAACGCACGTTTTTTCCATAAGGCACATCACAGCCTCTTACACTTAGCAACATGAGAGCACTTCAGCACTACTCTCAGGAGCCATTTTAAACAGCAAAATCACCAACAGAAAGCACAACAATGTGGAAAATCGTGGAACTAAATAGTCCACAGAAAGGATGCTTGTGTATAGCATGAGAGCTCAACAAGGCCGAATGTCACCTTGTTCTAACCTCAGTGGGAATGTGCACATTGGGCATCTCAGATTTTTAGCCACTCTGCACATGTCCATAAACGACAACAGTGCTGTGAGTATTGATTTGGGGGTTACAAATAAATAATAGCAAGTAGGCAAGTTCACAAATACGGAATCCATGAATAATGAGAATCGACTGTATATTGCTTGGACCCATAAACAGCCTCATACCTCCTGACAGCAAGCACTGGTGTCCCTTCCCCCCCCCCCCCCCCCCCCTCCCCCCCCTTCTGTCCTGGCCTCTTTGTATGTTTCGATCACCCTCTCTCTCCCTACACTCCCTCCTTTCTTCCTGCCTCTGTTCTGCCTTTGCTGAAGTACTTCAAGCCACCCTTTGGCACAGTGATTTTGTTTCCTTTTAGACTTGAATGTCCCTTAAATGAGACTCTAAATTGCCATCCTAAAGGTTTATATCACAGAGTCTTCTTACAGACAGGACTGGATCATTGTGAGGTCCTTTAGTTAACTGTGTCTTCTCACAGTGAATCCCGAGTTAATTGATATTAACATTGAACTTATCCATGGAAGTCATTGCAACATTTCGGAATAATCATCCTCTCTCTAGAACTCAGAAGCTCACATTCTCAACCACCTGTTGTTCAACTCTGAAATGTTCTTTGCATGTAATTTTATTTGCCAAATAATTTTGCACGAGCCAGTAGCATTTGTTCTCCTATTTCTAATGTACAGTTTTTCAATCTGTGTCTACCCCCGATGTTTCCCTCCGTGTATTGCCCCCCATTTCAGGCGCCTATTAATGCACAGATGCTGGCCCAGAGACAGAGGGAAATCCTGAACCAGCATCTTCGACAGAGACACATGCATCAGCAACAGCAAGTTCAGCAGCGAACTTTGATGATGAGAGGACAGGGGTTGAATATGACCTCAAGCATGGTGGCTCCTAGTGGTATACCAGCAACTCTGAGCAACCCCCGGATCCCCCAGGCAAATGCGCAGCAGTTTCCATTTCCTCCAAACTACGGTACTGGACTTCCATCCCCACCACCTCTCACAGTCCTTTCTCCCCAGTGTCCCGCTGCCCTGGGTCACGGCTCCCTCTCTCACAGCTTTTTGCATGACTCCCAGATGAGTCTGGCAAACCGGGGCAGGACAGGAGACCTGGCAGGACTGTTGGGGCCCGTCAGGGTCCCCAGGTCCAGCACAGTACCTTCCCGTCTCTCAGCTCTGGTCCCACCTTTTCTCTGAGTGCAGGTCTTACTTTCAGAACGACTGAAGTCAGTGTGCGTGTGTGGTGTCTGTCAGTCGTGTGTGGGAGTGTGTATGAATATATGTTTATGTCCTTGTGTGCAACACAGGTGCATATGTATGTCTTTACCTTTGGAAACCTCTGAGTCTGACTAAAATAAATCAATAGATACATACAAAATGTTGAAAGACATATAAATGTGTTATAGATATTCTACAACTTTTAAAGGATAAAGACTTGAAAGATTATAGCAAATCGTTAATGAATAGATAATTCTTGAGAGGTGCCACAGAGAAACCACAGTGGGTGACCTGTTAGGGTTCTTCGTATTGATTTGTTATTTAATGTCAGTCTCAAGAGACAAGTGTGTAATATCATAAACATTAATATTTGTGTGCTTGTCATATTCAATTAATAGTTGAATTATTGATAAAAGTAAGTGCTTACATTAACATTAATATTCAAAGTGACTTCACCTATCTTTTGCCAGAGTTATCTATAAATAACTATCAAGTCTTTGCGGTGCTTAAATTCATGTCTCCTATTTCTTTAAAGAAACAGAAAGATAACGTGCAGCTTTTTCCTCCGTGATCTTAATTTTCTTTTATAGCTAACTTATGTATTTAATTAATGCATATTTTACACATCTTCTAGGCAACAACATGCTTACCTTAATGTCGTCCCTGAAATTTCTAAGCAGTTGCCTCTCTGTTTCCCAGCTCTTTTCCTGTCTCCTTTTGGATGATTTAGAAAAGTCTGCTAAAAGTTCTTCCTTTCCTTTCAGTTTACACTGTTTGCTTCCATACTGAACAAGAAGCTTCCATTGAATTTTTTTTTCTTATTCTTGCTAAACTTGGATAGCAGTAAAGTCCCATAGAGCCCTTTAAAAAGACAAGACAAGCTAATCATGAATGCAGTGACTTATTTTTAAAACCTCATTGATCACATCGTAGAATAACTTGAGTTAATTCTATAAAAAATTATTCAAAGGTGTTGACTTTTTACTAGTTGAACTTTAATCCAGTTTAAACTTTAAACACTCCAGTTGTAGTGATATATAAAAACTTAAAGACCGCCTATTTCAGGTCAAATAGAAATAGACGTATTTGACCCATTCTTGATTTGGAGAGGGATGTGGGGAAAGAATAGTATTTTCTCTCTGCCTCTGGCCGTGATGGTTACTGTGGTTCTAGGCACCCTCTAATTACTGTCGAGAATCAGGGTATGGGGACGTTGTTCTTCATGCATTTTATCCCAGCTTGGAATCGTTTTAAATGTATATGATAACCAGCACATGGTCAGGTCTCTGAAAGTAAGTTTCTCTGTGTATTTGATTTGAATGTTCACTTTCTTCCCCCTTCTCTGTGATGAAACTAACAGTCTCCATTGGATTTCTGTTTTGCTTTTTAAGGAATAAGTCAGCAGCCTGATCCAGGCTTTACTGGGGCCACAGCGCCCCAGAGCCCTCTGCTGTCACCCAGGATGGCGCATACCCAGAGCCCCATGATGCAGCAGTCTCAGGCCAACCCAGCCTATCAGGCCTCCTCTGACATGAATGGATGGGCGCAGGGGAATATGGGCGGAAACAGGTACGCCGTGGGTCTGTGTCTTTTTGATATAAATGATCAGGAAATCTTTCTATAGACCACTCATCTCTTTTCTGTATTTTTCTTAACTCCTTTGCTCAAGCAAGCAAAATCAAGTAAACTGCTAAGTAAGCCAGTTTACATTTTCCTAGGGAAGAGGTTACTAGAATTTACAAAAGCTTGGCATCCTGTCTTTTCCTTGGGAGTGAAAGGAGCTCCCCTAAGAAGGTACCAGTCCACCAGTTGATGATGAAACTGCTGCAGAAGGCAGTGACCTGGAAGCCATCCTTCGTCAGTACAAGTACTCAAACAGATAAGCAGAAAGCTCGTCCAGGGCAGGCACGCCAGTGGGAGATGTCCTTCAGACTTTCGTGGTGATGTTAGGAAAGGAGAAGAGCCGCTTGCCCCTGTGGCTTCTTTGAGCCCCTCCCCTGCTGTTTCTGACCTCACCACCTGCCGGCTGTCCGCCCTGCCTCCTTTCAGCCTAGACACATTCTGAAGTCAGTGCCTCAGAAACAAGTGCTCACCACTGCCTGCCTGTCTGCCTTGAGCTCTAACATGTTACTCGTCTCATTACGTTCCAGCATGTTTTCACAACAGTCCCCACCACACTTTGGACAGCAAGCAAACACCAGCATGTACAATAACAATATGAACATCAATGTATCCATGGCGACCAACGCAGGTGGGATGAGCAGCATGAACCAGATGACAGGACAGATCAGCATGACCTCAGTGACCTCCGTGCCTACGTCGGGGCTGTCCTCCATGGGTCCCGAGCAGGTGAGCACCCTGGGAGAAGCAGCCCGTTGTCTTCTGAGTGTAGCCTTGTCTGTTTCCACATTAAATCTTTCCACGTACTTAACATCTGTTGTCAACTCCCACATTTATTTTGAAGAGTGTTTTTTCACCTTACTCTCACCTGTTTTGGTGTGATTAACAGAAATACTTGTTAATGATGAAATAAACATGAAAGGGTTCCTGACGGCGCTCAAGGGTCTTTTAAGATATGTCTTAACTTTCTTGTCATTTAAGTCTTTCTCTTATTTGAGGAATTTAGCAATATCTGAAATGAATCTCTAAGAATGGAATGGTGAATGTGCTTTTTAAATAGCTTTATTTGGGATTTATAGTTTAAGAACTGATTTTTTTCTAAATGTAAAATGAGGTGAAACACAAAGGCCAAACTACCTGCCATCAAATTAGCTTGAAACGATGCCTCATTCCTGCTGGGACACTGACACAGATAACCCAAAACTATTCTTTATCATCTTTGGGATGTAGATGCCATCACTGGGTGGGGGGGGAGTCAATATATTTTTTTAATAATCCTGTTTTATGTTGAATAACGTTGAAATGATTCTACCATCCCTGAGTACATAGCAGCTTCGCTTGGTGGCACAGAGACTCAGCCCTTAGTATCTCAGGGAGCAGCCAGATTCAGCAATCTGTGGTGGGCTCACCCAGAGGTGAAGGGATGGGTTAATAGGTTTTGCTTTCTATTTACAGAAGATCTTATTTTTAAAGGGCACCAAATGTTTGGCATTCTTCTACCTCAGTAATTTGGACAAAGTACAGATGTGGCAAGGACCCTAATTCTTATTTCACATTTGGGGAAATTTGAGGCATGGAACATTTAAATGACTTAACCAGTAATTCATTGAGAGTGCTGTAAATTTCAATAAGATCGTGATTATGAAGATGGTGAAAGATCAAAAGTTGGATTAGCTCTGTTTAATCCTGATGTTGGTAAACCACAATTTATGTGAAAATTTAGTAAATTGTACAGTGCCTCTGTGTTTTATTCTATAAAAAGGTGACTATTAAAAATGCAAAGTGGGGGCCAGCCTGGCGGTGCAGCAGTTAAGTTCACACGTTCCACTTTGGTGGCCCAGGGTTTCGCTGGTTCAGATCCCGGGTGCAGACATGGCACCACTTGGCAAGCCATGCTGTAGTGGGCATCCCACATATAAAGTAGAGGAGGGTGGACATGGATGTTAGCTCAGGACCAGTCTTCCTCAGCAAAAAGAGGAGGATTGGCAGCAGATGTTAGCTCAGGGCTAATCTTCCTCAAAAAAAAAAAAAAAAATGTAGTGTACATGAGAAGATTTAAAGCCCTTTACAATTTAAGAAGGCTCTGTGCGTAAGTGTAATAATAATTTTTACTTCTGTACTTGAATTAGTGGTGGCTAAATGCTTATTTGTGTAAAGTAAACAGATATAAATTAAAGAAATGTAGACTTTTTTCTTTTCAATGGAGAAAATATAGTGCTGATGTTGAATTTTCTACAAACATGGGCCACTAGTGGTTCCTGCCTTGCTTTCTAGGGAAAGTGTACAAAGTAAGGGCCACTGGGATGGTCTAGTCTAGCCTGGGTTCTGGTCAACCTACTCAGAAGTAAATCGGTGCATTTTTAATAATCCAGATTACTTTGAAACTTTGCCATGAATTTCAACCTTTTGAATATTCAGGATTAGTTTGGAAGCCCAAAAAACACCACTGCAGTGTATATCTTCTGACAAAATCAATCCCGTATTAGCATTTGTACATTTACTGTGTAATTTGTAAAAGAAATGTGCCAATGCTGATGAATAGTTCCCTTGGTCAGAGAAGCTTCGCAAAGTCCAGCGTACATTTGGATATTCACACTTGCTCATGACCGACTTGCCTAAAGTAGCAAAGATATCAGGAGTCATTGGTCTGATTTGCTCCAGCCAAAAAAGTGAACATGTTAAGGCAAGAACATGTTTCCAGTATTATCATCTCTGTTGAATTTCTATACAGAATGCAAATGAAATTTAATTTTGAAGGCAGCCAGTATGTTCTAAGTATTTATTTTCACGTTCCTCCATACTCCCCCCAAAATACATCCATGGGAGAATAAATACAGGGATGTAGCCATTTTACCTAGTCCTTTTCCCCGTAATCCTGCTGCTGTGAAGAAGGGGGAGGTTCGAGGGTGGTTGTTTGCCAGGGTGCTTTTGGACATCCCACAGTGTAGCCACCGGCCTGTCCTGTTGCCCTCAGGTGAATGATCCTGCTCTGAGGGGAGGCAACCTTTTCCCAAACCAGCTGCCTGGAATGGACATGATTAAGCAGGAGGGAGACGCATCACGGGTAAGAAACAGCAGATGTGTGAATGTGGTAGTAAAGTGAATGTGAGTATTTTATCGACCGAAATTGGCAGAACTAGAAATCGTCAACTAGGAGATTGAAGAGAGTTGTGTAATGCTTGTAATGTTTAAAAATGTCTTCTCGGCCAGCCCCAGTGGCCTGGTGGTTAAGTTCAGCACCCTCTGCTTTCACAGCCGGGGTTCAGTTCTCAGGCGCGGACCTACACCACTCTGTTAGCGGCCATGCTGTGCTGGTGGCCCACATACCAAAAATAGAGGAAGATTGGCACAGATGTTAGCTCAGGGTGAATCTTCCTCAGCAAAAAAAGAAATAAATAAAAATATCTTCTAATTTTATTTGACATACAGTGGTTTTGTTTGAATAATTTCTTTAAGCTCATTTTATTTATTTTTTTTTTTAAAGATTGGCACCTAGGCTAACAACTGTTGCCAATCTTCCTCTTTTTCTTTTTTTTTTTTTCCTGCTTTATCTCCCCAACCCACACCGTACACAGTTGTATGTCTTAGTTGCCAGTCCTTCTAGTTGTGGGATGTGGGACCGCTGCCTCAACGTGGCCTGATGAGCGGTGCCATGTCCGCGCCCAGGATCCAAACCCTGGGCCACCGCAGCGCAGCCCACGAACTTAACCACTCAGCCACGGAGCCGGCCCCTGAGCTCATTTTAATTGAGCTGACGGTGGCGTATGAATAAAGAGCACTAATTTTGCTCTGGAGTGACATTGTTACAGCAAAGCAAACAATAAAGTGGCAAAGAATTAGTCACGTTAGGGCAAACTTTGATTTATTTTTACTTTTTCCGAATCATAATGTTAGATTTTCAAGAGGACGAAGAGAAACTAGCCTATAATTGCTCTCTCCCTTAAGTCTGTTTATTCTTATTCTAAGGTGTTTGTCTACATTTCATTTTGTTGAGGTAATAATCTTGTATATTATTTGCTTATTTCCTTAAACACTTGTTCTAAGGAGAGTGATATTACCATGTTCAACCAAATCTTGAAATAGTGGAATAATTAGCACTTAGAACCCACCTGAATTATGTGCCTAGCAGCAGGTCTGTGACGGGGAGGCTCCGTGAGCAATCTGACGCACAGGTAAATGGCCTGTGGGGCCCTCGTAAGGGAAGGGGTATGACCCTCAGCAGTAGATGACTCTGTTAGATTAGAAGTCCTCTCTCGATGGAGAAAATGTAGGGTCCGTGTTGAATTTTCTACAAAGAAATGGATCTTGGATGGTTTTGGTAATATTTACATTCAAGTTTAAAAAGTTATAGCATAAATTTGATCCAGATTTTCATAACGTAGTGTACAAGTTTCCTCCGTGTAGTTGCTCTTGTTTAAAGCACCACAGTCATACATGGCAGAGGGGCTGCCTGCGGGAAGGAGTCCTGGAGACGTTATCTGTACGTGCCCAGATACACAACTCGTCTAAAGGGTTAACTTATCGATATAGTAAGTCAAACAGAAACTGGAATATATTTCATATTGACCATGTGTTTAGACCCTAAGTGTGCCATTGATTGAAGTTTGAAGCCCCCTGCTGCCTGCCCTGTTCCCCTCTCACTGTGTATAGTGGCCACATAACTCAGTGATGGCTTATGTGCAAAAGGCAAAGGCTTGAAACCTGGGATGCTCTTCCCAGAGGAATGATGACATTAGTGATAATTAGGCTCCCACAGAGGACAGCCCATTTTAACCCAAAAGTGCCAGGGAGCTTAACCTCTGAGCACATCATATCTCTGCGGGAGGGGGGAAGTGGTGGGGCATGCACAGGATCGCATTTCCCTCTCTGAATCCACCACGATAAGATTAGACGTCCCTCCTTCACCTTTCAGAGTGACTGTGTGCCAGCCTAGGCGCCCCGGGAGAGCCACTGTTGGATCAGGCCCTCAGGCACTGTGCCTGGGCCGGGCCAGCTACACGGTCTTCAACTCCTGTCTTCTAAGAGCCCCAGACATTGACTCGCCTTGTATCCTTGCTTCTGCTGCCACGTGACCTCCAAGGAGAAAAGACTCGCCTACTGTAAGGCAGGACACTCCGTGGTCCCATAGTCAGCCTTTTAAAAGTTACAGCACCAACCACGATGGACTGAGCATTTACCGCAAGCCTGAGTCGCTGCTAAGAGCTTTTAGATTACCTCATTTAAACCGCACCACAACCCATGGTAGAACTAGTATTTTGACACTTTAACGGCTCCCAAGGTCCTGAAACCCCAGGAAGTGAACCAGTCAGGCAGGCTGACCCCTGCCTGTGCGTCTCAGCCCTGCGCTCCCCTGCCTGCCTCCCCAGAGGATGCAGAGCTCCTGTGTTTATGCAGCAACATTGGAGAAGGCCGACAGGGAACAAATGATTTCCTTCTGTGGTGCCTCTCGCTCTTCTCTTTTTAGAGATCCTAAAGGGAAGAGAAAGATACTCACAGCTACTGTGGGACAGACAGTAAAGATTCAGCTAGCCATTTGGAGTAGTCCTCAGCCTCGGGCGCTGGGCCGCCTCATCTCAGGAGGGGCCTCCGAAGCGAGGAACTGGAGTGTACCCTTTGGCCCCTAGGCACAGGCACACCTCGGAGACAGCGTGCCTTCGCTTCTGGACCATTACAATAAAGCGAGTCACACGAATTTTTTGGTTTCCCAGTGCATATAAAAGTTATGTTTATACTATAGTCTAAGTGTGCAATAGCATTATGTCCAACAAGGCAGTGTGTGTACCTTAATTAATAAACACTTTATGGCCAGAAAATGCTGACCATCATCTGGGCCCTCAGCGAGTCATAATCTTGCTGCTGGTGGAGGGCCTTACCTCCATGGTGACGGCTGCTGACTGATCAGGGGGTGGTTCCTGAAGGCTGGGCTGGCTGTGGCAATCTCTTAAGACAACAATGATGTTTGCTGCATGGATTCTTTTCTTTTCAGAACAATTTCTCTGTAGGATGAGATGCTATCTGATAGCATTTTACCCACAGTAGAACTTCTTTCAAAACTGGAGTCAATCCTCTTAAACCCTGCTGCTGCTTTATCAACTGAGTTTGTGTAATATTCTAAGTCCTTTGTTGTCATTTCCACAATCTTCACAGCATTTTCACCAAGAGTGAGTTCTATTTCAAGAAACCACTTTCTTTGCTCATCCATAAGGAGCAACTCCTCATCCACTGAAACTTCATCATGAGGTTGCCGCAATTCCATCACCTCTCCAGGCTCCACTTGTAATTCTGGTTCTCTTGCTGTCTCCCCCACATCTGCAGTTATTTCCTCCACTGAAGTCTTGAACCCCCTCAAAGTCATCCATGAGGGTTGGAATCAAGTTCTTCCAATCTCAATGTTGATATTTTGACCTTTTCCGTGAATCACAAATGTTCTTAATGGCATCTAGAATGATGAATCCTTTCCAGAAGGTTTTCAATTGACTTTGCCCAGATCTGTCAGAGGAAACATTATCTATGACAGCTACAGCCTTACAAAATGTATTTCCTAAGTAAGAAGACATGAAAGTCAAAACAACTCCTTGATCCATGGGCTGCAGAATGGATGTTGTGTTGTCAGGCACGAAAACAGCACAAATCTTGTGCATCTCCGTCAGAGCTCTTAGATGACCAGGCACATGGTCAGTGAGCAGTAATATTTTGAATGGAATCTTTTTTTCTAAGCGGCAGGTCTCAACAGTGGGCTTAAAATATTCAGTAAACCATGTTGTAAACAGCTGTGCTGTCATCCAGGCTGTGTTGTTCCATTTATAGACCGCAGGCAAAGCAGATTTAGCATCATTCTTAAGGGCCCTAGGATTTCTGGAATGGTAAATGAACCTTGGCTTCAACTTAAGCTGCATTAGCCCCTAAGAAGAGAGTCAGCCTCTCCTTTGAAGCTTTGAAGCCAGGCACTGACTTCTCCTCTCTAGCTATGAAAGTCCTAGGTGGCATCTTCTTCCAATAGAAGGCTGTTTCATCTACATGGAAAATCTGTTGTTTAGTGTAGCACCTTCATTAACGATCTCAGCTAGATCTTCTGCATAACCAGCTGCAGCTTCTCCATCAGCACCTACTGCTTCCCCTTGCACTTTTATGTTGTGGAGATGCCTTCTCTCCTTAAACCTCATGAACCAACCTCTGCTGGCTTCAAACTTTCTTCTGCAGCTTCCTCACCTCTCTCAGCCTTCACAGAGTTGAAGAGAGTTAGGGCCTTGCTCTGGATTAGGCTTCGGCCTAAGGGAATGTTGTGGCTTATTGATCCTGTAATGCAGACCACTAAAACTTTCTCCAAATCAGCAATAAGGCTGTTTTGCTTTCTTATCATTCGTGTGTTCACTTTTAATTTCCTTCAAGAACGTTTCCTTTGCATTTACAACTCGACTAAATGGCACAAAAGGCCTAGCTTTCTGCCTGTCTCACAGTTCGACATGCCTTTCTCACTAAGCATAATCATTTCTAGCTTTTGATTTAAAGTGAGAGATGTGCGACTCTTCCTTTAACTTGAATACTTCGAGGCCACTGCAGGGTTATTAATTGGCCTAATTTCATTATTGTTGTGTCTCAGGGAATAGGGAGGCCCGAGGAGAAGGAGAGAGACAGGAACAGCTGGTCTGTGGAGCAGTCAGAACGCGCACATCGCTTATTGATTAAGCTCACTGTCTTATATGGGTGCAGTTCATGGTGCCCCCAAGGCAGTTACAATGGTAACATCAAAGACCACTGATCGCAGACACCGTAACAAGTATAATAATAATGCAAACGCTTGAAATATTGCAAAATTACCACAATGTGACACAGACAGAAGTGAGCCAATCCTGAGCAGCAGCACAGAGAGACAGGGACCTCTCAAGCTAGGTCGACTAATCCTGGCGCTGGGCACAGTGGAGAGGGAAAGACGGAGGCAGGGGGGCCGACAGAGCCCAGGTGTTTACTTCACGCACGTGCCTGATGGGTGCCCGATCACCTGAGATGGAAAGATTAGCATTAGGATCACAAAAAGCATTTTCAGTAGATATAGGATGTTCTCTCTCAAAAGCGCCTCTCAGGCTCCATGGTGAGAATTCTCCCTGCTATCATCTCGCCCTGGCCATTTATACCTCTCCCGCTCTCTCTGTTTTTCCCACTGCCCCTCTTGAATCTGGCTCGTCCATCTGTACCTTGTTCATTCTGAATGGTAAGGCCAGCGAACAGGCTGTCCCAGATGCTCTCGTTTGCTTCAGAGAACAATATGTATGGTATAGCCCTTGTAATCCCTGGGTCATAACTGGAAACCGCTTTGCATTTGTCACTATACTGCCGATGTGTGCCCGAGGCGGCTTCGTCTTCTGGGTGTCTGGAATACGCTCTGCTGTTCTGAATCAAGGGACTTTTTTCAAAATTTTTATTAGTAATCGGATTCTATTTGTTAACTAGAAACCACTGTGATCCATTATTAACTGAATCTGCATTCCCTTTCTCTTGAAACGTAGATTAAAAGTGTGCCTTGCCTTAGGCAGACGCCCTATACACAACCGTGGATTTACTAAAAAACTATTTAGAGAAGAGCAGTTATTTAACAAAAAGATTCTTCCTTTTACAAGGACTTCTTATTATCTATTTTATATGTTACTTTCTATTTTACACATAGTTAAACGTACTAAAATTGAGTTTACTGCTCAGCTGCGTGGCTCGCGTCTCAAGTACAGTTGTAGTCACTTGTATGGACTAGGGTTATGGAAACTGTTCACTGCCTGGGGTCGGCTTCGAGTTGGTGATGGTGGTGATGACAGTGGCGATGACACTTCCTGAGCACTTACTCTGTCCCAGGAACTGTTTAAACACTCGATGCACATTCTGTTTAGTCCTCACAACAGCCCTTAGAAGTGTTAGGTACAGAAAGATTAAATGACTCCCGCCCCCTGAGTGACACAGCCCGGATGCCATGCCAAGCATTGTCACTCGAGATGCATGCCCTCCTCGACATTCTCGCTCACCAAACTGATTCTGGTTAATAGCTGCTTATTGATGCAGGGTAAAGAGTGCTGCCTTAGGTTTCTAAGGATGTAAATGCTTCTCAATAGAATTTTTTTCCTCAGACGAACTGAAAAATTGAAGGATGTTGAAGTCAGCCATGGAGTATTTCCATGTAAAATCATGTAAGTGGCACAAATTAGGAATAAATACATTATTCAGCTTTATATTATAGAGAAAAGTAACATTAAATGTTCTTCTCTAAGAGGGAATATAATCAGAGGTATTCTCCTAAGCTGATTTTTTAAGCTTGGGAGAACCGTGCAGCTGACCAGGAATGTAATTCCACCTTTGACCGCTGGAATTCATGATCTGGCAACAGTATTCCAGCACCTGGCACAGAGTAGATGCTCAATTAATATTTGCTAAGTGAATGAAAACTTTTGGGAGGGAGGATAGTCAATGGCCAAAGAAAAGCACTGACAGATACACTTGCACCAACCAAGGAAACCCCTCCACACGACTCTTGCCCCTCAAAGCCCTTGGTGTTGAGTCATTCAGATCATCAGCGCAGAGCAGCCCGAAACTAGCAAGGATACCACTAGAGGCACAACTCCAGTTTATTTAGCTTGCTGAAGCCAGGGAGAGCACACCCCAGGGAACTTTGGGAGTGTCTCAGGAAGGGAGAGTCGGGGGACACACGTTATAGGAAGTGGGTCTGTCCTGGTGATTTGGAGGCAGGATTAAGAAAGTAGTGGGCATTTCTGGATTGGACACCGTCAGAAAGCAGGGGCAGTTCAGCAGCTGAGCGTCTCAGCAGTCTCTGCTGAGAAGGTGGGAGAGACTGCGTTAAGCTCGGATGTCATGGGTAGCAGAGAGTGGTGATCTGCTGCAGTCTGTGTCCTTTGAGAGAGCGTGGGGGATCTGCCGCCTTGGGACATAGTGGCTTCAGTTAGGAACAGTGCCATCTGCTTGTTTGCATCAAAATCAAGTATAACTCATCCAGATGCAGCCTTTGTGATGGGGATGATGTAAAACGACCGAGTGTTTTGATGTTTTTATGATGGGCTTTATGATGGTTTGACCAAAACTTCGGAGATATTTCACAACTTCCTCTCTGTTTCCCTGCAGAAATACTGCTGACACTGAAGGTGACTGGTTGCTTCTTTCTTCAGCTGACTGGGCTACTTGCTCAAAACGCTTACCAGTCTGGAGAGCTGCGTCTCTTTGTTTTGACCCAACCGACCTGCCAGCCAGTTCTGCCAGAGCAGGACCAGCAGACGGGCCCTGGCTCCCCGGGCGGAGTCGGCTCGGCTGTTGCAGGAGGAGCTGCCTCTTCTCTTGACAGTCTGAAGCTCACGTCCAGACAGTTGCTCAGTCTGTTCACTGCATTCACCTTAGTGCAACTTAGATCTCTCCTGCAAAGTAAATGTTGACAGGCAAATTTCATACCCATGTCAGATTGAATGTATTTAAATGTGTGTATTTAAGGAAAACAACCACGCTCTTGTTCTGTTCCTGTTGGGTTCCAGACACTGGTTTCTTGCTTTGTTTTCCCTGGCTAATCAGTCTAGTACAAAAGCTTAAGATTTCATCTAGGGGAAAGAACAGAATTTTGTTTAAGAAAATCAAGCTAAAGGTGTTTTAAACTACAGCCTGCATTTGGGATAAAAGCAGGACAGACACCGTGGACAGCGCTGTATGTACAGAGACACCCAAGAAGGGAACACCAATCCAGTCAGAGTTGTATCTTTGTAGAAAGCTCTAAAGACCATGTCGGAAAGAGTTTCCAGTCACTAACAGGTGAAAAGGAGCCTGTGAGAGGGCTGTTCATATTAACAAGTACTTTTCCTTTCTTTTTCTTTGTCAAAACCAAACTAGTTCACCAGAATCATGAATCGAAAAGAAATGTTTTTTGTTTCCAAATTAAGTTCCCTTTAGATTGATCAGACAGCTGGGATTAGCGTCTCCTCTTCCCCATCTGATCCTGACTCCTCGCTTCCCCTCTCTGCCTGCCCCAATCCTCCTCACTTCCCTTCATTGTTGAAAAAAATAATAAAAGCAACAGAAACCAGGTAAGCCCTTTATTTCCTTAAATGTTTTGCCAGCCACTTACCAATGCTAACCATTAAATTTCAGAAAAATGCATTTACTGGCAAGGAGAGGAGCAGAGTGAGGACTTGACCCCAGTGCGGCTGCGGACGCCTGCTGTGGAAGCATGCGCGTTCCGCTCCCGGCAGCACTGGCCTGCGACCCGGGAGAACGCCGCAGTGTGTGTAAAATTGCCCGCACGTGTCACGACAGATTCGACCTCCGCCATGTGTTTTTTATTTTGTTTTTTAGCAGTGCTGACTAAGCCGAAGTTTTGTAAGGTACATAAAATCCAATTTATATGTAAACAAGCAATAATTTAAGTTGAGAACTTAAGTGTTTTAATTGTCTAATTTTTGTGAGGTATACATATTGTGGAATTGACTCAAAAATGAGGTACGTCAGTATTAAATTAGATATCTTCATAGCAATGTCTCCTAAAGGTGTTTTGTAAAGGATATCAAAGCCTTGATTAGACCTAATTTGTAGACTTAAGACTTTTTATTTTCTAACCCTGTGATTCTGCTCGTAAATCATTTGTCTAATCTATATGATACGCAGCCGCTGCAGGAACCAATTCTTGATTTTTATATGTTTATATTCTTTCTTAATGAACCTTAGAAAGATCACGTTACTAAGCAGGCCACTTTTATGGTGGTTTTTCTTGCCCATTCTGGTAGGGGAATAATCTTTTCTTAATTGGCGTCAGTTTCAGACAACTGCAATACCAAGAAACTGATGGCCTTTTTTGAGCTATTTCTCCCCAACCTCTAATACACATACTTTCTTACCTAAATTTCAGAATGATGTCTTTTTGATGTCTAAAAGCAAAGCAATTTTCTATCTCATTAGCCAGGCTTTTTAGGAACAGAGAGGTTTTTCCTTGAAATTTGATTGTTTGTTTATTTGTGGCAGGGTGAAAAGTGTACAAACTACCCCTATTTATATTTATATCTCTCTCTATATGTACAGATTATGGAAATATAGAAAGAGATATAGCCCAAAGGTAAATCGTAAGTAGACAGTCTGAAAGTGTCGCTCCATACTAAAGAGATTCTCTGGAAATTTGCATTTCGATACTTTTTTCCACTTGAGAGGGGTCTCGCTACAGGGAGGTGGCCCCGGAACAACACTTCTCGGCGGCCACCAGTTCACGTCCCCCTCAAAGGCTCCACTTTTCTCAGCCAAACCATTGGGTTGCCCAACTGTGATGGAACAACGAGCAGACGTTGGCCCAGAACTCCGTGACCTCATCAGTGCGATGAGGCTTATGTTATACACAGTTACTTAATGTGACCAGTTTTAAGTTGATTTTTAGAAATATGTAAATTAGATGACTTTAACTTCACACAACACAAAGGAGAAATAGAGTTTAAACTGGATTTGTTTTGTTTTAAGTCCCTTTTCACTTTAACACTGTCCAAAAATATCTGTGTCTCCTTTGTTGTTTATCCATCTGCCCGCTGCGTTTTCATGTCAGTCCCTGAATTCAGACAAATCCGCAAGCCTGCGATCCTGGTAATTTAGAGTAAGTCATGATCATTACTGTTTTGAAGGAAAAGAGAGTATAAATTCTCTTACGGCTCAGATCCGGTAATGGATTTTGCTTTACATCTAATTAAGAGAAGAAAGTAAGTGGAGGCGTCCTCTGATCATATTGATCACTATAGAAGCAAAAGCCAAATCGATCCCCTTCATTATCAGTATTTCTCATGCTGTACACAATAAATTTGTTAGACTGAGGACTTGGTTTTCATTTAATAGAACAAATAATCAGTGTTTTACTTATATTACTAAATGTGAAAGACATATATAATGTGAAAAGTATACATACATTTACTTGGTTGTAAAACTCATTTAAGTGTTCATGTAATGTGGTAAGTTTAAAAAGTGAAGTGAGCTGTTGTACTGCAGTGAATTCGATCGACTCAAAGATTAAGATGCCCCCTCCCACATGTATCTCTCACGGCCTGTGATAATGGGAAGCAATGTTTTTGCAGTTTATATAATGCAATTTTTAATGTGTTTAAAAATGGAGTTCATATGGGCTTAACACATGAAATGGGTGGCACAGATCCACTTGCAGAACCCAAAGACACACAATCAATTTTGAAATGCAACTTAAGCCATTAATTGTTGGTGTGAATTTAAAATTTTCTAGTATTTGTATGGTAGTATGCTGCCTAAGAGCAAAGCATTCTCTGCACAAAAGAAAATTACTGTAGTGGCTTCGATTTTAATTAGACTTTTCTCCCTGGTGTTTCTTTATAGACTAAAACAAAATCTTTTAAGTTTCTTACTACAGGTAAAAGCTATGTGCAAGAACCTCAAAATGCTAAAATCTAGCATAATGCCTTAGATCTGTTTTTAAGTCTTGTATATTCCTACATAGCTGTCTGATGTATTATATTTGTATAGTGAATTGTGTACAATTTTTGAATCAGTGCGTCATCACTTAACCTTTATGTCCTTGAATAGTGATGATGATACATTTCTTCAAACATTTAACTGTCATTTTTTTTTTCTTTGTCATTTGTGGGTTTTATTTGTACAGTTCCTCATGAAGTTGCATCTGAGATGTGTGTATATGAAAAGATTATACAAGGGTAAAATTAAGCAATATATTAACTATGGCTCTTCAGGAGAAAGCTGACAGTGTTTCAGGTTGTGATTTATTTTCAATTGGAGTTGACTCTGAACATGACTTTGTTCACCTGCATCGATGTTTGTATTTCTAGTGTGAGCAGTTTATGCAAAGGTAGATATATTCAGAGAAATTTTAAATACATTTATGCAAGTTAATATTGCTTTGCTGATGCTATTTGCTTATTTGATGTTAAATAATGCTATTGTAAATAAAGAATTCTGTTGTTATTGCATCATTTAATAAATTTTAATGCCTTCGGGTTTTACATGGCTTTGAGATTTTTATGTGTTTATATTGTATCTTCATTCATAACTGCATTTAAATTTAAAATACCGGGTTTCTATTTCAGTAATTTCTCATGTTGATACAATTTCTTACCTATATAAAAATTTCTTACATTTAATAATTTCGCAGGGGCCGGCTCCGTGGCCAAGTGGTTAAGTTCACGTGTTCCGCTGCGGCGGCCCAGGGTTCGGATCCTGGGTGCAGACATGGCACCGCTCATTAGGCCACGTTGGGGCGGCCTCCCACACCCCACAACTAGAAGGACCTGCAACTAAGATATACAACGGTGTACGGGGCGGGGTTGGGGAAATAAAGCAGAAAAAAAAAAAAAATTGGCAGCAGTTGTTAGCCCAGGTGCCAATCTTTAAAAAAAAATAATAATAATTTCGCAATAGTGACACTATTCCCAGCACTTTAACATTTATTCTCCCAGTGATTCATTTTATAGATTTTCAATTTGAAGCCAAAGAGGAGTGTGTCTTGTTTCAGGTTATCTGACAACATAATGGTAAATAGAGGCCAAATCTAGGTCCCCTGAGTCCTGAATGATGTTACTGCTCTTCTCACCGGACTGTTCCACCTCCCATCCTCGTATCTCCAAAGGCATTCATGAGACTCATGTGGACTTCTGACTGGCTTTTTAAGGTTATGCATCATACATTAAAATATTGATGGTGGTTTTAATAGATTGCTTTGTTGGTTGATAAACAATGCCAGTACAATACCTAAAACCCAGGTCATGAACTACGTGAAATACTACTAAATACAATCTGGAATTGTATTTTTAAAAGATAACAAAAATGAAATGAATGATTAGAAAAATCTTTGTAGACGCCAGCCTGGTGGCGCAGCAGTTCAGTTTGCGTGTTCCGCTTTGGTGGCCCGGGGTTCGCCGGTTCGGATCCCGGCTGTGGATCCACGCAGCACTTGTCAAGCCATGCTTCTGTTACTACTGGAATAGAAGTAAAACATTTCAACCAATTTGACTATCTATAGGGAAACCCAAATGAATCGATTCATCGACTCTTGGGGTGAATAAAAGCTCGGATGGCTAGAATATACAAAAATCAATGCCCTCCATCCACATTAATCACCAAATTTTTTAAGTTCCCATGTACACTAACAAAATAGTACAATGCTTGTAAAATGAGATTACACCTAACACGAAGTGTGAAAGAACTTTGTGAAGAAAACTGTAGTTTTACTGACAGACACAAAAGACCTGAAAAAATGGAGATGTGCCCTGAACCAAGAAAAGAAAGGCCCAATGTTATAAAACCATCAATTTCTTCCCCCAAATCATTACAACCCCAGTCAAAATCCAAACAGTAAGATGCATTTGGAAGATAAGATGTACAATAATAGAAATTTTGTAGGAAAAAATATGTGGGAGTTCTAAAAACATGCTGTAGTGATTAGTATTGTGAAATACATATATGGTATAGAAATACATCAGAAGAACAGAATAGAGCCCAGAGACATTGCTGTATGTATGTAAATTTAATATATGAGAGAGATGGCGTTTCTAATCAGTAAGAATCTCTTCTAAAAAATATAGTGTTGAGACAGTTGGCCACATTTGGGGAAAATACCAAGTTAACTCCCTCTCTCTCAATATTAACAAATTCCAAACGGATCAAGAGAGTAAACGATGAAATATAAAAAGAGCAGAACATGTTTACATTGTTGGGAAAGTGAAGGTATTCTTTAAAAGACAAAACACAAACATTATTAAGAAAAGAAATTTATAAAAATTTGATCTAGGGGCCGGCCCAGTGGCACAGTGGTTAGGTTCACACGTTCTGCTTCAGTTGTCTGGGGTTCGGATCCCAGGTGTGGACATGGCACCGCTTGGCAAGCCATGCTGTGGTAGGCGTCCCACATATAAAGTAGAGGAAGATGGGCACGGATGTTAGCTCAGGACCAGTCTTCCTCAGTAAAAGGAGGAGGATTGGCAATAGATGTTATCTCAGGGCCAGTCTTCCTCAGCAAAGGGAGGAGGATTGGCAGCAGATGTTAGCTCAGGGCTAATCTTCCTCAAAAAAAGAAAAAAAGGAATTTGATGTATCCAAAAAACAGGATAGCAAACTGCAACAAAGTGATGTTAAGAACACAATTTTATGCAAATAAACGCGAAAGAATAGAAAACGAGCAAAGGTATGAACAGATAATAACATTGAAAAGTGGCTACTAAATATTAAAAGATGTTCAACATCACTAATAATAAAATGCAAACTAAAGCAATAAGGAGATACCATTTTTCACCCATCCATTTAGCAAAAAGATAAGTCTAGTAATAGCCATGAGTACTTCTATGGGAATATAAATTCTTTGGCATCCAAAGCAAATGTCTGTGTAAGCTTGGTAAGATGAGTATTCCTGTGAATTTCGGGTGGTACCATCACTGAAGCCACAGGGCTGGAGGTGGCTGGCAAATTGTTCAGAATGTCCTCCTGTTTTTAAATTCATAACATCCTTTGAGATGTCCTTTGTAGTATTTCACTTATTACATATTTGAACATTTTTTTTCTTTCGTAGCTTGTGCTTACTTTGCTTTTATTTTGGTGGGGGTTTCTCTTATCTAACTTATTGAGAATGTATGAACAGCTCGTTAATTTTCAACCTTTTCTTCCCTCATATGTATTTCAAAGTTATAAGTTTTCTTCTGTTTGCTGTTTTTAGCAACATCCCACACATTTTGTCTGCTTATCCTATCAATTAAAATCTCTAATTATGGCTTTGGGTTTTTCTTTCTCCTCTTACTTCTGTCAATTTTTGCTTATATTCAGAAGTGGTGTTATTAGGAGCATATACATTTCTTCAAAATGAACTGACCCTTTTATTTTTATATAATGCCCTATTTTTATCTCTTGTAATCCTCCTTGTCTTGTTTTCTTTGTCTGACCTTAATATGGGCACATTAAAGCTGAATTCATTTTGCATGCTATATCTGTATTCATTCTTTTACTTTCGACCTTACAATTAGTATGTATGTAGTTCCTTACTAACTTTTTTATCTAGATTTCTATCAGTAAGAGAAAGGTGTTAAAGTCTCCCACTATGATTGTACATTTGTCTCTCTCCCTTTAATGATATCATCTTTGCTTTTATACTTTGAAACATTGTTATTAGGTACATAGATTTGTATATAACAGTTACATATCCTTTTGATAAATCAGCCCTTTAATCATTTGGTCAGAGATGCGACAGAGACGGAGCATGACATGTAAGAACCTGGGGGAAGAATGTTTCAGGTGGAATGAATAGCAAATACGAAGGTTGAGACAGAAACCAGCTTTGGTGTATGAAGGACAGCAAGAAGGCCAGTGTGGCTGGAGAAGATAACTGTTGGGGTGAGCAGGAGATGAGGACTGAGAAGTAGCCTGGGGCCAGATCATAGAAGGTCTTATAGACCAAGGCAAGGAGTCTGGGTTTTATTCTAAGTGTAATGGGAAAGAATTGGAGAGTTTTCAGCAAGGGAGTAACATGATCTAATGTGTGGGGTTGTTTTGTTTTGTTTTTAAGATTTCATTTTTCCTTTTTCTCCCCAAAGCCCCCTGGTACATAGTTGCATATTTTTAGTTGTGGGTCCTTCTAGATGTGGGACGTCACCTCAGCATGGTTTGATGAGTGGTGCCATGTCCACGCCCAGGATTCGAACCAGCGAAACCCTGGGCCGCCGAAGTGGAGTGCAAACTTAACCACTCAGCCACAGGGCTGGCCCTAATGTGTGTTTTTAAAAGGCTGGCTACTGTGTGGAGACAAGTCTGTAGGGAAACCCATTAATAGGCTATTGAAGATATCAGTTAAAAATGGAGGGTTGAACCCATGACTACACTTCAGGACCCTCCCAGATCCCACTAGAACAGTAAAGGCCTTTCTACAAAGGCATAAACCCACAAGGACAAGGATAACAGGAGCAGAAACAACAGCCACAAAGGTTTGGACGTTGAAAGCAGATAAAAGTAATAACTCATTCTGTAGATCTGAGAAAGCTGAATGCTGAGCCAGCAGTGAGTAATGCCAACAAGCCAGCGGAGGTTCACCACAGGATTTCTCAAAGGCTCAGGAGCTAGCAGGGGCCTCTGGAGGTGGGCGTGAGAAGCCTAGGCAGGAAGCTGGCAGATCTGCTCCTCTGCTCCAAGCAAACACCCTCCCCAACCTGGGCAGAAGAATGAAGGTGTATTCTCCAGAAAAGTTTAACAGAGGGGTCCGGTGGATGGACCACACTGAAAACGGTATTAGATGATATCTACAGGTAAAACATCGATCCCTCTTCACCAAATCAGCTTCCTGAACACCCTCTCCTGCCTGGTTCCCTAAGTGACTTCACAAGGGAATCTGGGCAGCTGCAAAGACAAGACCCACAGACACTAACATCTGTGGTTCCCCATGAAAAAGCCCAGGTCACCTTACAATGAAGCCCACAGTTGACAATCCAGCCACATACACTGAGCTTCCAAACTTCTTTTTAGTGCCTCTCTCTAAAATCCGGGGGCACAGCCAAGGATCACCATACTTCTGAGAAAAACCCTGATGTGACAGAGACTGAGGAGCCGTGAACACGCACCCCCTCAGATCTGCTGTGCAGGGCAGTGTGGTGAACCCAGGGCCCAGCTGCTGCCCGCTTCCCACAGGCAGCTCCCAGGCAATGACTGAGGGCAACAGGAATACCAGCGCACGCCCACTCTCCAGAGACAGAACTGCCCTGAAGAGCAACATCCCCTAGCGGGCTCTATGCTGGCCTTGCCAGACTTTCTTAGACTTGTGCTGCACTCTAAGCCTTTTTCACCTAACCTTCCTTCCTAGTCAGACAGCTCTCCTAGCCTGTCCTGGATTCCTCCCAACTTTCCCTCACAAGCATTTCACCTAATAAATCACTCACACATCTGATCTCATCTTGTCAACTGCTTCCTGGAGGGTCCAGACCAACACAAGTAAGATGGGGATTTTGGGACAGGCTCACTCAAGGCCAGTAGAAGAGGATGTCCTCTTGGTCAGCAAGGGTGGCACAGATGGTCCTTGGCGCAAGGACTCAGTTGCTAAATGTTTCACTGGTGGGGACGGAGGAACGCGTGCCAGTGAAGGAGAATGCTACGGCAAGTGGGATCGTGCAAGGCGTTCGGAAGACTAGGGGGTGACCGGATGCCAAAGACAGTGGAGGGGCTGGTTACTGCCAATGTGGATTGATGCCCTGCAGACGGATAGTGAGGCAGAGGGCTGCTAGGGAAGAATTAACACTAAATATGAGACCACAGGGCCTTTGTGGCAGCGCCCAAGAAGGCTCTTCTCTCCTCCATTGGAAGAGCAGACACAGCTGAGCGGTAGGCTAACGGGCTCACTGTTGGAGTTTAAAAATACTCCACTGAGGCAGGCTCGTTATGCAAAGGATGGGGCTCCGGTGGGGAAGGCCTGGGACCCTGAAACAGGAGACTTCTGGATGGTTGCTGCTGATCCTGAAGCCCCTGAACCTCTTGGCTTGCAGAGGTCGCCCACCCTTCCCTACTAAGAACTATTGGCTGAACATCTGTAATCAAAAAAGGAGAGGGGGCCGGCCCCGTGGCAGAGTGGTTAAGTTCTCACGCTCCACTTCCGTGGCCCAGGGTTTCACCGGTTCGGATCCTGGGCGTGGACATGGCACTGCTCCTCAGGCCATGCTGAGGCAGCATCCCAAATGCCACAACTTGAACGACCCACAACTAAAATAATATAGCTATGTACTGGGGGGATTTGGGGAGAAAAAGCAGAAAAAGAAAAGAAAAAAAAAGATTGGCAACAGTTGTTAGCTCAGGTGCTGATCTTTAAAAACAAAACAAAAATGCAGCAATAATAGGACATTCTTTTAAATACTGGATCACCGATTTTTTTATTTTTTAGGTTTTTTTGCCTAGGAAGATTAGCCCTGAGCTAACATCCATTGTCAATATCCCTCTTTTTTTGGCTTGAAGAAGACTAGCCCTGATCTAAAATCTGTGCCAATCTTCTTCCTTTATATGTGGGTCACCACCACAGCTTAGCTACAAGTAGTGTAGCCCCATGTGGGGGATCTGAACCCACAAACCCAGGCTGCCGAAGTGGAGCGTGCCAAACCTAACCACTATGCCATGGGGCCAGCCCCAAGTACCAGATCACCAATATTTTTGATGACAAAGATGAAAATATTGTGTGGAAAAACACAAACATTGAAAACTTTGAGTCAAAAAGTGATTCAGAAGCACGGGACTCTAAATATGAATTTTAGGAACACCCCAACCAAATCATTTCTCTCTTATTTCCCTTTTCATGTATGCACAAAAGTAATATATAATTAAAATCTCTGTCAATAAAATTCTAAGTAAGATGACATTATGTCATAATTAAATCGGCAGCATTTTTTCATTATCAGAAGTGGTAACACCACATCTTTCAACAATTGAAGGCATTTTAGATTCAATTAAGGAGCAAGAGCCAAAGCAGTAAGACAGCTCACAAAATAAGATGGGGGAGGGGAGACTGTGTTGGTGGCATTTGGGGGGACCTAGGGGACTGACGTTTTTATGATGCCATGGCACTAGGGAATGAAACAGCACACTCACGTCTCTACGGGCTGGATGGGTCTGAGGTTAGCCCTTCAAGATGTCCATACTTAACATTCCTCAGACCTTCCTTATCTCTTTCTCCTTGCACATTCCACACTCTTCGAGTCCCAAGTGATCTCCCTCAGTGTACTTTTTATTAAATTTTTGAGGGAGGAATAAAGAGGCACAGGACTCTGAAGAAAAAATTATTTCAGTGATTTTGTTTAAAGATCCCTGAATTATTTTTCTGTTTTTTCTTTTTGTGTTTTAGTTTGGGTAGTTTAAACTGAGACACCTTCAAGTTCACTGATTTTTCCCCCAAGCTGTGCTGAGTCCATTGATGAGCCTGTTGAAGGCATCTCTGTAACCATGCATTTTATTTCTAGCACTTTCATTTGACTCTTTCTTACAGCTTGCATCTCGCTGCTGAAATTCCCCCTCTGTTTGTGCACATTGTCCACCTTCTCCAGTAGAGCCTTTTCCATAGTAATCACAGTTCTTTTAAGTTCCATCTGTTAATCCCACAACGGGGCCATCTGAGTCTGACTCCACTGTTTGCTTCATCTTTTGATTTTTTTTCTTGCTTTTTTGTGTGTCTCAGAAGTTTTGATTGAGTGGCAGACATTACGTGTGGGACAGCAGAGGCTGAGGTGAATCGTATTTATGCCTAGAAATGGACGTAGCTCTTCTTCTGTCAGGCCATCAGTGTAGGGGTTGAATTAGACTAGTCAGGAGAGGAGGTGAGCTGGCTTTGGGTTTTGTTGCGTCCATGGTTATTTCCGATGGACCATAGACTTCAGATTCCTCCAATGGTGAGCTGGTGCTTAGAGCAGGAAGTGAGGTGAGGAAGTTTCTCAATGGTATTGCTCTACCCTCAGCTTTCAGCAGACCTTGTTTGGCTGTACTACAAAGAGAGTCCCTCTCCATGCTCTTAGCCCTCGTTCAGTACTAGATTGATTGTGCTTGAGACTCGCTGCTTGCTAACTTGCTGGAAGGCAGGCAGTGGGGGCTGTTGCCTTGGTCCACCCTCAGTCTTAGGCAGGCCCTGCATCCCTGGGTCTTGGAGGCAGGCTTTTCTTGGGGAGCCTTTCCCTCCTCCCCATTTGGCAGGTCTCATGTGGGAGAGATTCCTGCCCTGCCCCCAGCAGTAGGAGACTTCTAACGGTCTGGACCCAGGACTGTTTCTGGACTCTCCCACAGGGCAAAAGTTGTTCTTTAACCCTTCCTCCAGCCACAGTGGTCTTCCCTCGTGCCACAAGGGCAAAAGTGCTTGCTCACGGGCTCCCTTCTCCTGCATTTGTTCCTCTGGGAGAGGAGGCGGGCAGGGTTTCACACCTCTCCAGCACCAGCTGCTTCCCTTCTTCAGGCTGCCCCTCCAGGAGAGGCTTTCTCTGAGAGCCCAGTAGAGATTCAAGGAGAAGAGCCTGCAAGTGGGGTGAACACCCCTCGTGGCCGTGGCTCCCAAGGGTCTTATTCTCTTATGCTGGCCTACACTCAGCCCACAGCAATGTGTTCAAAAGTTTCAGCTCAATCTTCTTACCTGCTTGTATGGCGTTTTTTCCTCCTGTGCTCTGCCAGGAGGGGGCCTATCCTAGATTTCAGGCTGCCTGGGTGCCCTGCAACCTCAACTCTCTGATGGGTTCAGGGAAAGTTATGATTTTGCAGTTAACCCAGCTTCTTCTCCTTGTTAGGATGGAAGCAAGACTCTTTCCAGCTTGCCGTATGTTAGGTGAGAGTGGCACTTCCCCATGATCTCTTCTTGTAAACCAAGAGCTCTATAGTTGAAGACAATTGTATACAGCGGTAATGGAATCTGGAAGAACGTAAACCAGTATAGGGATGTGGTGAAATGAAACACAATACCATAGATGACATAACCTTGAAAAGTAACTCGAGATCCTTGTTGGGTTTGGAGTTCATGAAAGTACTGTTTCGAGGAGCACAGCCTGAAGGGCACAAGAATTCCCGTAAGTATGGGTATGTTGAATTGTGGCAACCCTAAATATGTCACTTGTGCATAAAGCTTGTAGAGCCCTTGCCTGAGTCAAATGAATATTTAAAAGGTCAAGGGCCGCTCCAGGAAATCTACGTTGTCCAGTCCCGGGGCCCTGGGTTGTACGGGAGCTTGGGGAAGGCAGAACTATCTGAGAGGGTGGGGGCTCTGAATGTAGTGTCAACATTGCAACTGAGAAGAGGACCAGGAACGTGGAGCCTGGGGCTGTGAAAGGCCTTGATATGGGAGCTGGAACAAGGCCTCGGACCTTCTGGGCTCCAAGAAAAGGAATATTTAAATTGAGAAGTGTTATGTTGCATGAAAACCCACCATGTTGACTTTAATATTGGTACTTCTTTTGGGGGCAAGCAATTGAAAGCGATTCCAGCTAACACACCGAGACACACACACACACAAAAGAGAGAAAAGAAACAGCAAAGAGCTTTAATAGAAGGACGCAGGAGTTGAGCAACTTGAACTCAAAAATGGAAGAAAGCAGGGCAGCGGAAGCCGCCTCAGCAAGAGTTCTTTGACTTTCTCTCTGGAGCTGCCATTACGGTGATTCAGCTGCAAAGTCCCAGGTTCTGAATTCCTTGTCCCAGTTTTCAAATTACCCAGAGAAGAAAATATGACTGGCCTACCTTTGATCAGGTCTCTAAAGAGCTACGGTTAAGGAGCAGGGCAGCTTGGCGCAAACTCGGGAGTGTGACCAGAATCACGGAGGCCTAAGCAGCCACACCAAGAGCTCCGCAAGCTTTATGAAGGGGGCACTCCAGGCGAGAGAAGCGCGGGAGCTGTGTCACTACTGAAAAGGAGGGGACAAGTGACCCTCATATGGAGATCATTCAATTCAATCTAGAAAATCCCACAGAATCAACAGAAAGACGAGAATTCATAAGACAGCTCAGCACGATAACCACATACGAAATAAGTAAGCAATCATCAATGCCACTAATAAGTATGAAGAATATATTGGATACAAAGTTCCCATTCACAATACCAGTTTTTAAAAATTATAAAGTCCCTATGGATAAGCTTATAAAAAATGTACGAGTGCATTTCACTAAGGAATGTAAAAGATTTAAATAGAAGGACATGAGAATGTTGGCTTTTCACAACTAATTTATAGGCCTAATTTCAACTCATATTTCAATGGAATTTCTTAATTTGCCAAAATTATCTAAGTGTTATCCACAAGAAGAAACAGATAGAAAAACCTTTCAAACTGTTAGACACCAATGAGCTTTAACATAAATAAATAAATATTTGACATTAAAATTCTGGAAGGAAATAGCCCAGATTAACAGTAGTTTCTCTATGGGGAGAAATAAGGAATGATTTTTTTTTTTTTCTTCTGTATAGGTCTTCGCATTCTCCAAATGTCTACAGTAAACTAATTGCATTTATAAAAGAAGAGAAGTGGAAAGGGGTATTCCTTGAGACACTGCTTTTTTCGATATATTTTCTTCTAGTCTTTACATGCATTGTAAAAACCGAGTTTATAGTACATTACACTTCTGTACCCTACTTTTCTTATTTTAAATAAGCAACTTCTCATATTAGTAAAAAATGTTATACAAGGTTGGCAGCCTACATAATTTCCCATTGACATAAGTCGTTTCCAATTTTTCAATAATATAGGTAGTACCAAAAGAATTTTGTGCTCACGGATTTCTGTGTTTCAGACTATTTGCCTTAGGAAAGAGTCTCTGAAATGGAACCGAAAGGCTCCTGATACATATTGCCAAATTTGTTTTTGGAAAAGCATAGACTATAATTTATTCTCCTACCAACAGTATAAGAATACTTTCACCAGTAAAAACTAGCATAATTTTTCTCAATTTTTTCTAATGTGATAGACATTTTAAAAAGCCAATGAGATTATAGGTAGCTTTTTTCTCTTCAGCACTTTTCTAACCTTTGTAAATACCCTATGCCGACAATCAGCTCCTTTTATAACGGGAAATGCACACACACAAGCCTTGTGCAGACAAAGCATAATGTTTCCCCCACTGGGGGGCCCCAAACCCTAAGCTAACTGTCTGACCTGGTCTACCAGGAGATGGAGTGACGACTGCCCCTAGTCACTGCCCGCCATGAGCACACTCCAGAGCATGGACCGTACATCATCGTGAACGTTTGCTTTTCAGTATTTGATCCCTTATTTTTAGTCCCAAAAGCTGGGCATTTTTTTCCCTCCTAATTTGAACCATCTAATTGCCTTTTCCAAAGAGACGCCCCTGTACCCACTGTTGGGCTAACACACTCCTGCCAATGGTTTTTTCCAGTAGAGGGATGTTCTTCAAGTGTCTATTGGTCTGAACAACCCAAGAGGAATTTAAAAGCAAAGCCCAGACACAGGGAATGATACTACCGAAAAAGTAAGTGCTATCTCTGAATCCATCCTTTTCTAAACTGCCCCAGAGAAGACTTATTTCACTTCATTGTGTATATATTCATGTAGGGTATGCAAGGTAACAGGAACTAACAATGTGGGGGTGGGGGCCAACACACGGGTAAAACCCGGTCCCCCCACGCCCGCACCACAGCCTAGCGGGCCATACAGGATGAGCACATGCGTAACTGGGGTACCAGGTGATCATTATACTGCACACGATTCAGGACTGCAGAAGCCCTGGTGGCAGCTGGGCAGGGGCGGACGATGCTCTTAGAGAAATGGTGACCAGTCATGCTGAATCTATTTGCTCTTTCAGAATAAAACAAAACGGCAATCACTGGGTAGTTGACCTCGCGGTCCAGACTCAGCCTCTTGAATTCATCTACCCCTTTGGGGTTTTCCTGCATCCAGTGCCCACGGGCACACTGACTCCCTTCGATGCTCTCTTCTGTTGTCAGAAGCTGTAGTGCTAACCAGCGAGTCAGCCTCTGTTTACCCTCCTTCACTGGCTCCCTTCCTTTTCTAGAAGTTCCCAAGACTCACAGCTAGTGGGCAGTGAGTCAAATTGTCCCCCCGGGTTTGTCGACTTGTATTCTGGGCTCTGTCACAAAGCACACGGCTGTGTGGTCTGGCCTCAGGAATCAGAGGCTCCAGCATGTGGACGGGCGCTGTGTGAACACACAGGACAGCAGAGCCGTGTCAGCGCTGGCTCACAGTCCCGTCACTGGCAGTGTGTTAGGCAAAGGCATCTCCAGTTATTGTGCCGGCGTGCTGTGTGTGCGTCGGCGACTTACAGCTCTTTCTTCTATTTCTGCTCCCTGACGGGTATGTATAGAGCTCCATCTAAGGCAGCGGGGGCACCCCTTAAGAAAATGGCAAATCCTGGGCACGGACATGCCACCGCTCGTCAGGCCACGTTGAGGCAGCGTCCCAATTCCCACAACTAGAAGGACTGGCAACTAAGATATGCAACTGTGTACAGGGGGGGGTTGGGGAGAAAAAGCAGGAAAAAAAAAAAAAAGATTGGCAACAGTTGTTAGCCCAGGTGCCAGTCTTTAAAAAAAAAAAAAAAAGATCTCACATAATTTAAAAGAAAAAAGAAAATGGCACACTGTGAACATGGCAGTGAAAGTGGCCTTTCTGTCTACATGGGCAGCTTGGCTACAACCAGTAACTATGGGAAAGATAGAGCAGGGGCACTGGGGCTGAGAGGTGGACAGAGGGAAGGGCAGGAGGGGCGGCAGAGGGAAATGCAAGGGAAGCAGTGACGAGAACCGGCGTAATTCATTCTCTCACTGAGTCACGAAACAAATATTTAACAAGTCACTATGAATGTGCTCATGGTCTACCTGGAAGAGAGACATGAGCCTCTATTAAGGTAGGGTTCAAAGTTACAGCACTCTTAAGTAAATTAAAAGTATTATGGGAAATCAGAGTGACTACTCTGCATTGGAAGGTTTCATAGAAATGGTGGCATTTAACGTTTCCCGAGGGGCAGGAATGAGACTTCAGGAGTTGAAGGGAGTGTATTCAAGATAAGGAAACAAGTGAACCTCGGGGACGAAGTGTGGAGAGAAATGGTAGGGCTATCTGGATGTGCAAAGGCCCACGTTCCAGGGGCCGGCCCAGTGGCACAGTGATTAAGTGCTTCAGCGGGCCAGGGTTCTCCAGTTCAGATCCCAAGTGCGGACACAGCACTGCTCGGCAAGCCATGCTGAGGCGGTGTTCCACATATAAAGCAGAGGAAGACGGGCACAGATGTTAGCTCAGGGCCAGTCTTCCTCAGCAAAAAGAGGAGGATTGGAAGCAGATGTTAGCTCAGGGCTAATCTTTCTTAAAAAAAAGGCCCACCTTCCAGCCTCTTCCAAAAGATGAGCAGACTTGGAGGAGGACGACGGAAACAGCCAGCCCCGCACCTGGGCCCTTCAATCCAAGGTAGGTGACAGTCTTCCTCAGATAAGCAACCCCGGACTGGTGGTCGGTAAACAAAGCTACCTCTCAACAAGTTACTTGCTCCTGTCATGGCTAGTTCTTTCCCACATCTAGGACCATCACCAGGTATCGGGGCCTCCACCCTTCAGACTGGGTGAGTTCTTACAGGGAGCTTAACACAGAGTGTTGGGTATAGAAAGACCCAAAGAGGCTCCCCCTGTAGAAACAGGTCCCCAGACCTACTCCTCAGCCGAGGGCCGCCAGGATCCTCCGAGCTCTCAGGAACTATGTCTCCCAGAAGGGGAGAGTGAAAAATAGGTGAACGAGACAAACGCCAAATACTATTATTGGGAGGAACAGCATAAAAATTTGAAGAGAGAAAGGAAAGAAAGAGAAGCAAGAAATGATCATTTGTCCTCAAAGAAACAGCTGTCAGTTGTAATATAGGAGAGGAGTCTGTGAGTCTCCTGTAGCAGGAAGTGACCCAGAGACAGAGTAGGTCCCCAAAGAGAACAGAATGGGAGCCCCTGGGAAGACCTACTGCTTTTACTTTCTTGTGCTGCCATAGACTGAATGTTTGTGTCTTCCTAGAATCCTTACGTTAAAACTGAATCCCCAATGTGATGGTATTTGGAGGTTGGGAACTTTGGGAGGTGATTAAGTCATGATGGTGGAGCCCTCACGAATGGGATTAGTGCCCTTAAAAAAGAGATTCCAGGGGCCGGCCTGGTGGCGCACCGGTTAAGTGCCCACGTTCTGCATCTCAGTGGCCCGGGGTTCGCCAGTTTGGATCCCAGATGCGGACATGGCACCACTTGTCAAGCCATGCTGTGGTAGGCATCCCACATATAAAGTAGAGGAAGATGGGCACAGATGTTAGCTCAGGGCCAGGCTTCCTCAGCAAAAAGAGGAGGATGGGCAGCAGATGTTAGCTCAGGGCTACTCTTCCTCAAAAAAAACAGATCCCAGAGCGCTCTCCGACTCTTCCACCATGTGAGGACACAGGACACAGGAAGTGGATTCTCACCAGACATGGAATCTGTTGGTGGCTTGATCTTGGACTTTCCAGCCTCCAGAACTGTGAGAAATAAATTTCTGTTGCTTCTAAGTCTATGATAGTGTGTTATAGCAGCCAGAACAGACTGAGACACTTACCTCCACTAGGGACTCAAGATAAGCCACAAATCACAATAGGTCAACCATATTTAACCACACACACACACCAACAATGAACGTTCTGGAACAATTTCTAATGGCTTGAACAAATGAACTGAGATTGAACAAAATTTTATCCACGCTTGCTTTCCAAAGACTGACAAACATTCATGAGACAGCACAGCTAAAGAAATAAGAGGAGGGGCCAGCCCCATGGCCGAGTGGTTAAGTTCGCGCAGCCCAGGGTTTTGCGGTTTGGATCCTGGGTGCCGACATGGCACTGCTCATCAAGCCATGCTGAGGTGGCGTCCCACATGCCACAACTAGAAGGACCTACAACTGAAAATGCACAACCATGTACCAGGGGGTTTGGGAGGAAAAGGGAAAAATAAAATCTTTAAAAAAAAAAAAAAAAGAAGAAAAGAAAGAAGAGGAAAGAATGGAAGAGAGGAGGAGTTCAGCCCTCATTTGGTTTAAAAATAATAATGAAATATTAAAATTCTAAAATTTTTCAAATTTACATTACTCCCCACCACCATTTTAAAAACAAGGAAACTAAGTCTAGATTTCCAAGAATAAAAGGCCTGGATTTATTAATCTGTTGGGCTTTATGGTGGTTATTGACTTATTTTCTTCTCAGCCCCAAATTTACCCTATTTAGGTGCTCTATGAAAACGAAGCTGACCCCTTTAAACAAGTTGCGGGCTGTCACGGAAGCTTTGTCAGTAGAGGGCGCTGGAGAGACGTTGGAGGAGGAAGGAGCGTTGCTTCGAGGCTGTCTCAGCGGGATCCTGCAGGGTGCGTGGCTTCCCCAGCGCCCAGCTCCTTTGGTGCTGGAAGCTTCTCCAGTCCCTCCTGCTACTGTGCACAGCAGCCAGCAAGACTCAGGGGCCTGCAGCTTCTCCCAGCAACTCCCTGAGGTGCTTCTGTAGCACAGCCTCTCCAGGGAGACCTCTCCTTGTGAACAGCTTTCCCCAAGACGCTAGAGGGCTGATTTCCAGTAAATTCCAGAGGGTGGATTTCCAGAAAGTTCCACCAGTGTGGCACCACAGCACCTTGTCTGGCAGTCATTAGCCACAGCACCCAACACCAACAAGGGCTGTCGCTCAGCCCATGGGCTGTGGGTGGCTAATAGGTATAGTATCATGTAACGTATCTGCTATTGTATACTGTATCTACTATTCCTGTGTTCTTTAGAGTTCTCTTTACTTCTTACTAGCCAATCCCTGGTCATTCCAATCCCCCATTATAGATAATAATTCTTTATATTAACCTTTCCCTGTTCAAATTACTGTATGGTTTTTCTCTCCTAATTGGTCCCAGATGGATAAAGAATTTTCAAGAAAGCTGGCTCCCTATTGTAACTGTACTGGAGCAGGTAAAAATCCTGCCCTTTGAAGTAAACATTTTGTATAGGAGTAATCTATTGAATATGTTACAAATTATTCATACTCTAAAAACTTAAGAAAACCAGAGAACGGTTTACAACTGCTGGTTTCTTATATACTGTCTCTAAGAAAAATAAATGTGTCCTGAATTCCCAAAATGGAGGTGAACTAACCCCAGATTAGGAGAGTGTAGCCAGTAGTAGAGTATATCGAGAAGTAGAGTATTAGAGAAAGACTAGAAGAAAGAAGAGAACTAACCATATTCAGAGTTGTAGACATTATGTATATTTTCTCATTAAAAACAGAAAGATATTTAAACAAAGAAAAAAGAAGAGGCAAGCATTGAAGAAAGAGAACGGGTGACTAATAGGAAATAAGACAAGAAGAAAATTGATGAAATCCATAAATTGTGAAAACGGATGTTTACTTCTCCCTATCTACCATGTAGAAAAGGTTGCAAAATTTTTAAGTGACATTTTAAAAAAGTAACGTAGATTCTGGGAAGATGGTACCTAAGTAAGCTTTTGGATTTCCTCTTTCTTTCAGTTGATTTCCTCTCCAGAGACCAGAACAGACCTCACCCGTACCTTTGAAGCAGCTGACTCCTGAAAAGTGGGTGTCGGGGGACAATTCCCCAATGGTCTCTGCATATCTTGGGAGCAAAGCTGATTGCTCTCTGCTTTGACTATGTTTTCAAGTATGTTTGGATGGCAAACAATCTTGGAAGATAGAAATAGTGTCTCCAGGGTTGGCGCCGTGGCAGAGTGATTGAGTTCGTGTGCTCCGCCTTGACGGCCCAGGGTTTCACGGGGTCGGATCCTGGGTGTGGACCTAGCACCGCTCGTCAAGCCACGCTGAGGCAGCGTCCCACATAGCAGAACTAGAAGGACCTACAACTAGAATATACAACTATGTACTGGGGGGCTTTGGGGAGAAGAAAAAAAAAAGAAGAAGAAGATTGACAACAGATATTAGCTCAGGTGCCAGTCCTTAAAAATTGAAAAAAAAGACAAAGAAATAGTGTCTCCCTCCAGAGCAAAAAGCAGGTCTGCTTACTGTCTTGGAAGATAGCACAAAGGGCAGGCATGCTCCTTGCCCGTTTGGAAGAGCCCAGTTCCCTCCGCTCCTGTAATGCAGCCCGCTGTGTGCTCTGGAGTCCTCGGGCCTTCTTTGCACTGCCCTGTGGAATTGGAATTTGGGGAACTGGTGCAAAAATGCAACAGTCTGGCTATTGCTGTTGCTGTGAGTAATAAAGTGCCCTCATCTCCAACCCAGAATTCTGGTGTCTTCTACTAGCAACCAGGAAATGGAGGCACACTAACTTGGTAACTTGAAAGTAGGGTAAAATCTCAGACTTTTCACAGTTCTTGACAGAGGCTTTCTTGTAGAAAACCTATAATTGGATTTTGTGTTGTTATGTTTTAATCCAATCTGATAACCTCTGCCTCTTAATTGGTGTCTTTCAACTGTGTACATTTAATGTCGTTATTGATAAACTTGAGTATAAATCTGCCATCATTTTCCTTTTGCCTCAAGAGCTTCTGTTAACATTTCTTGGAGTATAGGTCTGTTGGTTATAAATTATTTCTGCTTCTGTTGGTCTGAAAAAGTATTTCACCTACATTTTTTGAAAGATGCTTTTGCTGGGTGTAGAATTCAAGTTGAGTCTATTTTAAAGACATCCCTACGTTGTTTTCCTAGTTTGCATAGGTTCTGATGGAAAGTCTGCTTTCATTCTTAGCTTTGTTCACCTGAAAGTAATGTCTTTTTTCCTCTGGTAGCTTTAAATATTTTTTTATCCTTAGTTTTAAGCAATTTAATTATGACGTGCCTTGCTGTGGCTTTCTGGGACTCCACTTACACATGCGTTAGACCACTTCATATTTTCCCACAGCTCAGTGATACCCTGCTCAATTGTTTTCAGTCTTTTTCTTTCTTTTGCTTCATTTGGAATGTTTTCATTGCATTCTACTGCAGTATCTAATGACTATTAATCCCACCCAGTGTATTTTTCATTTCACAGAACGTGTGGTTCATCTCTAGAAATTCCCTTTGTGTCTTTTGTCTGTCTTCTGTCTCTCTCCCCATAGTGTTCATGTTTTCCTCTACTTTCTTTAACTCATCAAGCATATCTATAATAGCTGTTTTAACATGTTTACCTGCTAGTTCCATCATTGCTGTCCTTTCTGGTCTGTTTCTATGGATTGATTTTTATTTTGATTATGATTATTTCCTGCTTCTCTGCGTGTCTATTGATTTTTTATTGGATGTCAGACATTGTAAATTTTGAGTGCTGGATTTTGTCATAGTCCATTAAAGATTGTTGAACTTTGTTCTGGCAAGCAATTAAGTCACTTAGGTAGGATAAATTTGATACTTGCTTTTGAGGGTTGCTTTTAAGCTTTGTTAGGGCAGGTCCAGAGCAGCCTTTAATTTAGGGCTAATATTTCCCCATTATTAAGGTAACATTCTTCAGAGGACTTGACTAATGCCCTGTGTACTATGGTCTCTCCACTGGCTGGTGGAGTGCAAAGTATGCTCGGCTCTGTGTAATCCTGGAATTGTCTAGCCTACTGCTTTCCAGTGGTCCTCTCCCTGGCCTTAGATAGTTTCCTCTCGAATGCGACAGGTCAGTACTCAGCCAAAGACTCAAGGACTCCTTCGCAGATCGCTAGATCTCTATTTCTGTGCAGTTCCCTCCTCATTGGTATCCTGCCCTACAAATTCTAACCACTTTGCTGATCTCTGTCTTCCACTCAACAAGACCATTGGGCTTGGTTTGGAGTTTCCCTCCCTGAGTTGGGGTTTCCCTTCGTATTCTGCATCATGGAAACTGCCTCAGGGAGGTGGTAAGCTCAGGCATCATAGTGCTCATCTCATTCATTGCCCTTCTCTTAGGTATCACAGTTTTATGCTGCCTGTTGCCCAGCATCTCAAAACAGTTGATTCATGTACTTTGTCCCATTTTCTATTGTTTGTAGTAGAAGGGTACTTCCTGTCAGTTAATTCTTCACGGGCAAAAGGAGAATCCTGTATGATAGATTTTTAGTATATTGCTAGATTTCAGTTTCTCATTTCATTTGCAATTTTTGTCCCTATGGATATAAGTGAGAGATTAAAGTTCCCTATCTTTGTCCATCTTTACTGGACATAAAGATTTATGTAGACTTCTCTAACAGTTATTTTAATCTTATCTTTATCTATGGTTATGTTTTCTTTCTCATTCTCATTGTTGTATAGATATATATTTTTTTCTCTCTCTTGGTTGTGCTTGCCAGAAGTTTGTCTCTTCTAAGGATCTTTTCAAAGAAACAGCTCTTGGTTTTATTTATCAATTCCGTTATTTTTAGTTTTTCAATCCATCAAGTTTGGTTTTCATTTTTTATGAATCCTTTCCTCCTGATTTCATGAAGTGTATTTAGTTGTTCTTTTTCTAGATTCTTATCTTGAATTCTTATTTTGTTTATTTTCTATCCTATTTAAATTTTAAAAGCACTTATGGCTACAAATTTTATTTTCTACTTATGGCTTTGACTGCCGCAATTGTGAACCACAATCCCCATCACTTGTATAAGACAGAACCAGAACAACCCTATCAGTTACCTAATTACAACTATGTAATGTTTTATGCTTTGAGTATCACTTCCTTCTTCAATCAGAACCTCACCTCACTTATATCAACCATTATCTTGAGAAATCAACCAATCAAAGAGTCATTCCACTTCTGATATCCTATCTTAGGAACTTGAAACCCAAACTGTAAGAAATAAAAATTGGACACTCATTTCCCCTAATGAGAAGCCATTTCGGGATTGTATGTGGGGTGTTCTTACAGGTTGCTTTCTCTGAGGAGGAGGCTTTACAAATTTGGGAGTCCCATGGAGGCTCAGCCGTGACCTCCTGCCATGCACCAGGACCCTTAATTTGGGCACCTCATGAATCCCCCTGCATATTTCCCACTTGAGGTTCCTGGTCCAAAACAGAGAGGTGAGTCACACACCAGGTCTGAGCTCCAATTTCATTGATTTTACTAATTTTCTCAGGAAAATTGGATGTCACCCATTGAAATCTCTGTTTTTTGATTAAACCTTTCTTTCTGAAAATTCTTGGTAAAGCTACGTTCTCCATCTAAGCTTATCTTTCTCTTTTCTTATCTCAAAATGTGTCATTGGCTAAAAGAGGGAAAAGAGCAAGGAACGGTCAATGAGCAGAATCCCAGTAGGTCCACATCATGAGGACTGACAAGTTTAAGATCTTGCCCTTCTGGCGTCCCACAGCAGATGAAATCTGCCTTGGGTAACCATCTGAAAACCTTATGAAGTCTATCATTCCTCCAACCTACTGTTATGTCCCTAAGAATTGGTTTGGGAGAAAGAAATGTACGAAAATCTCAACCACAGGAGCTACAATTGTTAGATCTGTGGTTAGAGACAGCCTACCTCTGGCTGGAGGCTGAGGTCAGAGGTGCACGAGCGACATATCTGACTGATCAGTATCAAGTCTCACGGGATCATCTGAGGCCAAGCCCACGCCTCCAGCAGGCCAAACACCTGTTTCTTACGTATATGCTCATTATAATCCAAATTCTTGCGCATATCTTACAAAATGACACAATTTACCAAGTGACCACTTGGAGAAACTTTGAATATGATCAGAATTGCCCATCTGAGGAGCACTTTAAAAAAAAAAAATGAGGTAAAAGTGGGAGCAGCAAATTTAGTTAGTTGCTTAATTTAATATTCAATGGTCAGCCTTTTATGACTAATATGAAGAACCTTAGAATTTAAGATAGATCCCAGCCTTCCTGCTCTAGATCAACTAGCACACGTATTAATAGGTCCTTCAGATGCTCAACTCTGGCTCGAAAGTGTAGATTGGAAAAACTTGGGAAACAGTATATGTATTCCTGAGGTCCATCAAACAGAACAGGGACTAAAGAAAGCATACAATGTGGTACAATCCTTATGGAAGGCAATACCTATTTTATTTTGAGTCAAGATTGACTGAACATTAATGCAATTATATATATATATGTAAAAGAACAAATTCATTGAGGGCATTAGAAATCACCTTCAGAAAACAATCTGGGGTAGATCAATATAGAGATGCCTTCGCCACATTATCCTCATTTTTGTGAAGAGCCTTAAGCCAGAAATCAGGGACTTGGTATTTGAAAACTAGAATAGGAATTAACTCCTCTAACAGATGTGCTGCATTTGTCCAAACATCCTGAGAAGGTTGTAGAACAAAAACAAAGTTAGATGCTAAACAAGTGAATGGTTTTTCAAATTAAACAACTGGATGACCTTGAATGCTCGTCATGCTTTCCAAAAAAAATGCCCATCAGTAAAGATACTTGCTGCTACTCTGAATAAAAGGAGGCTGGAAAACCAACTGTCCCATCTTGGGCAAGGAAAAATCTGAGAGATGATGAGAGGGCTCCAAGAGAGCAGGAAGTGCCCAACCTCCGATTCTTCCCTTAAAACTCACAAGAATTATCATAAACTACTCTGGGCACACTCAGTGGTTTCTTAGAGCTACGGCTCTACACCTTCAGCAATAACCTTGGGGCTGGCCCCGTGGCCAAGTGGTTAAGTTCGCGCGCTCCGCTGCAGGTGGCCCAGTGTTTTGTCGGTTCAAATCCTGGGCGTGGACATGGCACCGCTCAACGAGCCACACTGAGGGGGCGTCCCACATGCCATAACTAGAAGGACCCACAACTAAGAATATACAACTATGTACCCAGGGGGCTTTGGGGAGAAAAAGGAAAAAAATAAAATCTAAAAAAAAAAAAAAACAATAACCCTGCCAGTAAGTTCATCCCTCTCCCTTGGAGTCAGTGAGAACCTCAGAGGTGGATTTCTCTGGCAGCCCTCAGCCCTCCTCTCTGTCCCAGCTTACTCTGTCTTTTTATTAAAAACAAGCTCTTCCTGTGTGACATCACACCAACCTAAACTTAATGAGGAGAGAGATTTATGGGAATGAAATTACCAGATAAGAGTTCCTAGAAAGGTTCTCTTCCTTGAAATTCCTGAGGATGTCCCTATTCCTACTCAGACCATAGCTAATTGGGACACAAATACATAAATCAGACATAACTTGAAGATATCTGTGAGGTACCAGAGTCCTAATGGGCTCAAAATTGACCATCCTTTGCAGGATTACTGGGACTGAACTCAACAAGGTTCAGACTGACCCATTCTGACTTTTACCCAGGCTGGCACAATACCCTTGAAGCCAGAAGGAAAGGAAGATTAAGGCCCTTAGTGAAAGGACTAATAAAAGAAGGACTCATTTCACCTTGCCCTGGTCCTTACGATACTCCTGTCCTGACTATTAAGTAATTCAATAAATGTGGGTGTAGCTTCATTCACCATCTCAGGGCTGTCACTGAGAAAATTATACCCCACATCCCCATGGTGCCAATTCCAAATACTATTCTTTACCCCAGTCCTACCCAAGGCCATCTATTTTACAATTGTGCATCTACATTCTGCCTTCTTTAAAGCCTGTTCTCTTAAATTCAAATAATCAATACCTGTTCACCTGTCCTTGGGAGAACCCACAGTATCCAGGCATTATTATGCCTCAGAGATTCACTGTGCTTCCTCACTTTTCACAAGTTCTAAATCAAGACCTCAACGTTTCTCTGTAGGATGAACTTTTGCTAAGCTTTAAAGATTAGAAAAGCACTAAAATGAATTCTGCCTACCTTCTGACTTTTAGCACAAAAGGATACTGTCAAAAAAGTATTGCAATTTTTTTGCAGCAAAAGGTTCATTATCTAAGGCATAATTTGTCTCAGGCAAGTCTCTTACCTCTGATTGACTGACTACAGGTCATCTAGAAGTTCCCTTGACCCACTACTGAAAAATTGTTTCTAGGTCTCACCAAGTATTAGAGACAGAGGGGTCCCAACTTCTCTGAAGTTGCTCCTTTACCATCAGACTAAATCCTTGGTGTCTCACCCCCACTCCAACATGAGCAGGAACACGCATTCTGCAGACCAGAGCTAGCTCTTCAACCCTCTACCCTCGGTCAGTCTAACTTATCACAAGTTTTAGAATCTTCCTTGAACCTAATGGTCCCCAAAGCTGTACCATCTCTGTTACTTAATAAAATGCACGACATTTCTAGCTGAGCCAGCTTATGTTCTCTGAAATATCGTTACTTTCTCCTCTACATATTTCTATCCATCACTGTAAACCTTTGAACCCTGCTAGGTTCCTTCCATCCCAAAAGAAGGGAAAAGGAACTTTCCGTGGAAGTTTGTGCAAGAATCATCCACGCCCCATGCAGACTGACTAGAAACGCCTTTGGACAGTGCACACTCGACACTGACTGCTGGTGAGTCAGATCTGCAGACAGAAACGGGAAATGATTAGGCTGACTATGCCACAGCAGATCTTAAATCGCTCTTACAATGATCCCCTACAGCCCAGATGGCAGGACTGATTGCCCTCACTAGAGCCTGCCAACCAGCTAGAGAAAAGAGAGTTAACATACACAGACTGTAGATGTGCCCTGAGGTCATCTACAATGTCTGGGTGCTTTGGGAACAGTGACACTGTCTAACCTCAGTGGGGATCCCTATCAAGGTCAAGGAAATTCAAAATATCCTAATGCTACCAAAGAAATAAGCAGGGGCTAGAGTGATCTAGTTGCTAAGAGAAATCCCCTATCCGATCATTGATCCCAAACAGGGGGCCCTTACAAGAATACTGGCCCATCAAGAGAACCAAAAAATCCATGACCTTGGAGGGGTTCGAAGCAGCCATCTTAGAATGCTAAAAGTCAGCCCCACTACCAAAGAAGTACGGAGACAGATCTGGACATAAATTACGTGAAGCTACCCTCTTGTGTTCTGAGGACAGCTTGTTGGAAGCACCAGGGCCTCTCATAGAGAGAATCTGGTTGAGATCCCAAGTGAGACCACCCATCATCGCAAGGACACAGTGGCTCCCATTCTAAACAGCACTGATGCTCTTACTGAGGATGTGTTCCCTGCCATTGATATACTCCTGGCGAAAGCAAACCATTAAAGGTGGGGCATGGACAGCAGCCAAAACCTCAAGGCCATTTGAACTCTTCCAAATGGGCTTCAGATAATTGTCCCCTGCAGTGGGGTATGAATGGGTTCTGGTTGCTGTATGCTTTTTTTGGGGTGCATCGAGACTTCCCTTGGTCAAAGAGTGGAGGCTCTGACAGTACACCAAACAGTACATTCTGTATGTTCCATTTATACGACATTATAGAACAGGCGAAACACATCTGTGGGGAAAGAAAATGCAGAACAGTTGTCTCTGGGGTGGCTGGATACAGGATTACCTGGAGAGGGGCTTGGAGAACTTTCTGGGGTGACACATTCTATATTTTGATAGGGAGTGAGGATGCACTGATTTGTGCAACTGTCAAAACTCGTGATACACTTAAGATGGGTGCATTTCGTCATATATAAACTTTACCTTAAAAAAAAGAGCCATAAACAAATATTGAACTTGAGTTAATGATGTGTATGCTGAAATTATTGAGGGATGAAGCATCTGATGGCTGCAGCAGCTTCCCATTCCCTTCAAAGACTTCTTATTGCTCCTTCAGTAAAGGCTTGCAAGTAAGGATGTAAGGATACTTAGATCCTCACAAGTGTCCCTCGCAAGTCGTGGCCTCTGCCGATTCTCCAATCTCCCCACCTGCCTCCTCCACACCAGCCGTCCTGCAGGTTTGTGAATCAGCTGTGCTCCCTCCAGGCCTCAGGGCCTTGGCACAGAGTATTCTCTTGACCTGGAATCCACTTGCTCTCATCACCTAGCTCACTTCTACAGATCTGTCAAATCATACAGGGCGGGGGCCGGCCCAGTGGCGCAGCGGTTAAGTACACACGTTCTGCTTTGGTGGCCCGGGGTTCACCGGTTGGGATCCCAGGTGCGGGCATGGCACTGCTTGGCAAGCCATACTATGGCAGGCATCCCACATATAAAGTAGAGGAAGATGGGCACGGATGTTAGCTCAGGGCCAGTCTTCCTCAGCTAAAAAAAGAGGAGGATTGGTGGCAGATGTTAGCTCAGGGCTAATCTTCCTCAAAAAAAAAAAAAATCATATAGGGCAGGGGAGCCCTTCCTGTCCTCCCAGCCTAGGTCGGGACGGGACGTGCTCCTCTTCCCTTTCGTTGCTACTTCATGCGTTCTTCTTTGCTCTCATCACAGGCCACAGTTACCCATTCATCAAGTATTCACACAGTATTTATCCTCCATATGAGAGTGTGATGGGAACGAGGGCTGGGCAGGGCCACTTTGCTGGCAATTGTATTCCTTGTGTCTGGCCGAGGTGTTCAGAAAGCTTCTTGAGTAAATGACAAAAAGGCATGAATAAGATACTACTTTGCACATGAAAGACAGGGCCGCTTGAAAGGACTGGCAATATTCAGTGCTAGGCGAGGGCCTGGAGAAATAGGGCACCCGCCCTCATTCGTGGTGGAGGTACAAATCGGTATGGTTTGAACTACCTACCAAAATGTTCAGCGTTAACACCTGTTGATCCAGCAATTTCATACCTAGGTATTTATTCTGCAGGCACAGTAGTGCAAATAAGGATCTGTACAACAATGTTCCCAGGAGTTGCTTGAAATGTTGAAAAACTGACAATAACTTAAATACCTTTCAAGAGGAGGCTGGAAAACTGAGGGAAATACTCATAAAATGAATTTCTGTACCATGCAGCCATCACAAGGAATAACGTTCATCCTGCTGCACTGATGGGCATGATGACTAGTAGAGAGAAAATTGCATAAAAGTATAATACCATTTTGTTAAAAAAAAATACTATATATAAATAGAATTTAAAAGTATGGTATTTTTTAAAAAAGAAATGAAGGTAGCGAATTAACCAAAGCATTAATCGGTGTTACCTCTGGAGAGCAGAGAAGAGAGGTGGACAAGGACTTCCCCTTTTATTTTACCGATTTTTTAAACTATTTAAACAAGCAAATCAAAAATATATACTTATAATCAAAAATATATACTTTTTAAATATTTTAAACTCTAGATTTTTTGCAGAACAAGACGAAGATAAGGTTCATGTGGCTTCTGCTAACTAAAGCTACAACCTGCGAGTCACTGCACTAAACAATGGCTTCCGGGGACCTGACATCCACGGACCACCCAGGTGTAGGCACCTCAGTCTTTAAATCCTACCGGTGAGGTCCAGGGGGAAGGAAGGAAGATACAGTAAACGGAAGGGGTCGTAGGAGTCCTGGGACGGCCATGCCTCCGGAAGGAAGACGGCAGCAGAAGTTATTCTGCTTTTCCAAGTACATGATTCTTCCCAGAGGTGCTGGCCTCGGACTAGATTCGAAGGGTCCTCTTCACTTCTTCAACCTGTTAGCCAAGATCTTAAGAACTGGGGTAGAGGTACAGAGCAAGGAAGGAAAGAAACCCCGGCCTCCTTGTCCTCCCATCCCGGCTGAGAAATGAATGCGCCCCCTCTCATCTCACATCCTCCTTACGACGGGGAAACGGGTCCAGAGCCAGGCAGCGCGGGCTCCCCCGACGGCACCTGAGACCAGCTGGCGCGGTGACCTGGCCCCGCACGTGGGCGCGGTGGGTGGGCGGTGGGGAGGAGGGGGTTGCGCACGCCGGCGCCCCAGGGCCCGGGACCCGAGAGGGGCGCCCGCCCCGCCGTGGCTGCTCTGGAAGGTCGGGTAGCTCACGGAGGAAGCCACGCTCCGCCACAGGGCTCCCTTTCCGCCAGCGTTAGGACCTTTGGCTGCGCCTTAGCCGATGGCTGTCTCCTCCTTCCCTTCCCTCCACGCTTAGTAACCAGGCCTGGGGGGTTTCCGCCTCTGCTCTCGACCCTGGCCGCCGCGCCCAGAGGCGGCCAGTGCTCGCTCCATTTTGCAGAGGAAGCAACGGCCGGGGTGGCTAGGAACCTGGCCAAGGTCACCCGGCCTTACAGGGGATTCCTCCACCCTAGATGCTTCCAGGAGTGAATGTGAATGGGCCTAAGTGCTCCTTTCTTTCGCTCAATCGCCGGCCAGGAGAATAAAAATGCGCTCATCGAGCGCGCGGTATGGGTCTGGACCTTGCTTTTCAAGCGCCCTGCGCGTCCGAGGTCACAAGCTTTCCCCGCTGGAAAGAGACAGCGGTGGCAGCACAGGGGGCTGGTCCTCGGAAACTGGAAGCTACTTAAGAAGTAAAGGCCCCAAGAGGGCTACACAGCCATCCGAAACCTCGGAAGCATCGCGGGAGCAGAGCCCAGAGTCTAGGTGAACCCACCGCTTCTACGTGTCCGCGCCCCGGACCCACAAGGCGCGGCTTCCCAGCCCGAAGGGCGGTGCCCGCTCCCCACGAGGTATCAGGGACAGACGTCCACCTGGTCCTTGGGGTTCGAGGCCGCCTTTGGCCAGGCTGGGCTCTTGGGAACTCGAAGCCGACAGGCAGGGGCGCGACGCCGGGACGCGAGTCCCGGCCTTATGGGCGCCGGCTCAGGGTCGGTGTGGGGCAGAGGGGCTTCTCTGGGGATCCTGGGTGACACCTGCTCAGGCTTTTTGTTCCCCCACCCGGCAGGCCTGGAGCAGCAATTGTGCACGCCCCAGACAGCGGGCGGCGAGCGCTCGGCCAGGGTCCGGGAGAGGGTTTGGAGAACCGCTGAGTTCAGTGCGCGACCCCCTGGGGACTGGGGGGGCGAGTCGAGCGCCAGCCAATGGCTGCGGTGGGCGGGGAGGGATGCGCCTGGGGACCTGCGTGGGCCGCGGCTCATCCCCACCCTCGCCCTCTCCAGGCCCCGGGGCCCCGCCCGCCCGCCGCTCTCTTAAACCCTCCTCGGCCCTCCGGGCGCGCCCGAAACCTGCCGTCCTGAGCCCTCTGCGCCGCCCGCTGGCTCCCGCAGCGCCCGCCCGGCGGGGATCTCGGAGGTGGGTGCGGGCGGGGTGCGCCGCGGAGGCCCGGGGCCGTCGTGCACCGGGCGTTTGGGAAGCGCAGGCAGCGGTGGCTGGCGCGGTTCGTTTTGGGTGGCCGTTTTGCCCTCTTGGGGCTTTTACTCCTTAAGTGGCTTTCAGCCCCAAGTTGCAGATCTTAGAGGTGAGGGGAGGCCAGGAGCAGTGCGCCTTTGGGGGCTCCGGAGGAGACGGGCGGATGCCTTCGTGGTGGCTGACCTCTTCCCCTGACCCCCGTGTTCGTTAATTTCTGAGTCACGACCCTGCTTGGTTTCCTGATTGGACTCATTGATCTTGCCCTCAAGACCCGCCGCCCTGACGGGGCTCCAGTCCTCAGCCTTGGTGAACTCGTGTCGGTTCAAACGCCGCCCTTTCGGGGTGGCGGCGGCGGCGGCGGCGCAGGGGCGCGAGGGCCGGCGGCCGGGAGGCTGCTCTCCCACCTGGCCTGGGGCTCGTCCTTGCCTGCTCCCAGAGGCGACCCCAGGCCCCCTGCGCCCCCAGGTGGGGCAGCTGGAGTTTCCCGAGGGACTTGGGGCGTGTGGCGGGACTCGGCCCACGTGAGACGCCGGGCGCTGGCTGCGGAGCTCGGAGGGGAGCCGGAGGGGGCACCCTGCTCCTCCCGGCGGCGGGGACCGCCAGGTCCGCGGGGTCAGAGCTGGGGCTCGCAGCGGGGCGGCCTCCGGGACCTGCCCCCTGCGCCATCCGACGCGGGGCCCTTGGCCCTTCCCTCCCCGCTGGGGACCCAGAGGCGCTCGGGGCTGCCGCCTGCCCACAGCTCCGTGCGGGCTTGCGCTCGGCTCCCGGCCGCGGCCCCGGCGGCTCCGACCGACGCTGCGAGGGTTTGTTGGATGGACGGGAGGGAGGGAGAGGGAACTTGAACCAGATTTTGCAGGAGGCGGGTTCGGGACGCACCTGGAGAGGGGGGCTCGGAAACCCGCCGTGTTCGGTCAAGGTGTGTTTGGAGGGGGAAGGCAAAGGCGACCCTTCCCAGGAACTTGGAGTCGGGCGGGTTCCTGGCAGATTTTCGTTTTGGGTTTTTCTGTGTTTGTGTTCATTGCTGTTTTTTCGTTTTGTTTGTGGAGTAGGGCTTGCGGGATTCAAGTGGGAAGTTTATCCAGTTCCCTCCGACCTGGGGCTGGCGCGCATGGTGGAGGCCAGGCGGCGAGAGCCCCTCACCCGTCCGCGCTTGCTTTCCGCAGACGCGCCGCGCGCCGCGGCGGGGATGGCTCTGCGGCCGCCAGGCGAGGCCGGCCCCCAGGACAAGGTGTGCTACCCGCCCGAGAGGCTCCAGAGCAGCCCCCCTCGTCTGGCCGCCTACTACACGCCGTACCTGCCCTTTGGCCACTACGGGAACAGCCTCGCCGCTGCGGAGGAGAACTTCCAACCTTTCCGGCAGCTGGAGGCCGCCGTGTCTGCATCCCAGGCGGTGCCCCCCTTCGCCTTCCGGCCGGCGCCTCCCTTGCTGAGCCCCGGCCTGGCCCTCCAGAGGGAGCCGCTCTACGATCTGCCCTGGTACAGCAAGCTGCCGCCGTGGTACCCCATTCCCCACCTCCCCAGGGAGGGGCCGCCCTTTCTGAACAGCAGCCGCGAGTGTACGGGCGCCGCCAGGGAAGGCTTGGGCCACCTTGGTGGCCGCAGCGACAGTGACCAGTGTTGTGGACCTGAAATTCTAATTCCACCGCCCCCTGTGGACGCTTCCTTGTTCCCTGAGAGGCTGAAGACCTCCCAGTTATTATCTTGCTCCTCCACCAAGCGGTCTGAGGATGGCCCCAAACTCGGGAGCCAGGAGAAGAAGTCGCCTCGGCCTTACCACTTCACCCAGGAGGACCTGTGCTTAGTTCTGTACGGAGTCATCCCCAGCCTGGAGCCCTCAGCGCGCCTGCACCATGCGATTTCGGGCCTCCTGGTCCCCACAGACAGCTCGGGTAAAGGCAGTCGACATGAACCGGGAGATGGGTTGGACGGGAATAGAGGTGGGAGGGGGCAGGAGTAGGCAAGCGACGCTGGAGGTGGATCTGAGGCTGTACAAGTCTGGCAGGGGTGTGTAGGTGCTTCCATCAGAGGACGGAGCCCTGGGAGCCAGGCTCACTTTTGAGGCCCTGCTTGCTTGACGACATGACTCCTGAGGTTGGTTTTAGTGAGAGCTGAAGGTGAGGAGAGAAATGGTTCATGCAGCAGACTTGTCACCCGGGATCAGATTCTACCTGGATGTGCAAGGTCTCCATGAGAGCTTCATGCACTTCACGTTGAGAGTCCCAGCTCAGCCATGCACCTTGACCTTAGACAAAATCTTAAATTTGCAAAATGGGGTTAATTACGTCACCTTGCAAGGGTTGTTCAGAGTCCCACATGAGAAAGTGTAAAAGGACCAGGAAAAATAGGAAGGATAGGTAAACATCGAAGTGATGGTAATGGTCGCCTTCTAGGGAGTAGGGGGGGAAGTGCCTTATGAATTTTAACTTTCTAACCCTGTCTTTTTCTAGGGTCTGATTCTCTTCCTCAAAGTCTGGATAAACACTCCCTTCGTCTACCAGAAGGTAGGCGGGGCGCCTTGCTTGCATTTCTTTCCTCAGACAGACGTGGTCATTTTCCTCAGTGGCTTTCCCGCTTCGGGTTTCCTCTAGGTCTCTGCCTCAGGCAGACTGTGTTTGGCGAAGTTCCACATTTTGGTGTGTTCTGCAGTAGCCACATTGCCAAAGGAGCCAGATTTGGGCCCTTTCAAGGTAAAGTGGTCAACGCCAGTGAAGTCAAGACCTATGGAGACAATTCTCTGATGTGGGAGGTAAATATCTTTCTGGTGGGTTGGCTCAAAGTGAGGAGGAGGCTGGTGGGGAAAAATTTTGGCGTCTGCCCCTCTGGGAGCGTCCTGGCCTGGGAGAGGGACACTCAGGGCAGTAATCTGCTGTCTGTGCTGCCTGTTTTGCAACATAAAGGGAAGGAAAGGCGGGTGTTCACTCCCTGAGGATAGCGCCCGGCAGGAATTCTATGTATTTTTTGGTACCTTAAGTCATTTTAGTGTGTGAAGATTAGTCGTGGAATATACATTTAAAGAATTAATACACTGTGTTATATTTAGAGACAAAACCAAATGCTTTAAATATAGAGTGATGCTGAGAATATCCCAAAGGGAATAAAAACAAATTTTAAAATTTCGATATCATTTGCCTCTGAAATTAGCTAAGGGTTTGTAAAAATTGGTACTCTTGACTGTGTGTGGCATATGCTGGTGGGACTGCAGTTTGTCAGAATATATCAGATAACCCCTCCTTGACCCCGAATTTCTACTTCTGGGAATATAGTTGAGGAAAGTAATCTGAAATTCAGACCATGAGGAAGATGTTAATCATAGGGTTGTTTATAATAACAAAACATTGGATACAGTAGCATTGCGCACAGCAGAGAAAGAACTAAATTATGGCTCCGTTAACATGCATGAAAACTAGGTCAGGATAAAATACAAAACTAAGTGGTTGTCTTTAAGGGATGAAATTAAATGTGCCCTCTTGTTTCCCTTAACCTCTACTTATGAAATTAATGTATGCTCACTATGGAAATTTGGAAATCAAGAAAGTGATAAAAGTAACAACATTTTAAAAATGTCACATCACCTATAGAGAGATTCTTAAGTTAATAAATCTATTTAGGCTTAATAATAATAATTTAATATTAATAATAAGAAAACTATTCAGTGGATTAAAGGGTGTGATTTGGATTTTAAATTTTAATGAGTACATTTGCTGTATAGGTTAGCCCCCCAAAAAAGTGCATTTTTCAAACTTCGTGTCTTATTTCATTTAGATCTTTGAAGATGGTCATTTGAGCCACTTTATAGATGGGAAAGGAAGTGCGGGCAACTGGATGTCCTACGTCAACTGTGCGCGGTTCCCCAAGGAGCAGAACCTGGTGGCAGTGCAATGCCAAGGGCAGATCTTCTATGAGAGCTGCAAGGAGATCCACCAGAACCAGGAGCTCCTTGTGTGGTATGGAGACTGCTATGAAAAGTTCCTGGACATTCCCGTGAGCCTTCAGGTCACGGAGAAGGGGAAGCAGGCCTCCGAGCCCTCGGAGGGTGAGTGTACTCCTCGAACGCGGAGGCCCTCCTGGTGGAAGGACGGGGCTCTTTTCAAACATGAGCACCTTCCCGCAGCTTCTCTGCTTGCTTCTGGCGCTCCTCCCTCCCAAAGGCTGGGGCAGGAGACTAAACTGAGGGTGTCTCTAACCAGGGGGACCCAGCTGGAGGAAAGTGCCCTCATTTTCCCAAAGCTGTTGAAGCTACTTGTATTCACAAGGATACCTATTCTTTTGCCCCTTTACCCCCTCTTGGAAATAAAAGTGAAATAAATGGATGCAAGCTTTGCCTTATGGGAGCCAGATTCTGATTCATCTCTGCTCAAGCTAACACAGCTATGGAGTCAGAACTCTAGAGCAGTGTTTTTCAAATGGTGGCCTATAGTATCTTAATGGGGTGGGAAATCAATTTAGTGGTGGAGACCAGCATTAGAGGAAAAAAAGAGAATAAGGATAAAATAGAATGGGAAGTATTGATGTAATTCCTACTTGAGTAAGATAACCCTTGTTTGGTGAGGTTTTTGGTTCAAATGGGTATGTGTGTGTATGCTGGGTCTCAGTCATCAAATGAATTTCTTACTGTGGGTCTCAGTCAACTTTGAGAAGCATTGAGCTAGACTCTCGCTCTCCAGTGTTGATGTGGATGTGAATACCTGGGGATGCTGGGAAGATGTAGATTCTCACTCAGGGTTGGGACCTGAGATTCTGCATTTCTATGAAGGTTTCAGGGAATGCTGATGCTGCTGGTCCCTGGACCGCATTTGAGCAGCAAAGAGCTAGAGGACCACTGACCCACTCACTCTCTGGGAGTGAGCCTCTGGAATTTGTGCTTTAAATAAGCTCTCCGAGTGATTTTTATATGCACGAAAGTTTGGGAACTACTGATCTAGTAGGTGGGATAAGACAAATGCAAATTACTGTAATATGAGAAATCAGATAGAAGACCACCTTATTAGGTTATAATAAATAACAGGTTAAGGAAAATGTGAATTGCATTCATCACACACTGCAGGGATTGCCTGCCTGCGTGTCCCAGCTAGACTGAGACCTTCAGGGCAGGAATAACCCTCAACGCCTTAATATCTCCTGCTCCTTGATCCCAACATGCATTGAATGAAGGAGAAAGACACTGCGAATAAGTTGGGAGAAACTGCTTTAGGGATGAGATGGAATGAGACATATGATAGGCAGGGAGAGAGGGCAGGCAATCCAGGCTCAGGGAAGAGTGAAGCCCGAGGCGAGGACGTGTTCCTCAGGGATTAGGAGGTGAATAATGAGCGGTATCTTTCTAGAGGCCGAATAATGAGGGCTTGTCAGAATTGTTTCAGTGAACTGTCTTCCTCCTACCCCACTGTGTGGTTGGGGTCTGGGTGGGGTGGTGGTGAGGTGGTGGGATTCTCTCGAGTCCTAGAACTCACAGTTGTCTCCTGCTTAGCACCAAGCCAAGTAAGTCCTTTTGGACACTTGCAAAAATGTACCAATCCACTTTCGAAATGAAAGTGAAAATGCATTTGAGAAAAATACATGCTTGATAACTCAACAAAATTTAATCATTTTCCTTTTGAAAAAGTATTTAACACTACGTATAGTGCTATTAAAGTGTTCATAACCTTTGATGTCTCAGTAATACTCTTCTGGAAATTTGTCTTCAGGAAATAATCCAAAAGGAAAAGCCTTGTGCATGAGGATTTTTACTACAGCACTATCCATGTTGTAGTGAGAAAGCACAAACAACCTAAATGGTCAGTAGTAGAATAATTGTTAAGTAAATGATGATGTATTAACATGGAATGGTACACAGATATCAGAGATCTCAATCGTGTGATAAGCAACAGGGATGAGAGCTTGAGAATAATGGCAAGTAGGGACAAACCCAGCATGCGGTTACCTGTGCTCCAGTTCTGAGCCAAATTATATCTGATGCTTACAGCCCTGTCAAAATAATAGGTATTTTGGACAATATGTGGAAGGGAACCTGTAAATAACTTAATTCATTGGGAAGAATTATGGATGAATTCCTTTGTTTTCTATTATGAATGTTTTTGGAAAGGATAAAAAGGAAAGAAAAGTCAAAATTCCTTTGTCCTCTCGAAACTGTTTTTCTCAAAGGCTTTTGGGGAGAACTGGTGGGAGCCTTCCCCTTTAAGGTCTTGAGTGGGAGGGAAGGGTCTGGACCCTATGTGGGCGGGTTATTTGAGTATACAAGCCTGCAGAGTGTGTGTTTTGGGGGATGGAGGTGTGGAATGTGAAGACAACTCTTAATCGTTACCAAACTGTCTGAACTGGGTGTTTGTAGTGGGGCAGAAAGCGTCATCGTTGGTACTGAGACACCAATGGCTAAAAAGAGTAGCTCATGGAGATGGGGAGAAGAATGAGGAAAGGGAACAGGGTAAAATTAGGTTAAGAGGATTTCCAAAGACCTGAGCAGAAAACGTGGGCAGCTGAAGCCTAATTAGTAAGGGTGGTGTGTCTTTTTCACCTAAATGGTTGTTCTTATGCAAACTCACTGCTGAACCTTTATTCTGAATTTTGGTGTGCTTTAGCACTTTGATTTGTAAAGATCGCTGACCGTGTCCTGCAGACCCTCTCTTTCCACCCCAGGAAGCAGGAAGGCCAGGTATTTCTGACCAATGAAAATTCTAGCTCTGAGCCAAAACCGCCCCAGCAGGGGCATTCAGAGAGGATTAGCACCTCAATGAAAGTGATAGACGTGGCAGGGCGAAGCCTGGTCCTGGGGTGGGCGGTTGCCTTCCTGGTTATTTACTTAATGGATGGTTTATTTCCTTAGCCACCTGTTAAATGTGCCTGGGACATAGTTGTCAACTAACAAAGCCCCTGATGGATAGCTTCCTGCTGTCCTGATGCCAAAAAGATTTCCATCTACAGACCCCTGCATACACTCACTCCTGGCTCTTCTCTCCCTCCCTGGGGCCAGACAATGAGGTCTCAGTGATGCATTCAGTCAAAGCTACTTTATCCTCTGGAGTCCAGAGTGACCTCGGCAAGGATGCTTTTGTAGGTGGCCCCTGTCCTCTCCCCTCCCCCCAACATATAGACACCCCTGGACCTGGGATCTCCTTTGCTAGAGTCCGCCGCACCCTCTCTAACCTCTCTCCTCCCCCTCTCTCCTCTGTTGATAAAGACAGAGTTACCTTTCTTGGCCTTGTCTATCACCCAGTGATAGCATCACTCATGGTGGTAAGAACTCAATAAGTGTTAGAATTAAATTAATCGTGGTGACAACCCTATGTATTAAGGAAGGTGAGATGTTGTCATCCTTACTCTATACCAGAAAATTCTAGCTCTGGAATCCTCCCCAAAAGTTCAGAGAAGTGAACTCTAAGATAAAAGGGTGCTTAAGGCTTTGTAAATGGGGTCAGATGGAACAGCACTTGTGACCCCTGGGAGGGAAGCTGTGGGTTCCCACTGTTGTCCTGGGGGAACTGCTTTGAACTTGTAGCTCAGGCTGATCTGAAAGGAACAATGAGACGGGTGTGTTTGGTATAGTCACCTTGTAACGCATGCCAGTCAGGAGTGTTCAAGAACTATAGGACTGAACTGCTCTTAAATGGGGCCATAGACGGGGCTTCCTCAACAGATACATTGCAGGAAGTAAAAGGGAAGGAGAGCCTACTGGTTAAGAAAGTGAAGAGACGTGGCAACTGTGGACAATATGCAGACTTTGCATCTTAAATTGAACAAACTGGCTGTGAAATAATTATACAAACATGCATGTGTATATATGTACTCACAGGTACATGTATTTCTATTAAGGAATATGAGTTAATTGTTTGGGTATGACAATAGCATTATGGTTATGCTTTTAAAAATCTTTATCTTTTAAAGGTTACTGTCTGAGGTATTTATGAACCAAATGATAAGTTAGTATTAGTTTAATCCATTGTGGAGGGAAGGGACATAAATGGAAACAAAATTGACTATGAGTTGGTGATTGTTGAAGCTTGGTGCTGGGCACATGAGGGTTTATTCTATTATTTTGACTGTGGTATATGTTTAAAATTTTCTGTGAGAAAAAGTTTTTAAAAATCATCTTGGAGGAAGTAAGAATGAGGGAAGGAAGCTGACAAAGCCACTGGCACTTATCCCTGTCTTTGACAGAGTCTGCAGAAGGTTACAGATGTGAAAGATGTGGAAAAGTATTTACCTACAAATATTACAGAGATAAGCATCTCAAGTACACCGCCTGTGTGGACAAGGGTGACAGGAAATTTCCTTGCTCTCTCTGCAAAAGATCCTTTGAGAAGCGGGACCGGCTGCGGATCCATATCCTTCATGTCCATGAGAAGCACCGGCCTCACAAGGTAGGAATGAGGGCGGCGAAGGATCCCGCCCATCGCTCCCTCTGCCTTCAGGCTCCTTCCCCAGACCCCTGAGTGCACCAAGGGCCTCCTGGCAAGTTGCTGGGACACAATGCCTGATGAGACAGGGTCTCTGAAGGAGGTGACAGTGCTATGGAAGGGCAGACATGGACTAATGCAGTGACGTATTAGTGACAGAATGGACGTACAGGGTAGAGAGGAGCGCTGAGGAAGGAATGTCCACTTCTACCTGACACCTGGGTAATGGAAGGCCTCATAGAAGAGGTGGCCTTGAGCCGAGTCTGGAGGGACAATGGGGTATTCTGATTTGTATTGGATGGAAGCAGGGTTGGTTGGGCAGGGGGAAAGGATTGTGACATTCCAGGCAGGAAAGAGCCTGGCATGTGTTGTGAGGTGACTTCACTTTGTTCCGTAATCTGTGCAGGCATAGTGATGGCTGTAGGCGAGGATGAAGCGTAGGCATGGTCCAAAGCATGGAGGCCTCTACGGCATGCCAAGGATTTGGTGAGGACGAAAAGCAGTGGTGGCATTAGGGAGCCATTTTCTGCCGTTCCAGAAATCTGGTTGCACTGCCAGGCTTGGTGCAAAAAAATGCAAGCTACCATTGGGCTTAACTAGAAAGAGGACAGGGCTGGGGTACAGATGGACTCGGTCTGACTCCCTGTCCTGTCAGGACTAGCTGACAAGGCTGCAACCTTGAGGGACTCCTCTGAGCCCCAGTTTTTCTCCTGAAAACTGAGAGTAATCATAAAATTGCCTTTGTCTCTCCCCTCCAGTTCACAGCTAAGCTTTTGGAAAAATCACATTTAATCAGTACATTACGTTCTGTGAAGTTTGAATATCTTTACAGTTATCACATATTATTTTTGTAACTCTAAGAACATTTTAGGGGCCGGCCTGGTGGCGCAGCAGTTAAGTTTACACTTTCTGCTTCAGTGGCCCAGGGTTAGCCGATTCGGATCCCGGGTGCGGACATGGCACCGCTTGGCAAGCCGTGCTGTGGTAGGCGTCCCACATATAAAGTGGAGGAAGATGGACATGATGTTAGCTCAGAGCCAGTCTTCCTCAGCAAAAAGAGAGGAGGGTTGGCAGTAGATGTTAGCTCAGGGCTAATCTTCCTCAAAAAAAAAAAGAACATTTTAAATATTAAGGCAGTGAAATTATTTCTCACCCATAGACTGGCAAAAATAAAAAATGACACTGGCCAGTATTCTGATGGTGAAGAGTTACAGACTATGTTCATCAACATAGAATTGGCTATATAAATTATGGCTTATTAAGCAAAACCAAGTTGTAGGCTAGGTATAGAATGATGCCATTTGAAATATTTTATTATGTATGCTGTGTATGATGTTTACATATAAATGAAAAACAGTCGGCAAGAAACACGTTCAACTGCTAACTGTCACTCTGGGAGTACGATTGAGGATGAAGCAAGAGTGATTTTTATATCTTTACTTGGTAAGCTTTAAATTGTTATTCCCAATTTTTATTTTTTAGCATGAGAAAATAGTGTGTGCTTGGCAAATTCAATTTGGAGAAAGGACAAAATAAAAACCATTTGATATGCTGTGGCCCAAAGTTAAGACATTTTAGGTGTCTTTTTTTCTATATGTGTGTGTGTAATTGTAGTATGTTTGGAATCATGCTGAGTATCATGAGGCTGCTTTCTGACTTAACATTACATCCTGAGTAATTTGTGAACATAATCATGGCGATATCAGTATATTAGATGGGTGTGCCATAATTTATCTAACCAATCCCCTGTTTTGTGCCCCTCCCCTTATTGCTGCAGAGAACAGTATTATATAGAAATCATGATCTCTGTTATCCATTTCTGATTATTTCTTTGGGATAGATTCTCAGAAGTACCAAAACTGGGTCGAAGGATGTGTTCAATTTTAAGGCTCAAATCTAGTTGCCAAACTGCTTCCCAGAGAAAGTGTCAATTCATAGTCCAACCTGCTGGGCTTGCGGTGTAGTCAGCAGCCCCAGGTCTCCTGCACAATATTATCCTTTTTATGATGAAAAATGGTGTCTTGCTTGAACTTGCATCGTTATCATTCATGAGGTTTAAATTTAAAAATATATTTTATTGACTGTTCGCATTTGTCCTGTGGTTTGTCAATGTATGTCCTTGGAAAGTATGTATTACAATGTGCTTTTGTAATAATTTAAAAGCCATATTTGATCACTTCTAGAATTTGGAGGGTTTTTTCACATTTTTATATTTCTGAAATTGGAATGTGTTCAACACCATAGTTTTAACGGGTAGCGTTTTCTTCTTTAGTTATCGCATAAAGTGTAATGGTGGCTCTTACAGTTAATGGGTTAGAGCATTTAGGATATTTGTAGTATTGGCTGCTGCTAGATCACAGGGCGTTTAAGAAAGTAGAAGCTACAGGATTAGTTTTTGTTTGTTTTGTTTTCGACTAAAGTGGACAGGAAAAAGTTATCAGAATTGGGTCAAGAAATTGCTGCTAGGCTGTTGGATGGGTCATTTGCCTAAACACTGAGGGCAGTGGTGGTCTTAAGCTGGCGTTCGAGGAGAGAAGCTGTACTCAGATACTGCTGTCTTTGAAACTGGGGAACTGAGGACCAGGAGGTCAATAGATGACAGGAGTGATACGGGAAGGGTGGTGGAAGCTGGTACTAGTGGAGTGTGGTGACTTGGCCTTCAAAAGAGGAGCTTTCATTTCTACCTGGCAATGGAAGTGAGGGAGTCCTGTCATACTCCGTGTTTCCAAGGGTTCTTGGGTTCTTGAGTTCTCTTCTCTTTGCAAACTCCCCCTGAATGTTCTTACCCTTTATCGTGACTCCAAATACCATTTAACACTGGGTTTCAGATGTCTAGCCAACAAGTCTGTCCTGAGCTCGAGGCACATGTCTAGCTGCTGCCTCACCATCTCAACCTGAATTTCTCATTATGTTCCAAAGATTGAGGTGTTCTCTTTTATTTTCACTGCTTAATATTTTTTATTCTCTTAGATTTCTGTATTTCCTATACTTTAGGTTGTGTACTTAACTTTTAAGATGATAAAGTTTATTTAATTTCTGCAGAAGCCTAAAAGAAAACACTTAATTTGGGGCCTGCCTGGTGGTGCAGCGGTTAAGTGCGCACGTTCCGCTTCTCGGCAGCCCAGGGTTCACCCGTTCGGATCCTGGGTGTGGACGTGGCACCGCTAGGCAAAAGCCATGCTGTGTTAGGTGTCCCACATATAAAAAAAAGTAGAGGAAGATGGGCATGGATGTTAGCTCAGGGCCAGCCTTCCTCAGCAAAAAAGAGGAGGACTGGCAGTAGTTAGCTCAGGGCTAGTCTTCCTCAAAAAAAAAACCAAAAACCACACAATTTAACTTGAACAGAAGAAAAACAAGCACTAGTGAAACAGACATGCAGAACTTCGATAAGTGATTTTTAACAAGAACAATCCTTTTCTGAAAGAAAAAAATTATTGATTGATTAAAATATCAGAAGATGCTGAGTGTACCACCAACAATGGAAAACCCTTTATTATCACCCTTCTTCCAGCATTTAAAACCTAAACGTTCTCCTTTTCAGATATCAGAGGAAATCCTTGTACTCCATAACAAGGAGTACCAAGATTTCATATGTGAGTTTAGAATGTCAGTCTTCTCCAACCTTTTTGTGTGTGTATGTGAGGAAGATTGGCCCTGAGCTAACATCTGTGGCAATCTTCCTCTATTTCATGTGGGTTGCTGCTACAGTGTGGATTGCTAAGCGGTGCAAGGTCTGCACCCAGGATCTGAATCTGCAAACCCCAGGCCACGAAAACAGAGCGCACGAACTTAACCACTGTGCTACCTGGCCAGCCCCTCCAACCTTCTGAAATACGTGACCAGTGGAGAGAGGGCTTTGTTCTTTCAGAAAGTGTTGTTTCTTACACTCCGTTAATTACTCAAAATTATGCCCGACTTTAACTGTATTTGTCTTTCATCTTTGACTTCCTTATGAGCTTTTGTTTTTTGCTGGGATTTCTAATTGCAAGAGATAATTTAGTTCTTAACTGTGTAAATCTTGTGATGATGTTTCCATCCTTGTTGAAAGCGTTCTTGATGGAGCTTGTTCTGATTTGAACCAGTTGCTCTCCAGGCCTGTGAACGGTCATATTTGGATATTTTTACCACCTTCCCGAATTAGTTCTACTGATTTTTCTATCCCACTCATCTTCCTTCTGCATTTCTTTTTTATATTACTGGGGCATATCTTCAAGTAATTATTTTTAAGCGTACTCTGAAAATTTCTCTGAGTCCTTCTGTGTCTGAGGATATTTTACTCACATCTTTGATAATTTGGCTGGATCTAGAATCTTAGAAATAATTCTCCCTCAGAACCTTCAAGGCATCGTTCCATTTTCTTCTATCATTTTATGCCAAGCTGGTTCTTGTTTCTTTGTAAATAACCAGTTTTCTTCTTTGTGGAAATTGTTCTCTATCTTTGAAGTTCTGAAATTTGGATGCCTTTTTCTTTTCTTTTTTTGTTTTGCTGTGTAATTGGTGGCGTCCAAAGCACGCTTCCCACCTGAAGGCACAAGTCCTAAGCTCACAGGGCTTTTCTTGTTCTCTTTAGTTATCGTCTGTCTTCCAGATCCTTCCCTGTCTCCTGGAAGTCCTTTTGACCAGGTGTTAGGCTGAATCTATGTCCTGGTGCTTAACTTCTAATTTTTTTTGCATAGCATCCTCAGACACATCCCCAACCTTATTTTTCCAAATCGTGTATTCAGTCCTTAGCAATTAGCTGGATCCGTTCAGGTGCACAGCATTTCTAGTCACGACTTTTTTGTTGTTCTTGTTTGTTTTTAATTTCCAAGAGCAGTTTCATTTTCTAATTGCTGCCCTTTTATAATTGACCTGTTCTTTTGGCAATATTAACTCGAACATCTGACTTTTTGTGCTTTAGTAATAAGAATACCTGCTCTTTATTAAAACTTCAAGTGGTACAGCAAAATTAGAGAAGACTTTAAAAATCCACGCAAAATTCTACTAAAAGTTCCCAGCTAAAAATACCACCTCTCCCATCTGTGCATGTAAGCACGGCTGGGGAGCAGGGTGTGAAAGCATAGTAGTTTCTTTACCCGGTTCAGAAGTCCTGAGAAGGTTGGACAGGACTCACCAGGGTCGAGAGCACAGAGAAACGTCATGAACTGTTCACAGCGAGCGGCTGCACTACATGTTCTCACCGGCCCCCCAAAATGTTACCCTCTTTTTGTAGGTACAACATGTGTCCACTCATCTCCCAGCCATATTGCCATTTTGGCTACACATTCGTCACCACCCCCGCTAGATTGTTAGCTCCATGTCTCTAGCAGAGAGTTGAGTCCGTAGTAGGTACTCCATTAATACTTGTTGAATTAATTGCACAGTGCTTGCAATTAACTCCTGCGAGGAAGACCGAGCAGCTATTTTGCCCTTGCCCATGAGGAAAAGCAAAAAATGAAAATTCCAAGGTTAACTGATGTGCTCTGGTCACACAGGTACTTGTTGACAGAGCAGGACTAACTCAGCCTTCTGTTACATGCCACGAACCCATTCGGTTCCCACATTCACGTCTGAAGCAACTGATACCCAAAGGCTTTAGATGAATTACCTGAAGTCACAGCATTGAACAGGCTCTGGACCAGAACCCATGCTGCCAGAGCCTTCACTGTGGCTCTGGGATGTCCTTCTGCTGTCTCCGATAGACCCTTAGCCTAGGTCTGCATGATCCTCTGCCTACAGACGCAGAATAGAAAGAGCAGTTCTGCTCTCTCCCCTAGATGAACACAATGATGAAATGAGCTTGCGAGGGAAGATGTGATTTCAGCTATATTTTTCTTTTTCACCTTAGTGTTCCACGTGTGGGAAATGTTTCTCTCAGTCTTCTAGCCTAAACAAGCACATGAGAGTCCACTCCGGAGACAGACCCTACCACTGTGTGTATTGTACAAAGGTAAATGGGCCCTCCTTCTAAGGCATTGGCCTTGAGCCCTGTGTGGGTGTCCATGGATAAGAACTTGAAGCATAAAGCCTGGCTTATAACGAGTTCTTAGTAAATTAGTCCATTATCAACCCAATCCCCATTTCCATCCCCAAATATGTTCAGATTTGTTTAAGATGGTCAGATATGACCTCCTATTGCCAAATTGGCATTTAGGACATGTATAATGAAATATACTCCTAAATTTACCAGGACCCGATGATTGTGGGCCTGATTACGTAGTATGTAAGAGTACAGACTCTTAAATGCTGCTGATCTTACTTTCTAGAGCAATGTTACTGAAGTGGCATCTGATCTATGTTATACAGAATATTGAATTATAAAAACGAAGAGACAAATATGTGGTTAGGGGTTACTAGAGTAGAAACAATAGTTTGACCATGCTTTAGAAATAGTAGACCAAAACATCCTGTGTCCTGTTTTGATGGCACACATCTGTGCTGTCTAATGCATAGTTAGCCATTAATCATACGAGGCTGTTTAAATTGATAAAAGTGAAATAAAATGGAAAATTCAGCAACTTGATTGCGCTAGCCACATTTCAAGTGCTCAAAAGCCCCGTGTGGCTAGTGACCATCAAAGTGGACAGCACAGACACAGAACATTTCCATCATCACAGAAAGTCTTATTGGGTAGCACTGAAATAGACTGTTTCTATTATCGAGTCATTTGAATTTTTTTATAGTAAAGCCATTAGAGGAATATAGACTGTCTTAGGGTGACTTCTAAACCTTCCAGAGAGAAAGAAAAGATTGAATCTACCTGGCTTAGAGGAACTAATCCACCAATGAAATTGTGTCAAAAATGGAAATAATCATTCTAGAGTTCTAATTCTGATCCTCACCTTGTGCTTGTAGCTAACCTGGAAACTAAATTCACTTAGGCATAAATTAGCTATTTGGCATTCTGGCTTACACATTAGCCTCCCATTACTTAAGCTGATGAAAATTGGCTGTGTCTGGCTGTTCTAGGCAGGTACAGCTTGTGCACCTTACTGAGCAGTGAAGCAGTTCCACATATGTCCAGACACCCTATTGTCGAGTGCTTGTCTCCCAGCCCCGCAAATTCAAGGTCACCAGTTTGACCTGGTGTTTTATGTCACTGTCAATGGACGCAAAAAACAAAGTCATTAACTTTCTAATATACTCCCTGAAAGTGACAAAGGTCAGAGCACAGTATTGAAATGAATGAGGGGAAAGGTTATAAATAAGGGAAAGAACAGAAGTGGCCAAGAAAAGATACGTAAACACAACAAATACTTGGGAAGCTAAAATGTTATGGCCACTCTGGAAAAGTTTG